>NC_091127.1:130452442-131052442 GCF_040183065.1 Periplaneta americana
CATCATCATCATCATAACGGCCTCGAAATCCCATATAGGACAATGACCTCTCGAAAGGAGGATTAGCTCTTAGTGCTCACATCTAACAACCAAACATTCTGATGGGGGCAGATAAAAAAGTTAATTATTTTTTTTTCCACCATGTTAATAATGTCAAAAGAAGTGCTTATACAAATTTTGACCACTCGATCGCAATTGCGAGTCCGTCCAGAAAGTGATTTCCCTGGGGCCGTTTACAGAAAAAAATCACAATACATAGAAAGATTTATTTAAACAGATACGGCAATTGTTACGCTATTTGTCAACATATCCCCCACTGGAATTGAGACATTTTCCATTCCATGACATCAATTTTTGTATCCTTGTGTCGTAGAAGTCTATTTCCTGGGATCGGAACCAGAGTTTGACAGTACCTCTCGTCCACACCTGTGGAGTAACGGTTAGCGCGTCTAGGCGCGAAACCAGGTGGCCCGGGTTCGATTCCCGGTCGGGGCAAGTTACCTGGTTGAGGTTTTTTACGGGGTTTTCCCTCAACCCAATATGAGCAAATGCTGGGTAACTTTCGGTGTTGGACCCCGGTTTCATTTGACCGGCATTATCACCATCTCATTCAGATGCTAAATAACCTAAGATGTTGATAAAGCGTCGTAAAATAACCTACTAAAATAAAAAATAAAAACAGCACCTCTCTGTCGATCCCATTATATGACAAATGGCTCAATTCCGGTGGGGAATATGTTTAAAAATAGCTCAACAATTGCTGTCTCTGTTTCAATAAATTTTTCAATGAAATTGTGTTTTCTTTCTATTAACGGGCCCTGACGAACTTATTTTTTCACGGCCCTTGTAATTGCGGTCGAGTGGCCAAAATTTGTATAAACACTACTTTTGACATTATTAACATGGTGAAAGAAAAAAAATTATCTGCCCTCATCAGAATGTTTGCTTGTGAGCTAAGGATGTAGGATTTTCCTGTCCATATATGTTTTAGTCACTTTAGTTCTACATTTTGCTTGTGTTACACTAGATCCTTTAGAATTTTTACTTAGCATGTTTTTAGGTTTTCACTCTTCCCCTACAGTCTTGCACTTCTTACACCTTGTTTCTCTCTCTCTCTCTCGATTTTATTTTAAAGATAATGCCAGAAATTACGTATGAACTTAAGCCTATTAATTTTTCCTGCTTTTTCTTTACAATTTGGTTCCATTAATTCTTGTTCTTGGTACACACACAACACAACACACACAAACTACTTAGATCTCTGTCATTAATGGGGACACGGCATTTTTACTTGCGAAAATTTACGACATGGACCTTCAACTTTACTTCCATTCCTTTCGAAACAAGTTGTGGTAAGCAGAGACCGGACGTTTAGGCATTATGATTAATAAAAATAGGCAGCCAAAAAGGCATTATAAATACCTAAAATAGGTAGGCAAAAAGGCATTATAAATAGTTAAAATACGCAATAAAAGGAAATTACAAAAACCTTGCACTAGACCCACAACCTTGCACTTTCCACAAAAGGATTTCGGCAGCAAGAAAAGCTTTACGTAAGTCGAATGCAAATTGAGATTTTCGACTCAATGTTGCAATTACTGTTGAAATCAAAGAAATCTTCTTCCCAGTAGCCTTGGAAAGTGCATTTTTGTGTTTGGTTGTACTGATATGTTGCGATATGAAATATTTAGCTAGCTGCAACAACGTCGGAATGAAAACTGAATGAAAAATAACCGTTAAAAATAATGTTAGACCCGCACTCATTGTTGCCTTGTCAAATAAACACAAGCTACAATTAAAACGCCTACTGTTATACATTTTTCACGGCAGCACTCATTGATGCAAAGAGAATATGAAGTGACTGAAAGACAATAATATACATTCGGTGAAATCACTTTCATTGTAGCGATTATATAAATAAATTAAAATATACCTGTAGACAATTATTAATAATAAATGAATAAAGAATAGATAAATAATCAAAGGCAAAAAAAGCATTTATTTTGTAAATTAGGTATTTATATTAAAAAAAGGCAGAAAAGGGTAACATAAAACTGTGACGTTTCAATCACAAAGGTATAATTCAAAATGAAGATAGATTTAACACATTTAAAAAAGCATTCTGCCAAAGTTCCTGGCTCTGGTGATAAGAATTTATATTCCTAAAATCCATCGTTCTTGGCTGACCTTGAACTTACAAACTTCCAATCCACTGGCAAGAATGACACTCACTAGTTCAACAAGGACGACAAACAAGGGGAAGAGGATAAAGAGAAGAAGAAAACAAAGGAGAAGAGGAATAAATTGCGAAAGAAAAGAAAGAGGAAATAGAACACGACAGACGAGGAAAACGAAGTAAGAAAAGGAGAGAGAATAGACAAATAACACAGTCTAGTACACACGAAGCTTGAGTTGTGAGGGTGCTAGGAACAATAGACTGTGCAGGTACTATTTAAATTGAAGACCTAACCGCATTATTCGTACATCTGTTGAAAAAGGATCGACGTACAGAGATGATAATAATAATAATAATAATAATAATAATAATAATAATAATAATAATATTAACAACAACAACAACACAACCTTTTAATGTTTCATCAGTGACATGTATAATAATGCCGTTTTATGTTGTACAACGGTTTTCCTTGTAATACTTGTGAACAAATCATACATTTAATATTCTCATCACATTGGCAGCAACAAATTCCGTCCTCTCATCCTACTTGAAACTTTCGTTTTTGTAGAGGTACATGGTTTCGAGAGAGACATTGCGACGATACACTACTTGCAGGTCAGAGACAAATACAAATGGAACGAAGTTTTACTCCAGTGAGTGAGAGGGTGGGGGTTGTGGGAGGTAGGAAGCAAGAGAAATGCATAGATATAATTGTGAGCCACAATGTGCTCGCGAGTTACATTTTCGCCACGGCTATAGTAGACTGTGGAAATAGAGAATAGAAAAGGTAAGAAGAAGAGAAACAGCAAAGAAGAAGAAAACAAAAAGGAAGAGGAAGAAAAGAAAGAAATAAGAATAAGGTGGACACACGAAGGAGAAGAGGAATCAACCCCAGGAAGAGCCAGAAGATCGAACGCTATGTTTTCACTACGTGCACTAATTCCTTTCCACTGCGGTGCATTTTAGCTGGCAAATAAAAAGCAATTCCTTTGTTGTTGCCACAATACGAGGAACGCGGCCACGTGCTATGCGCTCTGCTGTAATCTCTCAGTCAATTCCAGCGCCGGATTCAGTTTAATCAGACAAAACCACATCATCACGTGACTACGGATCGAATGTTACGCTATCTGGTTTATTTAATCTCGATCATATATTCATGGAATAAATAAAAAAACTGATTTAATCACATGTTGATTGATTCAATCAAGTAATCAATTTGTTTAACCCAATTCTATTACATAGCAACTGCTGACTTATAGCCATAGTCGCATCCACAATAAAATAGCAACCGCCATCTTCAAATTAAGGAAACATCATTAATCTTTATTTTATATAATGTGCTGATTACAGTATTTATTAAAGAAAAGGTGGAATCAAATGGCGACAAGGCAGAAATGGTCGTAATGCCTATTGTTTCTGTCAAATGATAAAAAATATAGCCTATATAAGCCGTAAAAATATATTATTCTCCCAATTGTTCAGTTTTAAAAGCTTCATGTACTCGTGCCTTTATCTTCATGGATAAAAGTGACAAGAGATTCATGTAATCAGTCTAATTGCGTGAAACGTTAATTATTTTTGTGATTGTTTTTGTGAGCATGATTGATCTTGTATTTGGTTTTAAATAGAATTTAGTTATTTCTTTTCATTTCCGTCTTTATACTACCCGCATTCATATTTAATACAGAGAAAACATTCCTTTAATTAAATAATTTCAAGGGAAAATTTGTTCCAGGACCGGGTATCGAATCCGGGACCTTTAGCTAAGCGCGCCAACGCTCTACCGACTGAGCTACCCAGGAACTATACCACACCCCGGTCCAATTATTCCCTCTTTTTTATAAATACTTTATTGATATCCAGCATGCTCCATTACAATGTAGTAATACTATATGCCCATTTTATCCGTTTTCACTCAATTACATATTTACTATATTTAGACGTCTATAACCTTAATTTACTAGTCTATAAAGTATTCCCTATACAAAATTTGTAGCTGCTAAGTTTATATTATTTACAGAGATATTAATTATGCTAGGTGTTAGTAAATTACACTTTCTATATGTACATAAGCTGAGCTTGTAAGATATTTCCTATAACTTACAATAATTTGTAATTTGCGACAAATGTATATTATTTACACAGGATTGAAATTGTTTTCGGTATTAGTAAATCATATTTTCTCATTTCCTTAATCTTAATTTTCTAGCCTCTAAATGATTCCTATGCAATTATTTGTAGTTTGCCAAAGTAAATTATTTACAAAGGCCTAAATTATTTTAGGTATTACTAATTTACATTTTCTATATTTACCTAACTTTAATTTCTATGAACTAATTTGTATATTGTCAAAGTTTATATTGTTTACAAATAATTTAAATTCTTTTTGGTATTTTCCCATTAGTTCACTTTTACCTTATATCCACATATCTGAAGTTGGTTGACAGAACATCAGAGCCCAGCATTGAGTGCATATTTTCTGTGAGACTTAAATTTGTGATTTTCTGTTAACGAACAGTGACGTGTATTATACAAATCTAACTTTCAGATATAGTAGCTCCCTGTAAAGCTGCAAGTCGGGTTCGATACTCGGCCCTGGAAAAATTTTTCCCTTAAAATTATTCTAGTCAGCTTTAAAAGGAGTCAGATTTATCTCTCTTTAAATACTTCATAATTAATTCGTCATTCCATGAGGCCTAGACTGGAGACAACATTCCGATTTATAGTCGAAACTATACACACAACAATAAGTTGACAATGAATTAGGCTATTGTTCCAAATTGTAATGAATAATAATATATCATTAAAGAGAATAATATTTGTTTGGAAATTAATGCACAGTTAAATACTTTATTATGTCTATGTAAAATTAACTACTTTTGTCTTTTTACTCCCCGCATTTATTAATTACCCATTTGTGTATAAAAAAATATTGTTTTTATTAAATTAAAAATAAAATCGAATAGTTTGTTAAGCTTTTAGAGTCTGCATTCATTATACATATTCTCAGCCTGAGCGGAACAGCGCGTCTCTAATGGTTTGCATGACGTATTGGATGACGTCACCGTTTTAATGGAAAGTGTCACCAGATTTCTGAAATGTATTTAGTAGTATTTATTTATTTAACCTGGTAGAGATAAGGCCGCCAGGCCTTCTCTGCCCCTCTACCAGGGGATTACAACTATAATATGAAGAATAAAATTACAATTAATATTAAATTTACAATTACAATTACAATAAAAATTAAAGTACGACATGATTACCTGATTAATGAAAGTAGACAATTTATCATGGAAGTTAAGAACAAAGAATATTGTTTTATTTACTGAATTACAAATTAAACCTAGAATAACAAAATTCTATAGTGATGAAGTTACAATACATTGAAATATTTTGTGATAGATTAAGAGAACTACTTACAAGAAACCATGTCTGAACGAGTCTTAATTACTGACCAAGTGCCTAGTAAGTTTGGGTTTGAATTCAATTTTATTGCGACAGTCCCTGATGCTAGCAGGTAAAGAATTCCAGAATCTTGGCAGGGCTATTGTGAAAAAGGGATGAGTATGAGGAGGTGCGATGGGATGGTATTGTTAGTATTGTTTCATGGCGAGAGCGTGTGTTCAGATTGTGGTGGGAAGAAAGGTAAGTGAAGAGAGACGACAGGTACGAAGGAATAGAAGAAAGAGTTCAAGATTTCGAAGAGAAGGAGAAGTGAATGTAAATTTCTTTTCTTATCTAGTTTAAGCCAACCGATTGTTTCCAGGGATGGGGTAATATGATCATATTTAAGAACATTGCTTACAAAACGTACACACAAATGAGCACGTTTCGTTTTGTTGTCGCTGGAAAGGTCAGTCAGTAAAATGTCAGCATAGTCAAAATAGGGAAATACAAGCGTCTGCACAAGGGACTTTTTTAAGCAAGAGGGAAGATGAACATTTATCCTTTTTAGCACATGGATAATAGAATATACTTTTCTGCAGGTTTCTGTGATTTGCATGTCCCAGTTGAGATTATTATCCATGTGAATGCCAAGATTTTTTACCGAAGAACTGAAAGGGATATGCACTGTATTTACTTTAACGGAGGAAATGTCGAGGTGCTTTACAGCGTCGGTTTGCCGTTTGTGTCCTAATGTCTAGCGCAGAAACGTTTCACATTAAAGTAGAAGTCAGTCACTCGTTAGTTCCACCCTCAAAAGACGCAAAGGCCAAAAAGTTCAAGATGTAAGGTACGAGGACCCCACGAATGGCGAGATGAGAATATAGACACGGCTGGGCTTGTGACTAAAGGATATGATCGGTCTATTCAGAAAAGATTGATAAGACTCAAAATGAAACATTGCAATGGGTTATCAGTGCGTCAAATTTGGTCATTTGCCACAATAAAAAATGTATCTTCCAAATTAAACGGACTTAAGCATTCACTTTCGGCTGTCGTTACCAGAAATTTGGTGAAAAAATTAAGAAGTCACAAAAGCCGCGTTTCGAATCAAAAGTCATTGTGATCAGTAGGGACCGTACTTTGTCCTACGAGGCTACAATATTAAGTATTAGCGGAGTTTTGAAGTGGACGATGCGTATGTATCTAGCAAGCTAACTATTTGACTTACTGCGCACGCGAAACTTGATTGGTCATGTTGGCCAGAAGAAAACATGAACTACTACTAGCCGAGGTTTTTTTAGTAGGATATTTTACGACGCGCTATCAACATCTCACGTTATTTAGCGTCTGAATGAAATGAAGGTGATAATGCCAGTGAAGTGAGTCCGATGTCCGGCACCAATAGTTACCCGGCATTTGCTCATATTGGGTTTAGGAAAAACCCCGGAAAAACCTCAACCAGGTAACTTGCTCCGACCAGGAATCGCAACCGGCGCTAACTGTTTCTCCACAGGTGTGGACACTAACCGAGGTGTTAACGTCAACAATGAGACATGCAGTGACATTCAACGCAACGTGCGGCAACTCGATAACGAGCCAAATGTGAGACAATTTTGCGACGTTGTCAGCTGATTCAGGCTCAACCGACAGCGGCCATTAATAACTCGTTTGATGCGCCATTCCTTCCTCTATTCAACGTTATATAGGCCTACACTTTCTATGTATCTTTTCATTTGAGAGCAGTAGCGGCTGCAGGGGGCTAAAATTTGATATGACTGTGTACTCTCAAGTTACCCCTCCCTATAGGTTTAACTAGTGAGGAGAAAGACGTAGTTGTATGCCAAAAGGAATATATCGACTCATCGTAACTACCCTCATATTTATTGTTTTTGTTTTATTCTTTATCAGTTAGACGCCTCCAATATTTCTAAAGACTTCGTCTTGCAAAAACTTTGGCTCTCAAAGTCATATCTTTGCGAAGCAGAAAATATGTCTGGCGAAATTGGTGAGTAAATTTTTGCTTAGAGCGGTCTGAATCAGGAACGGAGTTGTTTTAAGTACCGTAATAAACAATATTGTGCTGTACGACACTAGAACACCCAGATTAACGTCTTGTCTTTCTGACAATTAATATTTGAGGAGAAATATATATATATATATATATATATATATATATATATATATATATATAGTGTTTCTGAGGAATCCATGTAAGGTTTCTTTATCAACTTCTAGTAAAATTCACAAGTTTCAGCCGAAAAAAAATTCCATCTTTGTAATACAGGTTTTTTTTTTTTTTTTGCTTTTGATCGCATTTCCTATATTTTACTCATTTCCATACTCACAATTTGACCGCTCTCTGAAATCTCACAGAATTAAATGCTACACCTGGCTTATTCCACGCAAATAATTTTAACCATGCTCTAATTCCCCTTGAGACTACAAATATGGTACACATGTAAACGCTAGTCCGTACGCAGCATCCTGTCGTCCTAACAACGGTACACGAGTTCGTTATCCCACTAACTAGAACAGAGCTTTTCATGTAGAACGCTGGTGATGGGAGCTTAAAGATACTAAAACGTGTTTCATGCTTACTTTAGTTCAAATAAATTATAAAGAGTCATAAATTTCACGAACTCTTATTGCTTGTTGTGAAAAATAATAATATAAATTTATAAGATATAGTTCCTCATTCGGATATTGTCATGCTTACTTTAGTTCAAATAAATTATAAAGACTCAAACTTTGCGAACTCTTATTTCTTGCTGTGAAAACTATACTAATAATAAATCTGTAGCCGAAATTTTTCTGGTAATTTTCGATTTTACAAAAATAATTGGTCCTAACATATACAATTAACCACCCTGAAACCGAAAATCGCTTTTTTTATTTTTGTTTGTATGTCTGTCTCTCTGTCTGTCTGTATGTTTGTTACCTTTTCACGCGATAATGGCTGAACGGATTTCGATGAAAATTGGAATATAAATTAAGTTCGTTGTAACTTAGATTTTAGGCTATATGGCATTCAAAATACATTATTTAAAAGGGGGGGTTATAAGGGGCCTGAATTAAATGAATCGAAATATCTCGCTTATTATTGATTTTTGTGAAAAATGTTACATAACAAAAGTTTCTTTAAAATTGATTTCCGATAAGTTTTATTCCTTTGAAAAATTTTGATAGGACTGATATTTAATGAGATAAATGAGTTTTAAAATTAAAATAACTGCCATCTAAGGCCGTGTAATGAATTAAAAAACAAATGACTTCGTCTATAAGGGGCCTTGGACAGCAACAATCGAAAGCTATGAAAGATAGCCTACAGAGAATGTTTCTGTGTTTGTATGAAGTAATATCGGAAGCTAAATTAACCGATTTGAATAATTAATTATTATTTCACCACTGGAAAGTGTAGTTTCTCTAGATGGACATAACGCTATAATGTTATTACAGTAACTTCTGATATAATATAATATAATATAATATAATATAATATAATATAATATAATATAATATAATATAATATAATATAATATAATATAATATAATAATTTACAGGAGAAAAAGTTCGTCCAAAGGGCTGGACTCTGGAAGAGTACCCAAAACGCTCATTGCATTTCCGCGTTGAATAGCAATACATAAGCGTTGACGCAAATAAGTAGTGCAACGGCGATCACCAGTAATGGAGATCAAAATTTAGCCGATTTGAGATACCAAAACTTTAGCGTCATGACTCCAAGGACCGAAGGTCTCCACAGCAAATGGGACAGAGATATAATTATATATATTATATTATATTATATTATATTATATTATATTATATTATATTATATTATATTATATTATATTATATTATATTATACAATTTAAGCTATTTGAAGGGTTCAGTACCATAGTGGGCCAAGCGCTATTTACTGAATACGTAGAAAACAAGGGTTAAAATTAAGTTATTACCATAATTCAATGGAAACCTATAACAAGTAAAATAAAATATACGCATTAAATCTAAATGTTGTCAATCTTCATTAAACTATGGTTGCACGTAATAAAAATTAAGAAACATGTTAAAGGAATTGTCATTGCACAAAATGAGTGTCTCTGGACCAAAATGATCGCATTTTAATTATTTGGATGCAATTTAAATTAAGTATCATATTAAACGATTTATCCTTCTATCAAACACGAATGTTACCTGGATCAAATGTCCTATTTTAATTATGTAATTACTTTATATTTATTTCTAACGGGTGCAACGGAGCGCACGGGTACGGCTAGTGGTAATATAAATTTATAAGATACAGTTCCTCATTCGGATATTGTCATAGGAGAAATGTGAAAACTACAATACGGAATATGTATGATAAGTCTTTGTGTTAAATTTTAACGTACCTTGTTTACATGTTTCGACCTATTTATGGATCATCTTCAGAATTGATCGTTGTTGGTCTTGGCGCCTCTTGTTGTTTCCTGTGAGGGTGCGTTCGTAGTGTAGGTTCAAAGAGTGTATGTGTTTTGAAATTGAGTTGTGTGTTGAAAATATCGTTGGGGTGTGTTTTCGTGTGTCTGTATATTTCATATTGTTCTAGTGTGTTGAGTTTCTGGCTTTTTGGTTGGATGTGCAGTATTTCCATGTCTGTGTTGATGTCTCTGTAGGTGTGGTTGGCATTTGTGATGTGTTCTGCATATGTGGAGGTGTTTTGTAATTTTGTTATGGCTGTGATGTGTTCTTTGTAACGTGTTTGAAATGATCTGCATGTATGTCCTATATAGAAGTTTTTGCAGGCGTTACATTTGAGTTTGTATACGCCTGTGTGGTTGTGTTTGTTTCTTTGTGTTGTTTGTGTGTTGAGATGTTTTTGTAGTGTGTTATTTGTTCTGTATACGATGTTGTAATTTAACACACTAGAACAATATGAAATATACAGACACACGAAAACACACCACAACGATATTCTCAACACACAACTCAATTTCAAAACACATACACTCTTTGATTCTACACTACGAACGCACCCTCACAGGAAGCAACAAGAGGCGCCAAGACCAACAACGACCAGTTCTGAAGATGACCCATAAATAGGTCGAAACATGCAAGTAAGGTACGTTAAAATTTAACGCAAGAAAGTCTTATCATACATATTCCAAAGTGATACAGCGTTAAAAGTTGTGCAATCAAGATGTATAAATACAATAATTAAACCAAAATGAATTAGGTCTATGCTTCAAACCAAATCATCATAAAAACACAGTTAAGGTTCATTATCATGTTTGGGCTTGCTGAAGTCTAAGCTACTTTACAACTTTCTTCTAAGTATTTTCTTTATCTCCTAACTTTTCCTTTTTTTCTTGATCTCTACTCTTAGATGTACATATATTTGAAACATGTTAGAATGTAGCTCCATTTTGAAAGAATGATTATGATTTTTAATGTTTAATTTGTAATAAATACATCCATAAAATTATCATTCAATATTTGATTTACCTTGTATTTCATCCTCTCTTCTTTTCCAAGAAGCATAGGCGGAGAGAAAACAGTTTCCTTTGGGGGGGGGGGGCAAATCAAAACCATAGAATCCCCATATAACGGGGTTATGGGAGACCATTTTCCTCCTCCTCACCCCGTTATAGCTTGACCGTGGTGCAGTATATAGGAATATGATCATTTAATAAAGGCATTTTCGAGGGGCATATTTCTTACAGTGTTACATCCATATCCGTGATGGTTAGGGCTTGAACTGTAGGTCTGCTACAAATTATAATAGGGCATAACTTAAAACAATCTCCATATTTTTCTCTCTCGTACAGAAACACATGCATACATCAATAAAACTACGTAACAGTGTTAACACAAACTTTTTTTACATGAAGCTTACCTTCCTGACGATATCATATGAAATGTAAACTCTAACTATTTTATTTAATCTCTCTAATTATTTAATTTAATCTCGTCATTAAGTTTACACATTATACCGGGATCACTTTTCTTTTTTTCTGCATTGTTGTGCACTACGTTATACATCTCCAAGTGGCGGTCTGAACACCTGCAGACTTCGAACATATGAGTACAGACTGTTACAAAAGAAACATTACAGTGCTTCCATTATTCAAATGAGGTATATTAATTTTTATACATTCAGAAATTTTGAATAAATATCAGTCCAGACACATGATCTGAAGACATTAATTTATCAATTTAAGCATAGAAACTTAATCATAAACAAAAGCGAAAAAGATCTTTAAAATTCAATATTTTCTAACGTTACTAGGGGGAAAAAAATAATTCAGACAAGTTAGGGGGGGCAGTGTCTCCCATACCCCAATCATAACTCCGTCTATGCAGCCGAGGAGCAAAATAATTTTTTTTTGCTGCATCTTTATGCTGTAATTATTAGGTAAAGGTACAATTTTTTTTAATGAGGCAGTGGAACAAGTAGTCACTACTACTGTACTACAAGCAGTAAAATGAACTGTTGTAAGAAAGTCCAAAGGAAGGTAGCAATGGCAAAGAAAACTTTTAATAGAAAAAGAAGCATCTTCTCCAGACATCTGGAAAAAGAACTAAGGGAGAGACAATGAAGTGCTTTGTGTGGAGTGTAGCATTGAATGGACATTGTGAAGGATGTAAATAGAAGCCACTAGAAAATGTGGATATGAAGAAGAATGGAGTGTGTGGAATGGACAGAAAGAATATGAAATAAAGCTGTGCTAGAAGGAATGGATCAAGAACGAATAATGCTGAAAATGATCAGGAAGAGCAAAGAAATTTGGTGGGTCATTGGCTCAGAAGAAACTGCCTACTGAAGGATGCACTGGAAGGAATGGTGAATAGAAGAAAATCTCGGGGTAGAAGAAAATACCAGACAATATACAACATTAAGATGCATGGGTCATATGGGAACAGTAAATAGAAGGCAAAAAATAAGATAGATTGAAGAATGCTGGATTTGCAGTGAAAGACCTGATCTTAGGTAGAATACTATGAATGATGAATGAATGAATCTTACAACAAAAATAACAGAAACGTTGTAACTTTAGTAATCCATTTCTTACCGTTTTTATTACGAAGGTAACTGTTAATGAAGTAATGTGGAAACTTTTCCTCAAACTGCGCACACAAATCTCCATAGAAGACAGTTAAATATAAGTAAAAATATTCTCTGCTCGTACTGTTAGAATGTGAAAAGTTACTTAGTTTTAATATACATTTTAAGACGTCAAATTACAATAATAATACTGTGAATTTTTTAGTAACAACAATGTAATTTATTCGTCACAACAATAATTCCTTTCTACAATTCACCTTAAACGCTCTCGTCAACAATTGGATCTTCACTCACACAGTATTCGTTATAGCACTCCACCGACGACAATGACAATTTACTTGGACTATCACGCACAACAATGAACTGTTAATCTTAACTAATATTTACAAAGCACTATTTACAAATCAGAACTACCAGTTCTCAGTTCACAGTTCTTCTATCTCAGTCACTCGAGTTCACAGTATCTCGAACCACAGACCTTCAGAGACAGTTCACTGTACTCGAACTCGGGTCCCTCCAACTGCGGTCCACTGCACTCGAACTCAGGCCTTCGGCTGCTGACGCAGTTGCGGACGCACACTCGAGTCGAACTCCGGTACACAAGACTGGCTTGCTTGCTCTGGCTTTCTCACTGACTGGCTGACTAATCAACTGAAAAACTCTGAAAACTGCTGTCGTTCCTTCGCGACCGTAATTTATAACCACAGTGACGTAACCTCGAAGGTTCCACCCGTCTCTAGAGATGGCATTCCAGAGAAATCCAGGGCCCTCTCCTCTCTACCAGCACCAGATGCGCGCGCAAACTCGTCGCGTGACGTAATACACCCTCTCTCTTCTCTCCACCGCGCGACGTCACCCAATGTTCCGTGGAGCCTGTGCGATCTGCTTTCATGCGGGACGCTGGTCGTGAGTTCGAATCTCACGTCGCTGTCACAATACAATTAAAATAATAAAAATGAAAATAAAAAAAAAATTGGGCAGTAAAATGTACATATGATATTAAAAAAACCTTGGTCCTTTTTTTTCACACATGTTATGGGTAGGGGAGACTATTGTACCTTTAGCATAGTGTACCTTTGAACTTTTTTGTTTTTAAATTTTTGCTGCTACCAAGAGGACTCAAAATGAAGTAGATTGTAGAGAAAGCCGCTAAGTAGCTCTGGTCGTAGTTTCGGTTTGATTTACTGCAAAGTGTGAGTTCCGTGGGGAAAAGAAGTTTTTTTAGTACCGAAAGTAAACATTTCGTTCATTGACATGTTTTGTAACACAAAACCAGATTGTATTTGTTAATATCTTTCAAGTACGGTGTGTTCCCTATCATCTGGTGAGTAATAACTAGGGAACGGAATTTGGAGCAGTAAAAGCTAGTATTGGCATCTACACAGTCATTTGTTTACAACTCTTTATACTAAGTCCTCCCCTCCATGACATACTCGCAGCTCTCTGTACGTCAACAGCAGGTGAACGGGACAGTTGTCGCATAAGAACTTCAACATGCAGGTTTGCAGTTCAGAGTATGAAGTGTAGGTACAATGCCGAAAGTGAAACCAACTAACAATACTAAAATTGAAAGACTAGCCTATATTTGTAAAAGCTCCAGATCGAGTATCAAAATTCAGGAAACAATTCCCTAAATTGTCGCTCCCCCCATTTCCAGTTCTTAAGAGCTGGGGGTCATGGTTAGAAGCTTGCAATTATTACGCACATCACCTCCAATCTGTGAAGAAAGTGGTCCAGTCTTTCAATCCCGATGACGCGGCTGCGATTCAAATACTCCAGGAACTGCTAAAGGATAGAACAATCGAGAAAGAAGTCGTGGATATTAAGTAATTTTTTTTTATATTTACCGGATGCCATTATTCGATTAGAAAAGTCAGGAGTAGAACTAGTTGAGCAAATAAATATTATGAGGACTATTGTAAATAAACTGAGTGCAGTAGAAGATGAAGTAGGAAACCGTGTTGGTGAAAAAATGAACAGGGTTTGATTAAAAATGATGGATACGATATTCTTAGTCGGATTTCAGATGTACTAACAAAGACGTGTCCCAATGACGTCATTCAACATGATATGTACAATTGATTACAACAAGGCACAGTAGGAATAATTGTTTCATCAACAAAACATAGCATTAATTGAAAATGCCATTTCGTTTAGTTCTATATTTTGTTCAACTTTTAATGATACTACATTAGGCAATGTTGTAAACATTGTAGTATATTGCATATATTGTAAATTCTGTAGTATACGTTGTATACATATTATCATATTTCATAATATTGTAAATAAAGGTTTTAATTTAACACGCTCCTGACAGAAAAAAAACATACATATTCAGAGGCGAGTTCCATACAGAAGACAACTGTCTATCAGCCATCAATGTTTCCACTGACACGCGAGGACGCAGATTGATATTTAATTATGTATATTTGTAATGTTGTTTATTGGTGTCTTATGCGTTGCCAAGAAAAACACATGTAGTTCAAAATGAAATGCAGATTATGTACATTATGTAGGCCACTGTATATCATCAAACTATAACATTTGTTTATTCTGCAATACGTTTACAGCACGTTGCGTGTAAGTTTGTATGAAGTGGACTGTACTCGTCCATGCTCTGTGACGCAGCTCGCTTGACAGTCACTGAGCTATAAATATCTATACTACGTTTCACCATTCTTTATAATACTCCAAATCCCTTTCCCTGGTAATAACATATTTCCATGGTTTTTTAGAATCTCTAGTTTTGGGAGCCATATTTGTTTAAAAGTGCACCCTCTTGTACCTTTGAACACAAACATCTTGTACCATGGAACATGTTCCAAGTACGCGATACTATCGGTTTTTGTTTTTCTTTTATTTTAAGATCATGTCACGAAGTAAGTCTGGAGTTAAGAGGCTTCCAATTGATCCGGATGCCTTGAAGAAAGCTGTTGAAGCAGTTATTGCTCCTCCAGGAAATAAAATCTCAATCAGAGAAGTCTGCTCTGGTTTATGATGGCAAATACATATATACTATTAATAAATCTGTAAGCGAAATTTTTCTTGTAATTTTCGATTTTACAAAAATAATTGGTGTCAACATGTATAATTAATCATCCTGAAACCGAAAATCGCTTTTTTGAAATTTTTGTTTGTATGTCTGTCTGTCTGTCTGTCTGTCTGTCTGTCTGTCTGTCTGTCTGTCTGTCTGCCTGTCTGTCTGTCTGTCTGTCTGGATGTTTGTTACCTTTTCACGCGATAATGACCGAACGGATTTCGATGAAAATTGGAATATAAATTAAGTTCGTTGTAACTTAGATTTGAGACTATATGACATTCAACATACTTTATTTTAAAGGGGGGTTATAAGGGGGCCTAAATTAAATAAATCCAAATATCTCGCTTATTATTGATTTTTGTGATAAATGTTACATATCAAAGGTTTCTTTAAACGTTATTTCCGATAAGTTTTATTCCAGGCAAAATTTTGATAGGACTGATATTTAAGGATATACAAGAGTTTTAAAATAACAATACATTTTCAACGCCGCCTTAGATTATAGCGTCGTTGTCCCGTAATTCCTATGTGCAAAATATAAAACTTTTCAGTAGGAAGAAATAAACAGATTTATTCACTCTATGGCAGTGGTACATAGGAGATCGTGAATTCTTACATTTTCAAAAGAAAGAAATATAATTACATATAGGAGATTGTATTATTTTCTATATAACTATTTAAGTTATTTAATAGAGCAACAATCTGAAAATCGATATGTCACAAAGGAGTTATTGCAGGAACGACATCGATGGCTATAATGAAATTAAAACAAATGACTGTCTATTTAAGGCGTCTTGACGTTTATCAATATTAATATACAGAGAATATTAAATTTGTCTCTTTGTATGAAGTAATCTCAGAAGCTAATTTGGATAATTCCTTCACTATTTGAAATTTGTAGTTTCTCTAGATGGATGTAATACTACATATAAGGAATGAGGTAAGATGAAAATAGATCTTTACGCACAGAAAAATTACCTTCGTACACAATCCACTCTATTAATTTGGAGTGATTTATTAAAGATGCATTCAAGACTAATTTAGAAAAATGTTAACCGGATTATCGTTGCATCAAAAACGAATGTTCTCTGAACCAAATGATCATATTTTAATTATTTGCATGTAATAACAAATAAGAAATATGTTAAAGGAATTATCATTGCACCAAATGAGTGGTCTCTGGACCAAAATGATCGCATTTTAATTACTTAAATACAATTTAAATTAAGTAACATATTAAACTATTTATCCTTTTATCCCTGGGGCAGATGTCCTATTTTAATTACGTAGGGTAAACTGTATAGTGATTGACCACTTAAGCTAATGAATAATAAAACAATGAAATAGCGGAAAACGGTGGTAACTTATTGAGAGAATTTTAAAGGCATTGGGTCAAGTGAAGATTCAGAAACAAATCAAAATCAATAAAAAAAGAAAAAATAAAATTTTAATGCAAAGATAAATTAAATAAACACAACAAGTCCACTTTTACAGTTATTGACCGTCTACTGCACAGTTATTGACCACACGCTTATCAGTGATTGACCGTCTACTGCACAGTTATTGACCACACGCTTATTAGTGATTGACCGTCTACTGCACAGTTATTGAATACTCATTTATTAGTGATTGAACAACACATTTCCACAATTTTCACTTTTTTCTTGTCTGTTTCGTTTCTCTTCTTCTGATCTTTCTCATTAAGAACTATTCGCCACCGGCGTAGCTCTGTCGGAAAAGGTGTTTGCCTGCCGATCCGAAGTTTCGTTCGGGCGCGGGTTCAATTCCAGCTTGGGCTGATTACCTGGTTGGGTTTTTCCGAGGTTTTGCCCAACCGTAAGGTAAATTTCAGGTAATCTATGACGAATCCTCGGCCTCATCTCGCCAAATACCATCTCGCTACCATCAATCCCATCGACGCTAAATAACCTCGTAGTTGATACAGTGTCGTTAAATAACCAAGTTAAAAAAATAAGAAAATAACTCTTCTCGCTGCCTTTTCTTTCATTTCTTATTCGCTTCCTTCCTTCTCTTGCCTCTTCTTCCATTTTTCTCTTTTGTGCCTTATCAGAAGCAAGTGTGTGTCATTTCTCTGATGTTATTACAAATGGCTTCACCCAGCACTGGACGAGGACCAAAGAACACTTTTCCTTCAACGGGATATTTGCTTCTGGACGCTAAGGTTGCTTTTAGGACACCAAACTTCTTGGCAGCTTCATTTAAATCAAATCCACTGTGGACAGGTTCTGTAGCGTTTCGTAAAGCTTCCCCTGTATAATGCACTTTACCTGGCTTAGGCATTATAATATAGTATCAGTCCTGTAAAAATCCCCATCATTTAACCGATAACATATATAGAATTGGAGCAAATTGGTCATTATTCTAACAAATAATTTATGAACGACCAATCACTGTAGTTTGCGGCCATTCACTTTATAGTTATTGACCACGGGGCATTTTTATGTCATATAAAAACTTTAACAAAATAATATTCTATGGACGGAAACCTTATGCCTTTTCTCACACTGTGAGTGTAAAAACGAGCACCAGAATTTATGTATCCTTTGCAGAATAAATAAATTATTGCGTGCATTATTCTTAGCAATTTCTCTAGTTACTTACACTTGTTTACGTTCAGTTGCATTTCCAATCGATTTCAGTCCTCTCAGACAACAGACACTAACTCAGTGGGATGAACAGCGACAACTAATCACAAATAAGGGTTGCTACTAGAGGTATATGCAGCAAAAAGTGAAATCACGATCGTGGTTTATTCACAATATACTTCAAAAAAGGAACCGGTCAATCACAGTATACTGGTCAATAACTACCTAGTTTACCCTAATTACTTTATATTTATTTCTAAGAAGTGCAGCGCAGCGCACGGGTACGGCAAGTTTTAAATATAATTGTCAGTTTTTACAGCTATATTCCCACCTATATTCCATGTGTCCCAACTTACAAGAGGGTATGTTCCAAGGTACATGAACCTGTTGTACCTTCGAACACATTACATATCTCTTCATTTTATTTTTTCCAGCCTTCATAGATCTGTAAAACAGGAAAATACATACAGGAAGTTGTAAAGGAATCTTCAATAATTATTTCAAGCATTTTGTCAAAAAAAAATGTATTTCTCAAAATTAAAAAAAAAAAATAAAATAAAATGTGAAAAATGTTTAAAGGTATAACAGTCTCCCCTACTAATGTAATCTTTCAACTCAATTTAAAAATACCGTCACAGTGGTTCTATGCTACAGTGATGGTCCAATAAGCCAGGGTTTTATATCTAGGTCGATTCACTCTGAAATTGGATAGTCTTTGATGAACTACGTGGGGTGTGATCCTCGTCACTAGCGGTATCTATGAGCCACGGGGGCAAAAACGGCTAGTTAAGAACTCTGTAATTGCAAACAGAACTTTAAAATTTAATGTTAAAATAAGGAACTGTATCGCGTAATTAGAGCAGCTGAGTTTCCATTCTGGTGAAACCACTCCCGCTAGATGAGCTTCACGAACATAACGCGCCTCGTCAGCTGAACAAGCAGTATCCATTGAAGGCCGAAGTTACTTAATTGTGGATAACATTTTATTCAGATTATAATTTCGCAATATTACATTAAGTAAGTATGAGTAGATAAGCTCGTGTTTTTTTATTTACTGTGGAAGTTTAATAATGAGTGCTGTTTGAGTATATGTTTAAATATAAATTCATTAATAGTTTCCTTGTAAGATATATTGAAATACTGTAAAATATGAAACATTGTATTTATTATTTGCAATAATGTTAACCCCCATAGTACCGATCCCCTTGGCGTAATACTGTATTATGTCAACAATGCAAAGTAAATTTACACAAAAAATGCATCACGATGAACATTCCTCTATTGCTCTTATTGTTAGTAGGTACAACGAAACATGGTCTTTGCCGTCTGGAGAATAACAGCAAAATGGATATTATTAGATTGTGACCGGCATTTCAAGCAAAATTATAAAATCACGATATAATCACTTTGACGGATAATATTGTTTATATTTAATGACAGATTAAAACTTAAACTTCATAGTAATATCTTTTCTTTTACAACCTTCTTTAGTTCTCGATGTGATGTTCTTTAAAACCCGAAATCATTTGTTATTATGTGAAAACTCTTCACAATTACAGACTATCACAACTAAATAAATTACTTAAATTATCCTTCCTATGTGAATGTCTTCGCATTGCATTCCGAGATGAGTACAATATCTGTACTGGACTGAAACCTTTTAGCCAGTTGTTTCACTCTGTGTTTCGATTCACCACTAAAAATACTTTAGAGAATTTTTAAAGGAAACAATCCAACAGTAATATGTAAAATAATGTAACTTGCTCAAAATGAAAGTGGCCGGCGTCTGAGAGACTAAGTTCGAATCGGATATTTCCGTGAGCGTTCGGGACAGCCAGGCTTTGCTAAAAAATTGCGTATATTCTTCTAGTAGTTATAATGGGGAACACAACTGTTAATCACTAAAATCTCCCTAGAAAATAATTAATATACGAGATTTAAAACAGACAGATCGTTCAGTGTTTTAAATAGTGAATATTGTAACACAAACACTACCTAGGCTATATACTGTAAAACAGGTTCTCAAGTGGAGTACGACCATTGCTCGTTACAATGCCATTCTGACTGCAGTAAAACTTTTAGCGTAGTTGGTAGAGCGTTAGCTATTAGTTCGTGAGATTGCAAGTTCAAATCTTCGTAAATTTACTTAACTTTTTTTTTTTGTCTTTTAAATGCATCAGTAAAAATACAAGATTTTTCATCTTTTTTTTTTATCCCTAGAATACTTTTCGCTTTATTTTTTTTTTTCGTGTTAATAGAAACGTTTGACGCCAGATGGAAGTAACACTACAGACGGCAATTAGAGGATTTCATATTAAAATGCTGTGTTAATTATTTTATTAATCCCTGCTGCTTTACACTCTATTGCCTAAGGAACATTCAGTACATATACAGTACGTTGACGGTTAAATAATTAGCAATAATTAATTTGCAAGTTGTGCTACAGGAAATATGATTATTACACTAATCTAAATTCGTGATCATCAGGGCCTAAACGTAGTAACTGTAAACAAGAAGAAAAATAATTCTGATGACAAAATATATCCTGATTTCCTAGAATTATAACCACAAATTTTCATCAATTTTGTAATTATCTGTAAGTAAAATGAATTAACATAAGCAAAATTATTTGATTATATTACACTAAAAGGAGTTGTAAAAAATAAAAGAAAGGACAAAATAAAACATTCTCAACAGAGATTCGAAGCATGCTGTGGAGGTAGCCCAAATCAGCGCCTTGTATCATGGAGTTAACTAAAGCGGCGCACGGAGGTTTACGGTAGTGAACTGCGCGCTCATTCGAAGGGACTTAGAAAATTTTCATTGCTCAAGAGACCGGCCACTTTCATTTTGACCAAGTGTACTAGAACACATTCGAGCTAAGCACTTGTCCATTAAGCACAGATTTCTCAGTCGCAAGTCCGTTCCGAAACATTGTCGACTTACAAGGTTGTCTTTTACAGAAATCGGGAATCGAAACCGTCAAGACTTAAATGACTTCTGTTCTATACGAGTTCTGTTCTATATGAAGCAGAATAATATTCGAACCAGGATTCTTGTTAATACAATATAGATCTTATCATAACCTCAAGACAGCCTCAAAGATATAACGCATGTATTGGAACAGTGATTTCTTACAGGCAAGTTGGTTATGAGAAAGTTTTGCTTGTAATACCTAGACGAGAATAACTCTGAAAATCTTTCAAGAAGCCCATGAAAAATCCTGTTCTAAATCTTGCATCACAACCATGTAAATGTGTTCATGATATGGTCCTGCAATATAAAAACGTTATTGCCCTTACATCAGCTGCTTGTCTATGCGGATGACGTGAATACGTTAGGATAAAATCCACAAACGATTAGGGAAAACACGGGAATTATACTTGAAGCAAATTAAGAGATAAGTTTGGAAGTAAATCCCGAAAAAATAAAGTATATGATTATGTTTCGTGACGAGAATATTGTACGAAATGGATACATAAAAATAGGAAATTTATCTTTTGAAGAGGTGGAAAAATTCAAATACCTGGGAGCAGCAGTAACAAATATACTCGGAAGGAAATTAAACACAGAATAAATATGGGAAAATCCTGTTATTATTCGTTTGAGAAGCTTTTATCATCCAGTCTGCTGTCAAAATATCTGACAGTCATATTACCGGTTGTTCTTTATGGTTGTGAAACTTAGACTCTCACTTTGAGAGAGGAATATAGGTTAAGGGTGTTTGGGAATAAGGTGCTTAGGAAAATATTTAGGGCTAAGAGACATGGCTTTACACGAGAATGGGGAAAATTACACAACACAGAACTGCACGCATTGTATTCTTCACCTGACATAATTAGGAACATTAAATCCAGACGTTTGAGATGGGCAGGGCATATAGCACGTATGGGCGAATCCAGAAATGCATATAGAGTGTTAGTTGGGAGACCGGAAGGAAAAAGACCTTTAGGGAGGCCGAGACGTAGATGGGAAGATAATATTAAAATGGATTTGAGGGAGGTGGGATATGATGATAGATAATGGATTAATCTTGCTCAGGATAGGGACCGATGGCGGGCTTATGTGAGGACGGCAATGAACCTCTGGGTTCCTTAAAAGCCAGTAAGTAAGTACTGCCCTTAACATCATTAACATGCCTGACCGTGGAACGAGTGGACTCGGGTTCAAATCCTGGTTTTCCCCTAAACCAATTAAAAGCAAATGCTGGGTAACTTTCGGCATTGGATTCTGAACTCATTTCGCTGGCATTATCGCCTTCATATCATTCACACGCTAGGTAACCATAGTAATTGATAGAGCGTCGTAAAATAACATATTAAAAAATTAATCATCGTCCTTACCCGCCAAAGTTCTCCCTGTTGTCATTGATAAAACAGAATGAAAATCACGCTGGAAGACAAAAACTATGCTGAATTAATATCAATAGATCCGCACATTATTACAGGTAATTAAAGAGTGATTTCAGTCAAACGCTCTTTCCTTAAACACATTCAAAACAACTGTTGTTCCGTTTTCACTAAGGTCCAGTGGTCTTCAATCTCCTCAATCTTCTTTTAGGCTCAAAATTCATCATTCTGACTGTTCTTCTCAAAATTGTGAATGTCCCTTATTAACCGAATCCTCAGAAGTTAAACATTTAGGCATTACAATCGACCAACACTTACGATGGAATAAACATATTACATATTTATGCAATAGATTACATAAAACAATTTATATCTTTGTTATACTTCGGTCATATTTACCAGTTAATATTTTACGTCTCGTTTATTTAGCTTCATTTCAATCCATTCTCCAATATGGAATTTTAGGAAGGGGAAATGCTTGTAATTCCAATCTCACTCCACTAATACTTATTCAGAAAAGAATTAAAATATCCCTTAATAAATCAATTGATTACTCATCCGAACTTTTGTTCAATGATATTAATGTTTTGAAAATTAAACAGATTTATTATATTGCCCTATTAAACTTCATACATAAAAATCGTAATAAATTCAAATTGTATCATCATAAATATGGGAATAAAAGATAAGATTTTATACGACTAGAGGATCCAAAGTGTTTCACAAGCACAGATCTTAGCCATGGTACATACTTTAGTCCAAGGTTATATAATAAAAGAATTGAAAAATACCCAAATTTGGAAAATTTTAGTATCAGAAATTTCAAAAATAGCGTTAGGAATTTAATTTTTAAAGAATATATATTGATTTAATATGTGTATGTATTTGTATGATTTAAATTGTTAAAATTGAAATTTTATGTTTATGCTCGACCATGCCGAAATGTAGTCATTATACACCTGGTAGCAGTCCTTTAATGCACGTCATTAAAGTACACCTATTCATTAAAGTTCAGGTTTTCGATTATTCTCGGATATGCAATCGAAAGACGAGGGAAACGTCACGAAGGCTGGAAATCCAATACTGTCGCAGAAGGTTATGTTCTGTTACTATAATAATTAGCGTTAATTGTAAATAATATTCAAATAAATTCAATTTGTCATCTCGTTTTTCAGTTCTAAATCAATTTCCAGGTTATACATTCTCTGCATTACATCAAGGTCAATGACATTATTGTTCCTCGGAAAAAATCAATACTTTCGCGTCTGCGCACATCTCACAATTTCTAGCTATGAACAAGGTCACTTCCGATCTTCTGTCAGATACAAATAAAATGAATATTTCTGAATAATTTAAAGTTAGAAATATGGTCGAGCATAAAAAGTCGTATGAAACTTGCCTATAATGGTAATTAAGACGCTCGTATGAAAATTATGAAACTCGCTTGCGCTCGTTTCATAAACAAACATAGTTGCGTCTTAATTACTATCATTATAGGCTCATTGCATAATGTACTATTAAAGTTAATTTATTCCTTCTTTTTTCTTGACCCACTTTGTCTCAAATAATTATTGTCTTTGTGTTAAGTATGTGTTTAGATAACTCCCTGAGCACGAGATTTTACTCCTTCAGGGAAGAATTAAGACTGTATTTTTGTGTACTGTATGTTATTTTACTAACAATAAACAATAAACAATTTAGGAAGAATTCAGTTTCTTGGGTTAATTTATTATTTCTATGGAAGTACGAGCCGTTCTCAAAGTAGACTGTGTTATCGAGACAAGCTTTCCCTGTCTTTTGAATGATAAACTGTTTCCCTCACATGCAAAAAGACCTGCTATGTAAATTTGCTCCCCTCTTATGCAAATTCTCCCTCTGTTGCTTTCTCTGTCTGTGTCCTAGTTTACACGCGTTATTTATAAATATATAATTCAGTTAGGCTCTATTATCTTAATAATAAATAATAATGCGCTATTAATAACAGAACAGGGTTATACACAGGCTTCTGTTGATACTGCGAAATTACCTCTTGCGCTTAACAACAGAGAGGTGTTCAAATGTAAATGCGGCGTTAACAAATTAACCAACATTTGTTGTGAAAACATCGACTCCGAGTCATGGTTAATTGGAGGAAACTTGGTAAAACAAAGAGAATTACAACCTACGCATGCGCACTGCTCCAGGACTCACGAACAACTCGAAATAACTTCATTCCCACTGTTCCGGCTCGAATTTGTAAACATAAGCTTCTTCATCTTCTCCACTCTTGGATTAGGGAAAAGCGTCGGTTCCGCAACTTGTAACAAAATATATTTTTTTCTTTATCTATTGGTCTTTGTTGTGCTAGAAAGGGTAGGCCTATGTCCTGGAATTTTTGTGCTCCTAATGGAATAGCCAGGAGAAAGTTACACAACGCAGAACTGCACGCATTGTATTCTTCACCTGACGTAATTAGGAACATTAAATCCAGACGTTTGAGATGGGCAGGGCATGTAGCACGTATGGGCGAATCCAAAAATGCATATAGAGTGTTAGTTGGTAGGTCGGAGGGGAAAAACCCATCGGGGAGGCCGAGACGTAGAAAGTTAAAGTTATGTTTTATTTAACGACGCTCGCAACTGCAGAGATTATATCAGCGTCGCTGGATGTGCCGGAATTTTTTCCCGCAGGAGTTCCTTTACATGCCAGTAAATCTACTGACACGAGCCTGTCGCATTTAAGCACACTTAAATTCCATCGACCTCGCCCGGGATCGAACCCGCAACCTTGGGCATGGAAGGCCAGCGCTATACCAACTCGCCAACCAGGTCGACCCGAGACGTAGATGGGAGGATAATATTAAAATGGATTTGAGGGAGATGGGATATGATGATAGAGACTGGATTAATCCTGCACAGGGTAGGGACCGATGGCGGGCTTATGTGAGGGCGGCAATGAACCTTCGGGTCCCTTAAAAGCCTTTTGTAAGTAAGTAATGGAATAGCCTATAAGAAATCACGTTTCGAAAGTCAGATCTCTATTAATGTTTAGATGAAAGAAAATAAACTGAGAATGTTATTGGACGTGTTTAAATCATGAAATGTCTAAATAAGTTTATTAATTCTATCACTGCCCTTCAGACTAATATTTAAATGTCAAAATTGCAAGGTCGAAGCCAGAGATATTGTACCAAATTCTTTGTGTGACCACATTATTTCTTTAATTTGTACAAATATTAAATTTTATATACAGTACCCTTATTCATTTCTTGAAAACTTAATTTATAATATTTGTGAATATTATAGTAAATATTTTTAAAAGACACATGAATAAACAAGTACGTACTCAGTTTTGGAGTTCATTTGTGAGTAATTAATTTTCGATGTCAAAGAGAAACTTATAGAAATGTTAGGTTTACTGTTGCCTACTATAGTCGCGACGCTGTTATTCCCGGCGTGACTCCTCCTCATTGCTTAGGTCTTAGGAATTGAAGGCTCTATAAAGTTTAGGTAGGAAGTATTGTTCGCCATATTTGTTCTTTTGTTGCCGAGCTACCAGACGAGGAATCTATTTGCCATACCGTTAAACATCATCATGTCGTAGCTCCTATGATAATAAATCAAACGCACTATAATTCAGCAAATAATTGAGCGGCAAATAACGTCTTCGTGTGCTTTCTGCAAACGCCAACGAAAGAACCAAAATGGCAAATGGCGGGCGATTATATTAAGTGTTTATTGAGCCTTAGGAAATGCATGACGTCTTCACCAGCGAATCACAAGACGCACACGTTTAAATGTAGCCGACCTGTAACGTGATTGGCTGCCGGAAATTAGAGCGACGGGAATATATATATCGTCGTCGTTTTCATGAAATCTTCTATTTTACAGTATAGAGCAGTGGTCGTCAGCACTCGCTAAAATGTGCAAAGGGTATACGGTGCTCTCCCGTATGCACTGTAGTGCAACAGGAAGAGATAGAGAGCATACCCGCTAGCTGCTACGGAGTGCATCCTAGTGCACTGCGTTTTCCGCGGGTAAGAGAGACTAGCCCAAGCGTGCTCTGTGCTGACGACTCCTGGTATACATAGAGTCTAGACCAGTAGTGTCAGAGTTGTAAGCTCCGAAACCGGTTGTGGTGCTAGAGACGTCCAGTCGGAGCGTGAACTTGCTTATGTCTGTGGAAGCACCGGAGCACGCAACGAGTTATAGTGGAGCGCTCCGCTCCGTTTAGGCTGTGTCTGACAACGCTGGTCTAGACCCTAACATTTCAGGAGAATAAAAAGTTAATTAATAATTTAGAAGCCTATACTGATCATCGATTATGTCGTCATATTCACCAACGTTTTCTACCGAATTATCTAATATTCTTCTATAAGTTTATTGACATTTAATTACTTTTTTCTTCCTCCTGAAATAATTATGCTCTGTACTGTCACATAGGAGGTTTCATAAAATCAAAGACGATATGAATTTTTAAGCATTTTCGAGCTTCACAAATTCATATCATACTTTAACTTTCTTCACTATCATATTGCTTTAAATTTAATTTTCACGGAAAATGATAAGAAACGCTCAGGCGTCTAATAAAAGGAGCGGCAGTACTGTGGATCTAGATTTTTTCGTCACCGATTACATTTTAGTCACCAGCGTTCTTGTCACCGACCTATCTAAAACAGTGGATGTCCGACATTATATAGAAGTTATCACTGTTTTTTTTTTTCGGTAAATGTTACTTATGTCCCGGCTGCTGCAGGAACTTGATAAAATACCTTCAAAATGCCTTGGATTTAAAGTACTGAGTAGTATATACGTAATTGATGTGATCACTGGGAGAGCCGTGAGCCCACCCATTCCGCCCTAAATACGTACCTTACTTATACACGAAAATCGTCGTGCATGAATATCGCCATATTTCTTTAATGTAACAGTGGGTTTCAGTGATGCCAACATAGTAATAACATTTATTTTTTTATTTTGAGTTATTTTACGACGCTGTATCAACATTTACGTTATTTAGCGTCTGAATGATATGAAGGTGATAATGCCGGTGAAATGAGTCCGGGGTCCAGCACCGAAAGTTACCTAGCATTTGCTCATATTGGGTTGAGGGAAAATCCCGGAAAAAACCTCAACCAGGTAACTTGCCCCGACCGGGATTCGAACCCGGGCTACCTGGTTTCGCAGCCAGACGCGCTGACCGTTACTCCACAGGTGTGGACAGTAATAACATACACACCTAATCAAACCTTACCTAACCTTTCTCATAATACTACACACCTAATCAAACCTAACCTGTCACATAATACACACCTAATAAAACCTAAACTAACCTGTCACATAATACTACACACCTCTAGTATCATTCCTCACACTTGGTATCATTTCCTTTTCATGTAGGCCTATTGCTGGCTCTGCCAATCGTGTCGGTTCCCATCTAGTTTGAAGAAGAAGAAGAAGAAAAAGAAGAAGGAGAAGAAGAAGAAGAAGAAGAAATGACGACTTTCATAATAATTACATTTTACAAGTTTCGTGTTATACTAAATGTGTTAATGTAGTAATAATTCTCTATATATGGTACAGTAAGATTTTAAGGATCATATTCATAGACATTCTTAGCGCGGGCTTCCGGTGGATGATCAGCGAACTAACGTTTTTCGTATTCATAAACCAGTGTTAGCGATATGATATGATATGATATGATATGATATGATATGATATGATATGATATGATATGATATGATATGATATGATACGATATATGATATGATATGATATATGATATGATATGATATGATATGATATGATATGATATGATATGATATGATATGATATGATATATGATATGATATATGATATGATATATGAATCCTGTACAAGTAAACAGTCGATAGCCGGGGCTAGTTTAGCACGCTCGTAGCGCGGGCTAGCGAAATGTCTATGCATAGCACCCTCTGTGTGTTGTGGTTGTGATAAAAGTATTGAAAATTGGTTTATAGCGCCACATTGGTAGTGACAAAATTGTGCAATATTCGTTCAATGGCTGGTGGATGCTCTACATTGACCTTTCTGGTGGAACGCACTGGAACGGCGTTCCGGCACTTTTTTCTTGCCTTTTTCATCGTGCAGGCGAAATATGTGTGAATAACTCTCTTTTTAATTTTTCTTCGAATTCCGCCTAGATCTTGAAAGTCTTACCTAGTTGGACGAAAAGGATGATAAAAATGACAAAATTCCCCTGCAGTGAACAGTAATCATCTCCCCGTACGCTATAAAATATTCTACACAAGAAAATCACTGGTTGTTGTTATTGTATTGTTATTAATAAAAACAAATTAGTGTGTCGCGATATTGTGGGCGTTCAGTAAAGTGTGTCGTCAGCCAAAAAATGTTCGGAACCACTGAGTCTTAAACTAGATACTGTATATGATCAAGTGAAGTCAAATGTCATAATTTTGGGACGATGAAGAATGCCTTGGGTGTTGAATCATAGAAGAAAAAGTTCGTTATTTTACTGGGACGTACAGCATATTAAATTACTTTGTAATATGTAATATTGTGTGCCCTCAGATTACATTCAAATTGGGCGAACCATGTTCTCGACGTGGTCAAGGTCGGCCGCCGCGAGTCATGTTAGCAGATAACCGGTTTTGTGCGCAGTTCAGTTGTTGGTGTAGTGTTAGTTTGTTGATCTGTGTGTGGTTCATTGTGTTAATATGACAACAATAACATCCGAGCGGCGCTACGCTTTGCCGAGGGTAAAACACTACCGAATAAACCAGGCTAATATAAAATTGCTTTAATATGTCTAATTTATAGGGAATAGTACATTTCTCTAGTTATAAAAACATTACTGTATAGCTTAGTCAGCACTTAATGTATTAACAAATAAAAAATAATAAAAACATCATGTCTTGTAGCCGTAAATATATGACTATTCACAACGCAGATTCTGAATAAAACATTGAATGACTGATTTCGACAGCCTAGTTCAAAAGCGAAACAAGTCCAATTTAAAGTTTAGAGAAACCTGAATTTTAAAGCTTCACGTTATAGATGAAATATCCAATTAACACACTCTAATGTAAAACTTATATATGAAACATTATTAACAGAATTTATAGTAATTTCAACAATTCTTCGATTTTTTTTTTTAGAAACATAAAGCTTTAAAATTCAGGTTCCTCAAAACTTAAAATTTTTAGTTGTTTCCCTTTTGAACTGGGCCGTCGACTTCTTCAGATAATTTTGTTTTAAAATAAATATGAATTTATAGCTCGCGCAAGAAACGATTACCGAAAACCAATGGTGGCGTTGCTGTCTATTTTGACGTGTGTAAGTAGGCATGCCGAGGGAGGAGAGATGCGAGCCGATGGAAGTACTGTCTCTAACAAGAAGATGAACAAATGAGGAAATCGCTGTGAAAATAAAGAACGTAGCAAGAGAAAAATTCGAAGCTAATTAACCACGCAACATATGTTCACGAATGAAATAATAATACCGTGCGATACAAGACACGCATTTACATGCAATGGAACAAACTAAAGTCGTAATGTAACTATCACAACGCAAGACTGATTCTATCGATGTCTTTTCTCTTCCGACTGTACTCTTGAATATCATTCAAGCGTCCACACCTGTGGAGTAACGGTCAGAGCGTCTGGCCGCGAAACCAGGTGGCCCGGGTTGGATTCCCGGTCGGGGCAAGTTACCTGGTTGAGTTTTTTTCCAGGGTTTTCCCTCAATCCAATATGAGCAAATACTGGGTAACTTTCAGTGCTGGACCCCGGACTCATTTCACCGGCATTATCACCTTCATCTCATTCAGACGCTAAATAACCTAAGCTGTTGATAAACCGTCGTAAAATAACCTATTAAAATAAAAAAATAAAACAAAAAATATCATTCTAGTTATCTCGTGACCTTTCCTCTCGCCCGCTCTTCCTTATCGCAGTGTTTGATTCGCATTTCTTCCGTCGGTAATCCGTACTTGCGAGACCTATACACAGGAGGTGCATACACTAACATTCACAGAGCTTTAAGTAATAGCCTATATTACTGATTTTATGTTTGATCATGGAGAAATATTGAAGCAATGCAAATTCTTCGGCCAGCTTGATCACAACCTGAAAGACTGAGTCGCTTTTTAGTCAATTTTTAAGAAGAAAATATATTCGAGAAAACTATGTATTTAAGAAAAAACTTTGAAGAATATTTGCTTTGAAATGCTGGAAGAAAATTAAATTTAAATTTTATATCAGCCAGAACCTCAATCAGAGGCATTATATGACGTAATCTTTGCTATATGCAGAATTTGCTTCGAAACCTACATCAAGCACTTCTTTCTATCCCTCACATAGTACGTTTTTATACTCATCTTCCTATACTGTAGAAATGTCTCGCCTCTGAATTTCGTTACCTAATGATGTCAGGGACTGCCGGACTTTATCACAATTCAAAATTAAATTGGAAAATTTTGTCTTAGTTAATGTTTTTTAGGTATTGCTAGAAGTATTGATTTGTTTCTTTTTCTTTTTTAATCTAGATTAAAATTGCAAGTTTTTTGCTTATGTTAGTTAATTAGTTAGGATACAATTAATCATGATACTTAATCACTCATTTAAAGTTTGTGTGACTTCAACCTGTGCATATTTTTGTGTGGCTTTACTTTGTTTATAGTGTTTTTTCTCTCTCTCTCTCTCTCTTTATTTCTTGTGTGGCTTTACTTTATAGGCCTATATAGTGTATTTTTTTCTGTTTATTTCTGTTATTGTATTTGTATTCCTGGTGTTGTTGAAGAGAAGGCCTGATGGCCTTAACTACACCAGAATAAATAAATAAATAAATAGATGAATAAATAAATAAATAAATAAATAAATAAATAAATAAATAAATAAATAAATATTTCTTAGTCTGAAGAAAATTTAGAACGTATCACTGAGCTGATTCCACGTTGGAATCCTATCTGAATATTTTTAACGAAAGTCAAATGGTTGATGATGAGTGATCTGCAGAAAGGCAGGTATAGCTTATTCCTGAGGCATGGCCGTGGATAACACAACCACAACCGATCCTAGGTTAACTAGGCAGGGGTGATACTGCGATGGTTTGCCTATTGCCTTTCGCAGTTTGGGAATGAAGGACGTCACTGAACACCCAGTCCCGCGGACGAAAAGTTAATTTTTCCATTGGCTATGCCGGGAATTGAACCACGGACCATTGGATTTGGAAGCGAACACGTTATCCACATAGCCACAACGGCGGACGGTCCAATGGGTAGAGAATTATTAATGCAATTAGTTTCAAATTATGATGTCGTTTTCATCAAACGAACTCGCAAAACATATCAAACTTCCAGAACTATATAATTACGAGTATTATCATTTACATATTGCGAACTGTAGTATAGATACAAAAGTTTCAAGTGAAATAAAATTATGTAAAGTGCTCTAAAAATGAAACACGCCTTCTTAAGAAAGTAAGAGAATGTTTATATACTCTCTACAAAAAGAAAAACAGAAATATTCCAAAGTGTGTCAAATCTATCATTTGTGAATTATATCAGTAGTTAATGATCAAGGTTTATGCGATAGTTAGACTATATTGCTCTGAACCTTAAGACATTTCAATTCTTCTCGCTCAATATCTTTGCAGTTATTCTACTTTGGACAAGATATCGTGGGTTAATTCCAGGTTTAATTATTCAAATACTATGCATGTGAAACATTACATTTGAAACCTGGCCCATCTTATATAAGTTGAATGTCAAAGATGAAGAAGAGAGAATCTTGGGTACTATAAAAATCGAATGACAAACAAAAGAATATACTTACTAATAAGTCATTGCAAAACCAAACGGACAAAAAAATGGAGTTGAAAATTGATATGAACACAGAGCATACTTTTTTAATAGTTAATGTTCAGATGAAAACAATGAGAAAGGAAATGGAAATATAAAAGAAAAAAAATGAGATAAATAGAAAGAATAGGAGGCGGAAAAGAATTTCACTTGTACCAAAGACTGCTGGTTGATTTGTGTATCGAAGTCTGTAGTCCAGGATATTTCGGTTCAATAATTTCAAGAAGAAATAGTCGATGGAGTTGCTGAGTACGGTAAGCTAACAACAAACGGATACGAACCGAGGGTCTGACGAATGGGATTAGCAGCGTTTACATTAGCATAGCTCTGCACACGTTTGTCAGCAAATGACAGGGGTTTCCAACTGTTCTAAATATGTTTTTATATATGTTTCGTTCTTAGCTAAATGCTCAATAACGCTTCCTCTTATATACATCTCCCTCTACCTCTACTTTATAATACTGGGTTTATGCAAAGGTTCATAGAGTTTTCAAAAGAAATTTATAAGAGATGAATAGGAGATAGAAATTAATCACTAATATATTATCCTACATTATCTATTACACTCTGCCAATGTTGGGGTAATTTTCTATTTCGCGTCTGAAGAAATTTGCTGGTTTGAGTTAAAGATGTCGTCAAGCCAAGTTTGTAAAACATCTTCGTCATCAAAGGAATTCTCCTGGCGATTGTTGGATAGAGAAAGGAAAAGGTGGAAAAATTGAGAGAATATGGGAGATATGGAATCACATACCAACAAAACTCCTCGATAGCTGCTTTCGTCATATTAGCGGAGTGCAAGCGTTCATTATCTTTAACCAGCAACACTTTATACAGTCTTCCCGGTGATTTTTTTTGCTGCCTAGGCGTTTGATTTTTTGGCAATAAATGTTAGCAGTTATGGTTACTTTTCAGGGAAGCAATTAGTAGTATACGACGCCTTGTTTGCCTATCACATCAAATGCATATCTTCATCTGTGAATGGAGACTAACTTTTGTCGGGGGGTGTTGTGCGTTGAAACAACAGAATTAATTTCCTGCAATTCTTCATGGGATTATATTCTTCTCTTACAGATACTATAAGATATTAACTGTCTTATTGAGACTAACTGCGTCCCTACAGCTTACATAGACATATTTTTCAATAATTGGCGTCCGTTTCAGTGAAGAGCGGACCTCATCACTGAATATAATAGAACATTATTTTTACTTGCTCATTCATTCATGTGTTCTGCCCAAGGGCAGGTCTTTCACAATAAATCGAGAATTCTAGTGTCTTTCCTATTTTCTGCCTTCCTCTTAGTCTCCGTATATTATCATATATCTTAATGTCGTCTATCATTGGATATCTTCCTCTGCCTCGAATTATTCTCCCGTTCACACTTCCTTCCAGTGCATACTGGCAGATTCTTCTCAACCAATGACCGAGTCAATTCCTTTTCCTCTTTCTGATAAATTTAAGCGTCAGTCTTATTTCATCCACTATTTCCAACATAGCTTCATTTCTTATTCTGTCTGTCCATTTCACACGCTCCATCTTTCTCCATATCTATATTTCAAATATTTCTACTCGCTTCTCTTCACTTCGTTGTAATGTCCATGTTTCTGCCCCATACAATGCTACACTCCACACAAATCACTTCACTAGTCTTTTCCTTAATTATTTCTCCAGAGGTCCGCAGAAGATGCTCCTTTTTCTATTAAAAGCTTCCTTAGTTATTGCTATACTCCTTGGGCCGTATTCATAGACATTCTTAGCGAGGACTTCCGGTGGATGATCAGCGAACTAACGTTTTTCGTATTCATAAACCAATGTTAGCGATATGATATAATATGAATCCTGTAGAAGTAATCAGTCGATAGCCGGGGCTAGTTTAGCACTCTCGTAGCGCGGGCTTGCGAAATGTCTATGCATAGCACCCCTTTTGACTTCCTAGCTCATGTTACTGCTTATATCCTAGTACACCCCAAGTATCTGAAGTGCCCACTTGCTCTACTGCCTCATTTAGAATTCGCAAGTTTCCCTTCTTTACTTTTCTTCCTATGACCATGGTCTTCGTCTTGTTGGCATTATTTTATCTTCATTCCATACTGCTCACAAACTGTCTTTTAGCTCCAGTAGCATATCCTTCACTATCATTTTCTCTTCTGCTAACAACGCCATATCATCAGGAAATCTTATGCACTTTATTCTTCTTCCTAATAATATTGTATTAGTAATGGATATTATTACATGTAAATAATGTTATACTGATGATTATTCGCATTTGAATTGATAATGATTTTGATTTCCACATAGGAAATAACATAGACGCTAAAATTTCGGATCATATCATTTGAATAGGACGTTCCAAATAAGTAAAACCAAAACTAACCAAGGCCTACATTCTGAAATAAACCATATTAAAATCTGTGCAATCACTTTAGAAAACCCTACAATATTGTTACTTCCACAATTTTTTAGATTTATATTGTTGTTCCTGTTATTCTATTCTTTGCGGCAATTAATATTATACCACACAAATATTTGAAATTGAGGCACTGGATGCAGTAAGAGGTTAACTATACTTAAGTCGTTAATCCGGCGATGGAATTTTCATAATATTCCATATCTTGTTTATCGGCTGTAAAAGTTGTACTTCATTTCGTTGTAAATGGCAGAAGAGTTCATTATGTGAAGTGCCACGCTAGGTCAAAAGGTTAGAAAATTTGCAATACAAATAATGTTATATCAGGGCCTTTGGCAGTATCATATACTTACAATACCGTATTCAAGCTTTGCAGTTTTTCAGTAGGACATAATATACCACCAAAGGAATAATTTTATGTAAAAAATCCCCCTTGTCCTGGCTTAAAGTTATCAAAGAAAAATTATATTATTTAATTACTGGAAGTCTCAAAATCAGAAAATGCACGTTCTCTTCAAAATATTTCGGATTTTGAGCCAGAAAATCATGGATGAAAATCATCCCAAAAGTGAAATCAGTTATCATGAATTTTTGACACTATAGTAGAGCAGTTTTATACATAAAATCACAAATATTTCCGACCCTATACTCACAAAAACAAAACCAAAGACATGGATACAATACGTTAGTTTGAGCCCAAGTGTTTAACGAGCACTGCTTTCAACCACAGAACTAATATCGAACCTACAAATTAATAAAGAAATAACCACATTATTCATTTAAAACAGTTTAAATTTAAAAAGGTATGTAATTAACTTGTTATGAGTAATTATCACTTTACAGATGTTATTCTATTGTAATTTATTCATGTGAATTTATTATGTATCGAATCCTCCCCCGAGTACGCGAGCACATTCTTTCAGGGGAGTGCTAGAATTTTGTTAATTTACAATTTCTTTGCATTGAATTTTCGTGGCTATAAACATTATTATTATTATTATTATTATTATTATTATTATTATTATTATTATTTGTAGCATAGTTTCATAATTGATTTTTTAAATAAAACTTCTGTTTATGGTATTGGAAATTTAAAAAGAACGTTATTTTGTTTATACAGTATATTTTCATAAAAATGTAAGGGTTTATCTGCTAAAATTCTTATTTTGTATTGTTTTGATAAACTGAAGTCTTAATGTACGAGTACTATTATTTCTTATCATTCATTCAATAAAGTTAGAGTATGTTAGTGAAATAACACTTTTACACTGGTTTAATGCCTAGATACTCTAATAATTTAAGAGGTCTCAGACTTTCTATGCAATAATAACTTAAGTTTTTCAAACCTTATTTACAAATAGTTAAAAATGGGTTATGTTTAAATTATAACTGATGTTGGATTTTTATAATTCATACGTTCTAAAATACTATACGAAACAAATGATGCGAGTATGTATGTATCTACGTACTACTAAAATTTCTATATTGGTCTAAAACTATGACATTTTTCTCAAAACATGGGTTTTCAACTTAAGCTGTTATTGAACCCAGCGCCCCAATTAAAAGACTGGAGAGAGATACAATTTATCAACAGTAATCTCACTACAGGTTTTAATTTATCCAGAGAAAATCAAAACTTGAGTGGGATTTAATTAACTATTACACGATTAGAAGAAAGTATATAAAGATTAGAAGAAATAATGTACTCTAATACAATAAAATATTTCAGTAATGTTAGCTTCACCAAAACGTTTGAATGCAGCCGCCATTTTCAGTTGACTGTCTATGCTGTAAACAAATGACGATTGCAAAGCATGTTTTATAGTACGTAACTAAAAAATTTGCAGTTTGAAATGTTGGCAAACAAAGAAACAAATAGTAATCAGGTGATAAAAACAGAAGAAAGTTTATAAATATTAGAAGAAATAAAGTAGTCTAATAAAATAAAATAGATATTAATTGATTTACTAAAATTCTATTTCACTAATGTTACCTTCACCAAAATGTTTGAACGCAGCCCCCATTTTCAGTCGACTATCTATGCGGGAAATAAATGACAACCGCAAAGGATGTTTTATAGTACTGTAAAGAATTTTCAGTTTGAAATGTTGGCAAACAAAGAAACAAATGCTAGGGTAGTGATAAAAAGAAACAACTGCTAGGGTAGTGATGAAAAGAAACAAATGCTAAGGTAGTGATAACAAGAAACAAATGCTTGGGTAGTGATAACAAGAAACAAATGCTAGGGTAGTGATGAAAAGAAACAAATGCTAGGGTAGTGATGAAAAGAAACAAATGCTAGGGTAGTGATAACAAGAAACAAATGCTAGGGTAGTGATGAAAAGAAACAAATGCTAGGGTAGTGATAACAAGAAACAAATGCTAGGGTAGTGATGAAAAGAAACAAATGCTAGGGTAGTGATGAAAAGAAACAAATGCTAGGGTAGTGATAACAAGAAACAAATGCTAGGGTCGTGATGAAAAGAAACAACTGCTAGGATAGTGATAAAAAGAAACAAATGCTAGGGTAGTGTTAAAAAGAAACAACTGCTAGGGTAGTGATAAAAAGAAACAAATGCTAGGGTAGTGATAAAAAGAAACAAATGCTAGGGTAGTGATGAAAAGAAACAAATGCTAAGGTAGTGATAACAAGAAACAAATGCTTGGGTAGTGATGAAAAGAAACAAATGCTATGGTAGTGATAACAAGAAACAAATGCTAGGGTAGTGATGAAAAGAAACAAATGCTAGAATAGTGATAAAAAGAAACAAATGCTAGGGTAGTGATAACAAGAAACAAATGCTAGGGTAGTGATGAAAAGAAACAAATGCTAGAGTAGTGATAAAAAGAAAAAAATGCTAGGGTAGTGATAAAAAGAAAAAAATGCTAAGGTAGTGATAAAAAGAAACAAATGCTAGGAAAGCGATAAAATTGTGCGATAGGCAGCCATGATTTGTTGAAAGACGTCCTTTTGTACCGTTTTATTGGTCAAAAGTAGCATGACGTAGTAAAAGTGTAATAGCCGACCTTAAAATTTAGTATTCATGTTTTAATGTCGATGATAGACCCGATATACTTTTTGAAGGGTGAGAAGATTGTACAGCCGTACTTAAAGTTATGATGAAGAGAAAAGATTTAGGCTTCAGTTAGTCTCAATTTCCGGCTTTCATTACCATTATCTGTCGCTTTCCTGATACAACCAACTATGTTCTGATAATAATTATGATAAAGTAGAAAATTGCATTAACGAAAATCAAGAGAATATAAGGAAATATGCCCAACATAGAATGTTATCGGTACTTGCTGCCGTGAATCTGGCTGTACACCCCTGATAATGATCAGGATTCAATGCGCCCTGCACAGCAATGTGGCTGCATAGTAAATAATGCCTGTCTATTACACCTTATATTCCGAGCGAACGAGCCAACATACGCACGGACTGTGAATGCCTGCCTATTCATATATTGTTAAATCGCTGCAATTCAAAGTTCATCTTGCATACAGATATAATTAGTGTACTACTGTGCACACTAATACAGTTGGCAGGCCTGCTGATAGCGAAGTATAGTCTCCTCAACAAAAACTGAGCGCTCTTGACATACAACACTCAACCGTTCTATTTTAACAACTTTAAGTCTTGGAATTCCACTGATTCAGCTACTTTTCTTTCACACTTAATTTTATAGTCTAAACAATGTCGAAAAACTGATGTGTTGGATTTGCACGCTGAAGGTAATGGTTCAAATCCAGAGATATTCAAGTGGAATTTATGGTGTACAGAGACTTGAGAATTGAAGGATATTTTTATTCTCTGCCATTATTGCTATGTCATTCTGTTCACCGAGATTAAATCCTAACGCCCCTTTCGGTTCTGCTCGTATATTCATCTGCCTCAATCCTACGGCAGATGATCCACATTTGTTTCTACCACGTATTATTTTGTTACATTATCCTTCATTTCTTATAGCATATAATGACCATAATTTTTGTTATTAATAACGACATTTTCTCTAATTTTGTCGTTTTTATATTGTACTCGAATTCTCACGACTCTAAATATCAATTCTGTAGCAACGACTACGTTTGTTTAGATATTGTTTGTTAATTACGGACGTACTACATGTTGTTTATAAATCTCCATCAGAGTTTCAAATCTAGATGTTCTAGTTTTTATATTCGGTTTATCTACAGCCATCTCGCTAGAGGTTTTAATTAATTTTCAGTAATCTCACTACAGGTTTTGATTTATATAGAGAAAATTAAAACTCGAGTGGGACTTAATTGACTATTACACGATTACAAGAAAAATATAAAAATTAGAAGAAATAAAGTACTCTAATACAATAAAATATTAATTGAATTACTAAAATACTAAATACTAAACCGTCTTGAAAATGTATTAAAAATAAAAATATTCCGCTAGATGGCAGTAGTGTGCTATGATGAGCTGTTCTCTTATTATCAGTTGTGCGAACTGTAAAATCTTCATTGAACACTAAGGACGATTACTAGTCGAGAAGAGTTTGCTGATTTAGTTTAATTTTTATTAAAACAGTTGCATTTCACTTCAACTATCAATGTACGTTTTTTTAGTAGGTTATTTTACTACGCTTCATCAACATCTTAGGTTATTTAGCGTCTGAATAAGATGAACGTGATAATACCGGTGAAATGAGTCCAGGGTCCAGCACCGAAAGTTACCCAGCATTTGCTCATATTGGGTTGAGGGAAAACCCCAGAAAAAAACCTCAACCAGATAACTTACCATCACCGGGAATCCAACCCGGGCCATCTGGTTCTGTGATACGTGACTATCCACAATCTCATACAGCAGAAGCTATAACATAACCTAAATAGTATAAAGAAGACAAATGATGGAAAGTTTTAATTAAGATGATTAGATAAACATGAATCATTTTAAAAGTTACAACTACTGAAAGTAAAATATTGGCAAACAAAGAAACAAATGCTAGGGAGGTGATAAAAGTTGTAGGATAAGCAGCCATGATCGGTTGAAACACGTCGTTCCGTACCGTTTTATTGGCCAAAATTAGTATGACGTAGTAAAAGTGTAATAGTCACAATAATTATCATCATTCTCTAAGATGTGTACCATAGGAAACGTCTAAAACAGCAAGCTAAGCCAAGCCAAGCATGCATCAAATTGTTTTCAAGTATTGTTCGTGCCAAAGCATACCGGAACGATTCCGAACAATTAGACACACTTTCACTCACTGTGCACCCTATAAGCTATATGGAATGATTGTTAAAGTTCGACAGGTGGCCTGGGTGACATTTGTGGATTTGATGCTCACAGGTGGACCATCTTACCTCAGCCCCTGATAGAACCGTCCGTATACGAGTAGCCTGATAATCCCCAGGGATTCGGAGCTCAAAGCCCTTCCTATATCAGTATCGAAATTGCTCACAAGAAATACAGTCTTAATTATGGACTGAACGTTTATAATGGGAAGATTTTGAAGTATCGGTATCTATTTTTAAAAAATATAACATATGAATTCAAAATATAAATAGGAATTATTTATGATACATGAAACCTTTTGCCTTTAAAAATAAAATATACTTATTTATACTTACAAGCTTTTTTCTTGTAGAAGGAATTTAATAATTTATATTTTAAAATTTGTTCCAATTGAACTGTTATAGACGTCGCAATGAATACACGTTGTCCAAGCTGTCCTAGCTTCAGTGCTAGTACATACGAAACTTCCAACCAGTCGTAGACAGCGCAGTGGATATTTCCGATAGATGAAAAAAGTAAACAAACCCGCGTCTATTCACCCATCTCCACACAATACTCTGTTACCAGTTAACCTGTATCTCTCCGACTGGGTCCTGAACTTCGAAGTCTAGTTATAACTTGCAAGATAGTACAGGATCACAAGGTCGATGGGCAGAAGTCTACTTAGAGAAAGGTACTGTGCTGGAAGGCGGAGTGGGGTAGGGGAGGAAAGTGAATGCACGGAGGTTGAGAAAGCAATGAATAAATCCGCGATTGTATCAGACGTACACAAGCCTTCGACAATTTTATTAATACGAGTATCTCGCAACAACGTTTTGACTAAGATGTTAAATATTTTATTCATTCAGTGATAATAATTACGAGTAATTGAAAATCATTTCTTAGTTAAAGTATTTGACCATTTACTGTAGTTGTTTGCAAACAGTTGTCAGCGCGAAATAACTAGCCTATACGAAATTAACTTAAAAAATCTAAAATTCATTTGCCATTGACAACGATTGAAAATAACAAATTACGAATTATGAATAAAGATTGCATTTGTGATTGAGGAATGCATCGTCATTCACGAATGACTGAGTCTTAAATAAATGTGTTGATTTCATATTTATTCTAATAATCAACTAGATGAAATAATATTCGAATAAAGCCCTGCACTGTGAACATCTTTTCAAATGGTATTATGTCCACTGATGGACAAAATTGAGTGTGATACATTTTCATATAGTTTCGTATGCGATCTTTCACGCTGTGAAATCTTATTGCACCAAATCGTATTCGCTAACAGTGTAAATGACTGCTTAAAAGTAGAGGTTGTTCCATATCGTATTAAGTCCTTTATAGTGTCTGTTTCATATCGTATTACTTCCAATATTCATGTTATAGAATTGGTATAAATAAAATTAATTAATTACTTTCTTATGTGTTTATACTGACAATCTGGCACACTTTTCTCGACAATGCTACATATTCAATATGGGCAATACAGTCTGTATCTGTTATACAAAGAGAATGACAGTTTACTTGCCGTGAATAATAGACTTCATTGACTGATAGTTTTGGAAGAGCTTCTATCTGCTGTATATCGAAACATAGGGTAGTTGAATTAATTGGCTTCTCCCTCATAACTTTACGGTAGTTTGGCAACTTGTGGTTTCTTAGGAGGAGGAGGATTCGAAAAAATTTGAAAAAGTTTCAAACACCATGAATCCAGCCATATGGATATTATGAACACCCTGTAGGCCTACATCTAAATTTATTTATTTTGTAGATTTAATTTTTGTATTAACAAAATAATGTTACATTTAATAATAACAATAATAATGGTTTTTATGCCTTCATTTATCTCATTAAAAACATTATGACAGCAGAAAGAAGTTATGAACACCCTGTATATAATGTGGAAATTGTAATTTTAAAATAACAGATAATGTGATTCTTTTTAGTTGGTTATTTAACGACGCTGTATCAATTACGAGGTTATTTAGCGTCGATGAGATTGGTGATAGCGATTTGGTATTTGGTGAGGTGAGGCCGAGCATTCGCCATAGATTACCTGGCATTAACCTTACGGTTTGGGAAAACCTCGGAAAAAACCCAACTATATAATCAGTCCAAGCGGGGATCGAACCCGCGCCCCAGCGCAACTTCAGACCGGCAGGCAAGCTGAGCCACTTCGGCAACGATAATGTATTTCTTTAATAATAACAATAACTATTGGTTATTTTATGTATTTGTCTCATAAAGGGTTTTTGATTACGTAATCTGTACAATTATTGAATCAAAATGTATTATGTCCAGCACGTTTTCCTTCAATTTGAAGAACACAATTGAAAAGTGATTTCATTTTTTCAAGTTCCTAGAAGTATGCCTCAAGCATAATAACTTTACATTTTTTACTTTATGAAAAATTACCCAGATTATGAGTAACCAGTTTTTTCGTTCTTCCTGTAAAATTTTGTTTCTTGGACATAATATCATTTGGAACGATGCTCCTCGTTTGATATCACATTATGTTCCTCTTAATTTACAGCGAAATTTCTTCTAAAAAAAAAGGTCATATAAATATTTGGAAATTTATATACATTCTGAAATTCAATTACCCTTCTATTGAAAAATGTCGGAACGCTGGCGATTTCAATCGTCAACATTGATCGTTTGGCGAAGATCTTTGTAGACAAACCATAGCTTTACACTCCACTGGCGCCGCTATTCCATTTGACGAAATGCCAAGTAAAGGAAATAACTTACAACAGAAAATCCGATAGGGAAAAGAAACCTGAAACAATCTAAAAAGAGACTGAAACACGAAATAAAAATATAACTCAAATTACGGTAATTGAAATTATCTCGTATAGACGCTATTTCTGATCTGCCTCTTCTGAATTAGAACTGAATAATTCTGAATGCACTTCGAAGTAGACGAGGCGCTTTACTGTTGTGTTAAGAACAACAGTAGCGGCATAACTGCATTTGATGGAGCGCCCGCGTATAATAGGTTCGTTAACATGGCTCTGAATAGCGTAACACGCCTCAACGCCCGACGGGGAGCAAATCAGTTTAGGATTTCAGGCAAGGTGAGGAAGGGTCAGGTAATGTTCTTAACACGCCATTGTGCCAGAACCTCACTCCTTTGAGCATACATTTGCAACAAAACAACATCAAGATCAGAAATGTGTCGCAAGACGAATGTGTACTCATGAGCACAGGATGTTCAAAAACAATATTAACATTAATGAGAAATGAATCTTAAATATACCAAGATTTCGAGCAATTCGTGTTGTTTCCCTATCCTTCGGTTATCGTAAAAGTCATCATCATTATCATCATCAACATCATCATCATCATCCTTCATGCGTTAGGCAACTTTTCCTGTAGCATGAGTGCTGTCTTAACGCATGGCACGGTGGGCAGTTGCCCGGGTGTCTCACACACACACACACACACACACACACACACACACACACACATACACACACACACACACACAAGTGCTCTGTCCATGGCCAGGTATTTCACTGCAAACTCAGCATTCTCCAATCTTTCCCATTTTCTGCCTTCCTCTCACTCTCTACATATGATCCACATATCTTAATGTCGTCTATCATCTGATGTGTTCCTCTGCCCCGAACTATTCTCCCGTTTACCATTCCTTCCAGTGCATCCTTCAGTAGGCAGTTTCTTCTCAGCCAGTGACCCAACCAATTCCTTTTTCTCTTCCCCATCAGTTTCAGCATTATTCTTTCTTCATCAACTCTTTCCAAAACAACTTAATTTCTTATTCTGTCTGTTCACTTCACACGCTCCATTCTTCTCCATATCCATATTTCAAATGCTTCTATACGTTTCTCTTCATTTCGTCGTAATGTCCATGTTTATGCCTCACACAATGCCACTCTCTACGCCACTCTCCACACAGAGCACTTTACTTGTCGCTTCCTTAGTTCTTCTCCAGTGTTCCGCAGAAGATGATCCTTTTACTATTAGAAGTTTTCTTGGCCATTGCTATCCTCCTTTTCACTTCTTGGCAGCAGCTAATGTTACTGTTTATAGTACACCCCAAGTATTTGAGCTGTTCACTTGCTCTACTGTCTCACTTAGAATTCGCAAATTTACCTGCATAATTAAATATTATTATTATTATTATTATTATTATTATTATTATTATTATTATTATTATTATTATTATTATTGATGATAATGTTGATAATAGAAATATAGAACTCCAATTCGTTAAAAATTGTTTATGTTCTTTTGTTGGTACCTAAATGAATCTATAACTAAAATTAATGTTCACTTGAATTCAATCTCCTTATGGCCGAAAAGGACGGATTTAATTTAAATTCAAGTAAGTCTCAAGTTATCTTAAAAGAACATTAAAGACCGATAATTGTAAATAATACTAGTATACCATACAGCTTGACTGTGTAGAATCTAAGAATTTAATATATTGTCACCTGGAATGGAATGAAAAAGTGAACCACGCTTCCAAAAAATATATTTTCGATTATTCACTCATTAAGGCGTCTGAAGTACTTTCTTCCTGATAAACTAAAATTAATCCTTGTACAAAAACTCGTGATGAAACATTTCAACTACTGCGATGTGTAACCTAAATGCAAATTTAAGCAACGTGCTACAAGTGGGCTTAATTCGTGCGTCCGTTACTTTTCCAATATTCGTAAGTATGATCATATTTCACCGTATTTCCAGACTCTGTCTTAGTTAAGGGTAAGCGATCAACGACCCCAGTATTCTCTCATTCTCTTATATCAAATTTTACGCACCGGTACACAAATCTACTTGACTTCTCGTTTTCAAAATTTGTCCATATATAATCAGGTAAGTACCAGATCTCATCGCAACAATTTTCTCATTATACTCAGTAACAAAACATTTTTATATTCTTCATTTTATACAGTTTCAGATACTAGAAATTGGAACTCGCTTCCTAGTGATGTAAGGGGTTGTTGGACAATGACTTCGTTAAGTCAAAATTACATAAATTCTTGCTAAACAGAGTAATTCCTCATTAACAGACAGCGGACTTTGGGTCCCGATACTGAACTTTAGATGTCTGTCAGTTACAGGAAGATCACTGGCCCTCCCTACGTATGCCAAGAGACGTGACATCTTATCGCTGTGTAGGGCCGAAAATCTGCTGCCTGCAGTTTAATAGTTATTAGTTATAATGAAAATAACATATGTCCATTCTTATTACCATCATTAATTTCTTTAAATTGAATACTAAATATCTAATGGAAAAATCCCATTGCATTATTATTCTCATTATATCGATACATTTTAGATTTATATGTTGATCCTTATAACCAGACATCGAGATTTTGGACCCGATAGAATAAGTTTACTACGTCCGTACTATAGGCAGCTTTTTCATTGTGTTGGAGTCGGCAGAAGAAGAGACATGTGTACATAAAACCAAGTTTAGTCCAGTCTGTTGGTACTGTACAGCGACGTTCCAAAAAAAAAGGCAACTAATTTATCAAACATTAAAATAAAATGATTGTTAGAGGAGAAAAATTCTATAGGACCAAAAAATTAATCTTTACATAGATTAAAATAAAAAACCTATCATGCGAAATTTTCAAAATGAATTAATATGCTCTTCCTTTCGGCTTCTGTCATAAGCACAAGTGCAATACTCACTCAACATACATAATAATTCTGCACAGCATACACAACTTATGAAGTACAATACATGGTACTATTACAATGTAGCCTACTACAACACACATTCTGAAGGTCTCAAAACTAAACTTTCTTCGGTAGTCGGCAAGACAAAGTTTATATTGGGAGAAGCTCCGCTCTACATCATATGATGTAATGGATTTATTTTAATAGGTTATTTTACGACGCTTTATCAACATCTTACGTGATTTAGCGTGTGAATGAGATGAAGATGATAATGCCAGTGAAATGAGTCCGGGGTCCAGCACCGAAAATTATCCAGCATTTGTTCATATTGGGTTGAGGGGGAAAAGCCCGGAAAAAAACCTCAACCAGGTAACTTGGCCCAACCGGGAATCGAACCCGGGCCACCTGGTTTCGCGGCCAGACACGCTAACCGTTACTCCACAGGTGTGGATGTAATGAATGCAAAACCAAAAAACACTAAGTCATTGAAATCTATCTTCGCTACCCCAGCAGTGTCCGTAGACTTCTTCCCTGCTAGCATGTCTTTTATGTCACAGAATATCGCATATATTCTTAGACTAATCACATAGATAACCACATGTACAGATCAAAACTAGACTACTAGCTATCTTCTGTCCTCTCTTCTGATAAAGTGAACTAGGTGTACGGGACTGTTTTTATTATCAGAACAGTACCTCCTCTCACTGCCTTATGAGTATGACTGAGTAAATAAAGCACATGGGACGACAGGTAGGTCGCTACTATCACTGCCCCCACCCACTACAGTCCAGCTATCCAACTTGAAATCGCTCTGTTTTCATCTATCGGGTCTAAAGTCTCTAAGCCTGCTTATAACATAGTACCAGTAAATTACTAGTTATTAAATAAATTTTCATCGTTTAAGAAACTAGCTAACTCAACTCAATTATAATCTCATAGGGATATTCAAGAGTAAGTTACATTTTGAAAAAGATATAATATATATATATATATTTTTTTTTAATTAACGTATACACAAAATGGTAACACATTTGTATGTATCGAACAATGGATTTTATTCATTTATCACACTCATTTGTTTTGGTTAACATGATAATAGGTTTTGTTTGTAATGTGTGAAAAGTAAATTTACTTCTTATTACTTACGTACTTACTTACTTAGTGGCTTTTAAGGAACCCGGAAGTTCATTGCCGCCCTCATCTAAGCCCGCCATTGGTCCCTGTCCTGAGCAAGATTAATCCATTCTCTATCATCATATACCACCTCCCTCAAATCCATTTTAATATTATCTTCCCATCTACGTCTCGGTCTCCCTAAAGGTCTTTTTCCCTCCGGCCTCCCAACTAATACTCTATATGCATTTCTGGATTCGCCCATACGTGCTACATGCCCTGCCCATCTCAAACGTCTGGATTTAATGTTCATTTATTACTTCTTATTGCATTTTAAAATCACTATCATTGACTGTGTTTTAAAGTGGTTTTGGCTTTACCTCCCCATATTTATACTCAAGTGAAGCTATTGTTAAGTTACAGGTTTGGTGATCGCATAATAAGCAGACATTTTCATAACACTTGGCCAGCGCGTTCCCCTGATATCAATTCAGGAGATTTTTTGCTGGGGGGGGTTATTTAAAAGACCTAATTTTTTTTACTAATCCTAAAACTACCGACGAAATAAAATATGCAATTTCGCAACAAATTGAAGATATTCCACCAGATCTATCAGTAAATGCTGTTCACAACATAGAAGAAGGATTGTTGCATGTTACAGAAAAAATGGCGGATATATTCCATATTTAAACTGAATCCAATAAACCCCATATCTTTATGATTATTAAGTGTGTTATTGTTTTGTGTACCGTATATCTTAATTCTTAAATAGGTTATGGCGATGTCAAAATGTAAATTAATTTTTGAGTAACCTGTTATACACTTGTATACTGCATATAGATTGAACGTCCCACGAGCTCATAAATTATTACTTTTTCGTATTGGCTTTATCTCAAATTAAGTAGAAATACACTAGTCGTTAAAATTTAACTCAAGTTGCTACTGTAGAATATTTAGGGTATTGTAAATTTTCATTATATATATATATATATATATATATATATATATATATATATATAATGTATATGTATATATCACTCCTGTATATTAAGGCTGGTTGAGTGGAAATAATGTCTTATGGCCTTAACTCTGCCAGCGAAAATGAAACATTCTACAATCTACACAACACAGTATTAATGGTTCATGAACTTTTATTTCATATACAGTATATACTCACACAACTCAGCAAGACTAGAGGATAATAATAAGGGTATCTTCTTGATTTTTTTTCCCATCTTTCTTGTTTACACATTCATTCTCACTAAAAGACAAGTCTCAATTTTTTTCTGGCATCCGAAATTGATCTGGAATTGGTTATAGCACGTATTTTTCAGGGTATTTTACGACTCTGTCTCAACATCTCAGATTATTTAGCGTCTGAATGAAATGGTTATAATGCCGGTGAAATGAGTCCGTTCTCCAGCACCGATAGTTCCCAACATTTGCTCATATTGGGTTAAGCGAAAACCCCGGAAAGAACCTCAACCAGATAACTTGTCCGACCGGGAATCAAACCCGGGCAACCTGGTTTCGCGGCCAGACGCGCTAACCGTTACTCCACAGGTGTGAAGTAGCACGAGTTAAACAATTCCTTGACTTCCAGTTGAGTTTATCTTGAAACACCGTGTGCTTTAGCACGTAAGTGGTTTAAGAAATGCGACAGTTTATATGCAACCGATAATGTCAACAGGCATTCCAACTCGAGATGTCAAATGTCGCAACGGAGAATATGTAAGCGCTATTATAGTTCCTTGCACGAAGTGAAGCAGTAAAAACGGGGAAAACAAAACAATCAAAGCAAATTTACCTCTCACGTGTGTTATCCATTCATAAGCGATGGCATTTGAAAGTTCCAAGGGTTATACAATACTTTTCATAGGACACATCTAAAAGAATGCCAGTCAAATTCACTTCTCAACTTAGAATTTGCATACCTAGATTAAATTCTTTTTTTTATCTGTGTTGGTAAAATATTGATTTTTCTTGCAAAATTCGTAAAATATTGATGTTTCTTGCTATAGACAATTTTCAGCAGGACGCCAAAATGTGCATGACGAGGAGAGTAGTGGGAGGCCAACCATCATCACAGACGACCTTGAGGAGCAACGCACCATCTGCTTGCTCATGACGTTAGGCTCATAGATCTGGCAGAGCTGACGATCAATTTCAATCGGCGCTATGCCCTTTGCATTCAAAAACTTTATCACTCACCACACTTCACGCGGCGGGAGCAGGAATAGAAACGTCCACCTTCAACCGATGCAACGAAGGTACTGAGAGCACTCGGGAAGTTCCGCTAGCTCATGCGCCATGCGAGGGCATTACTCTATCACGTACACGCAGTCGCTTCGCGTAACATATGGTTTACTAGCTATGGAACGAGTGGGATTGTTACTTTATGGACGCACCTCGTACATACGTAATACATACATACATGTTCTGCCCATGGGCAGTCTTTCACTGCAAACCCAGCATTCTACAATATTTTCTATTTTCTGCTTTCCTCTTAGTCTGCGCATATGATCCCCATATCTTAATGTCGTCTATCATCCGATATCTTCTTTTGCCCCTAACTCTTCTCCCGTTCACCATTTCTTCAAGATTCCACTATCAAGGATATTTAATTCCGTCTTGTATGTATCCCACGTTATAAATAAGTTCTAAATTTGCAGAACAATACAAATTTCAGCAAAGGCTTAAATGACACAATTTGAAGCAATTTTTAAGGAACCTTTTAAAACAAGATCAGGGCATTGCGCCTAAATCGTGCACTTGTCTACATCTGCAATATTATCTTTTTAATTTGAGTCCGTATCATGTTCTGTAATTAGAAAATAAATAGCGACATAAGTGGAGTGATGTTGTGCTATGCTGTCATCAGTGTTTGAGATCATATTCCCCGGGCTTTTACAACGGCGCAGACAGCGTTTCAAATCCAGTATCCTTTCAAAGAACCAAGTACCACCTACGCATTGTCAAACGCACATCTCGTTAAAAAAGTTTGAGAGACATACAGACAGAGCTCGGCCGTTCCAATTCCCCGCATAAACAGTGAAAATGAAGTACAGCCTAACATTTGAATGTCATTTGTACGGAACAAATTACAAACGAAATCCGCGGGCGACGGACGCGACATCTGCCAGCAACGCTGAACAACTGTCACCCTGGCAACTAGACACGACCGCAGAACGCCTGACGTCTCGTTTTTGCGACAGTTCATAAACACTCAGCCCGCTGATGTCTGCGTTTTCAGAAGGCCTAGAAATACAGCTGCCGCTCTATCAGATCAGAGTGCGGTCCACTAGATTCTTGAGTTACCCTATGCGATTGTAAGAAATTTCCTCCCACTTGATTCTTCTAAGTAAAGCACTTCAATTTAGTATTTTATAAGTAGGGAAAGGAAGTTCATGCATTTGCATATTTGTTCTCTATCGTTGTGTGAATATGCTGAAAGATTATCTACATGAATCACAAATTTCTGAATACAATGATATAACTTTTATTGTGCATAAAAGTGCATATTTTGCCTTTATTTATAAAAGCATCATATTTTAACAGTTATCCAGGGAAATAGCATATTATATATGTTTATTTACTTTTCCCTCATTTTTAAAAGTGTGTAACCTCGTAAACACGACTAATTTATGTTTATGAATTTTGAACGTAACGATGACGCCCTCATAGGGAGCCTGTCAAGTTAGCAATTAGTATTCCTTCACTGCAGTCTTTAGCAGACTTCGATAGAACAATATCCAGTTTAACATTAGTTCCAGGAAATGTAGGAGATAAAGTGAACGAGAAAACAGCAAATATTCTTTCCAAAAACCGTGGCTATTAGCAACTTAAAGAAATTCAAGATATTCTCGAAGGAAAAAGACCCCAAAAATCAACAAAATTTTCTATAGAACAGTTCACAGCTTTTGTGCAAGCCCCTCTTACTTCTTCTGACGTAGAACGAAGTTTCTCGCGTCACAAAGCTGTGCTGAGAGACAACAGGCGAAGAATGACAACAGAAAACATACGTCACTGCTTAGTTGTGAACTGTAACAGCATACATGGAGCATTCAGCAATGAGGCAAGCACTTCAAAATCCATAGACTAAACGTAAGTTACCTACACTTTATTATTCTGTTAAAATAATCTCCGACTGATACTGCGTATTTTGTAGCATATTTACCTATTTTTACGGCATAAATGCATACATATTCTTCACGTTTTTAGGACATGAACTTCCTTTCCCTGTATATAAGTAATGTTGTTTCAATATTTAGCAACATTTTCCTAAGCATAAGACTTTCAGAATTCCGGTACTGACCAAAAGTAATATTATTTTGTGGTTATTATTTAGCTCACCTTTGAGGACAGTAATTTTAATAAAGGCATTAAATTAAACAACATTCATTCACTGTTTTTCCCAAGGGCAGGTCTTTCACTGCAAACTCGGCATTCTCCAGTCTCTCCTATTTTCTGCCTCCCTTATAATCCCCGCACATGATGCATATATCTTAATGTCGTCAATTATTTGATATTTTTTTCTGCCTCGAAATCTTCTCCTGTTCACCATTTCTTCCAGTTCATCCTTCAGTAGATAATTTCTTCTCAGCCAGTAAACGAACCAATTCCTTTTTCTCTTCCTGATCAGCTTCAGTATCAGGGGCGGCTTTCGAAGGGGGGCTGCGGAGCTGCAGCACCCCCAGACATTTGTGGCTCTTGTCTCGTTTTATGTTGTGAAATACATTTATTATACAGTCTCTATTTAGCCGCTCGAATTTTTTAAAAAATTTCGCTCTCATTGACATGCACGCAATCGTTAGTGAAGTCACTTCCTCCCCTGGTGCTGCCAGAGCGAAACCAGAGACAAGGACTATAAGGTGAAGCCACCTCCTCCCCTGGAGCTGCCAGTGTCATCCCGGATGCTTTGCGCGTTAGTTATATCCCTCCCTCTGCTGCCCCTTGTCCAGAATTCAGAGTTTCCAGGCGCTGCAAAATTTGCAGCAGTTTGTCAGTAGCGCGCAGTTTTAAATACACTTTCTTTAATGTTGTGAGTATAACAAGTGCAACAATGTTTAATTCTCCACAATATTTACCGTCTATTCAGTTCAGTACCTTAACAATTCAGAAGAAATGTGAAATTAAGTGCCCATCAGTTGAATCTCATAATGGAAAGAGGCGCTAAACAAAATGCAAAAGCTCGCATATTTTTTGCTAATTTATCCAGTATCTCTGCTTTCTTCTCTCGATCTCCACACAGTCTGTATTAGATTAATGAGTTTCAAAGACAATTCCATCAGCTGGGGCAACAAGATGGAGTTTTAAAATAAGAACAGTAAATGTTGTTCATGAGAAGAAGGAACCATTGCTAGAAAGTTTTCAAACCATTATGGAATCTGAAATATCTAACATCACAATAAATGAAGCAAGCGCCCTGGTGCGTACCGACTCTTGAAGATCCTAAATTCTATTTCTGGCTCAGTTTTTTTTTTCATTTATTGATGTATCACGTAGATATATTACACAACCAACTACAACATCGCCAGTTAGATATTTCAAATGTTCAAATCTGAATATAAAAAATTAAATAATGGTTTATTTAACGGCACTCGCAACTGCAGGGGTTATATCAGCGTCGCCGATGTGCCGGAATTTTGTCCCGCAGGATTCTTTTAAATGCCAGTAAATCTACTGACATGAGCCTCTCTCATTTAAACACACTTAAATCCCATTGACCTGGACCGGGATCGAACCCGCAACCGACTATGCTAACTAGGTCGACTCTGCATATCAAGCTTTGTTAATGCCATATAGACAATACGGAACAGTGCATAGTTGAGCAGCGAGTTCTGTGAAAATGAAAACCTTAAAAAGCGTCGTAAGGTCGAAGGAATTCAGGCAAGGGTTGCGGCAGCCAAGGAAGTGTGTGACCTCATTACCACACAAGCTAACACCCGATTCCAGTTCATAGATCATCTGACATCTTCTCTTCTGTGCCAAGAAAAATCTGATTGTTACAAAAGCTCATTTCCTGAAAATGACCTAAATGTATGTGTGAAGCTTTTTCCAATGTTCGATAAAGACAAACTAAAAACGGAAGTCACTGTGTTGTATCAGAGACAAGAATTCAGAAATATCAGTGACGCAGTCAAGTTCTTGCAGTTTCTTCTATTTGAGAACTTGCAGGTCTCATTTTCAGAAGTTGTGAAACTACTACGCATAGCTATCACCAACCAATGCAACTTCCGAACCAGAACGTTGCTTTTCGTGTTTGAAGAGAGTAAAATCCTATCTTAGAAATACGATGAGAGAAGAGAGACTGACCGCATTGGCTACGTTTTCCATTATAAAGATTATGTTAAACGACTTATCGGATTTTAATAAGAAGATGATTCAAAAGTTTGCAACCTACAAGACAAAGCGCATGGAACTTATCTTTAAATAAAGTAAGTTGCTTTTTTTATTTTTGTATGCAGCCCCCCTTAATTCAATACCCACGAGCCTCCACTGTTCAGCATCATTCTTATTTCATCCGCTCTTTCCAGCACAGTTTAGTTTCTTATTCTGCCTGTCCATCTCACGCACTCCATTCTTGTTCATATCCATATTTCAAATGCTTCAGGTCGTTTCTCTTTACTTAGTCGTTATGTCCATGTTTCTGCCCCATACAATGCCACACTTCACACAAAGCATTTTACTAGTCTCTTCCTTAGTTTTTCTATCCAGATGTCCGCAGAAGATGCTCATTGTTTTCTATTAAAAGCTTCCTTGCCCATTGCTATTCTTCTTTTTGACTTTATGGCACAGCTCATGTTACTGCTTCTACTACACCTCAAGTATTTGAAACTGTCCACTTGCTCTACTGTCTCAAACAACATTGAAAGTTATAATATTTTACTATATGTCAGTGATATTATATTTCAAATAAAAGAAGAAGACTTACAGTATACTCTACATTACCTAAACAATGTATGCAAACATTATGATTTTAAAATCTCAGAAGCGAAAACTAAAGTGATGACCAGGCTTAGGATTCGGAACACTTTAGCAACCAATGTACGCACAACTTGACTATAAAGTTCCCTGAACTTAGTAGACAGACATATTGTGTATGTAAACAACGACGTCAATGTGCTACGTCATATTCTACTGTTAATAGTACAGGAACATCACTCTATTTTTACCAACATTTTTAACATTCACCTGGCTATATTCGGAAACACTGTTGCTCCCTTCCATTACAGGAGTTTGATGTTACTAGTGCAATATGTAAACAAATCATTTTACTAGGTATAGGAGGAGAGAAAAGTAGTTTATCTATTTATGTTGTAGGGAAATACGATATTACGATTTTCAGTTTGATCATCACTTTTACGGAATTTATCAAAATACGGTAGAGAAGTAACTTTTTTTTTTTTTTTTTGAAAAACTCAACTTTACAGGCGGCTATGTTCGTTATGTAATGTCTACTTTATTTAGCATATTAATTATTGATGTTATCATACAATATAGAGAGTGCATTTAAATTGAGGAGGTCATAAGTAAAGGGCTGTAAGTGCACTTAAGTTACTTTTGAGAAAATGGGGTTTAAATATTTAAGCTTTCGTAAAATCGGTGAAATTTTTTATTTCAATTTTAATGTGTGATGCGATTAAAATATCCCTTTGCCACTAAAATTTTAGATACTTTTGCTTACACTGGATACACTTAACTCATGTTATTACAAAAGTCACTAGCATTCTTTTGCTTCTAGCCACCTCAATTCAAAAAAAGCTAATCTGAATTTTTAAACAAGTTGGTGAAAATGGTTGCCGTTCATTTCAATGCAGGCTTCAATTCAGTGCGCATATTATTAAAAACATTTTGAAGCATATTCTATGAAATTGAATTTATCGTTTCTTGAATATAATTTTTTAGTAAGATATTATTAATATAGGTTCTTTCTTCTATAGAAAACGCAATCATATGTCTGAAACACATTATACACTGCAGTGTTTACTTCACTGCTTGAAGACTTCGAATGTAACAGCGGCCGTAAGTTTGTGTGTCTGACGGGAGCAAGGACATTAGTGAAGGGGTGAGAGTGAAGTACATTCAGAAATGCAGGTACAATAAAAATGCAAGTAAAAATAAAATGATGTCCCTGTATAATCTAGAGACTGTGGAAAATGAAGTAGGATACATACCTCACAAGTTTTCATGTCCCTCGGCGAAGTTGAAGGCGTTAGCTTTACAATCAACAACCATGTACAGTATATAGCCTACTTGCAACTAGTTCGAAAAAACTGTTCACTATGAATTGAAAATGCACTGTGATGGCTTGAATTCGTTTCGTAAGGAAAGACGGAAGAATACTGTACCTCTGATCACGAACCGGACTGTACACTAACGCACAGGTAAACAAAACTCAACGCGCCACCTCACTCCATCTGTACTCCGTTGCACAGTATCTTCACTTCATTCTTAAGTTGTCTCGGATCCTGAGTCTAGTGATGACATTTTTAGGAAAGTTACCTGCAAAATAAAAAAAAATTATAGATGATAAAACTATAGAATAAGTCTCAAACTTAACTTATCTAAGTTGCGGTTTGAACTTGTGATGCGAAACAATGAATGACCGTGGTTAGTGGGATGGCAGTGGAGAATAGTTACCGATGTAGTCCTGCATTGGTTATTTTAATTATATATAATTATAGCATTTTTAGTTAACCCATATCTGCCTAGTGTTGCGTTTTCGCAACAGTCTGCATTAACTATTTTTCTGCAAAACTGCGAAGGAATGAATACAAAATTAACTTTTATTTCATTGCTGTGTATACTAGAAGAATCAAAGGAGCCTGCAGCACAATAATTAACTACCATTTCAGTTTCATGTGGCGGTGCAAAAATTATGAAAATATTCAACAAAAAAAAGTCTTGGGCATAAATGGGTTAAGATATGAATATTTTAATTCCATTTATGATTACCTAAGGCTTATAATGAGGCTAAAGCTTTAGGTTCAATAATTTTAGCTGGTGTATTATTAAGGCTTGGTGGTTGCAAGATATTGAGACAAGTCATAATTGTTCAAGTTCTACTTGTTTCATTTATGTTACGATTCACAGACGAGAAGACCATTTATTAGTTTTATTTTCTCTACATACAGTATGTATAAGATGTTTGGTAATATTGTAATAGTTCTATTTGAGATTTTATTACAATTTTATTGAACGAGAGGAAGATCGGTTTTTTTTTCGTCAACGTATTAAGGAAATGTTCATGGACAAGTTGCTGCAAAAAACCGGTCCTTCTCTCGCTCGGTAAAATTGAAATATTATTCTCAAAAAGCACTATCACAATATTACCACTTTTACCCTAAGTGCCGAAAAAAAATCAGTTTAAACTTACATAATAATACTATTAGTTCATAAATTATTTCACATTCAATTATACATTAATTGGTAATCTACCTTGACGGAAGAATATTTTCCTTTCTGATAGTATCCGTTACCATTAACTGATTATTATCATTGTGGTCGATCGTAAACAAAAGTTTTGCAATGTTTCACAATACAGAAGGCAATTCTTGAATTTAACGCATCTTGGCCTGTTTGTGAATATTATCTCTCTAATTCGCACCGTTATGAGTGTTACAACGGAGAATTTGCCTCAGGGAAAAGCAGCGAAGTTAAATGCTGAGTTTGTACAGTGCATTAAGAGAGTCTAAATTCGTTGTCGTCGAAATATCATGGTACTAGAACCAACTGCCTATGTAATTTCATATTACTCCATCAATTATGCAGAAAGCCTTGTCTATAGTTAAATATTTTAACGTTAGACTTGTCTATGACTTGTACATTCTCTAGCGTTATTTACTACGAACAGGATATTCTTGTGAGCCAAGCAAAGCTACAGTAGACTGAACCTGAACAAGAGAATGGGGAGCCAGAAACTGGTGGCAGCGGTGGGATGGAAGTCGGTAGACAACGGACAAGGAGGGTAATCAATGTAAAAGCCTGGAAATTAAATAAGAGCAGTGGACTGTTAAACGCCAGCTAGAGTTTAGACAAACACTGGAGAGAGAGAGCACATACACACAAATCAAAAGTACTAGAGTAGCTTCTGCGAAGGAGACTGGAGATATATACTGTACGACAAAGAAGTCTAAGTAGCACAGAGCACGACGTAAGAAAGGAAGGAAATGAACACTGAGAAATCTCGGATATTCAATTCAGTGTAATTGATTAATTCTGTAAAAAGAAAGAGACAGCATTAAATTAAATTGTCGTCCTGTGATTGCAAAAGAAGTGATTCACTCAGATCAGCTACGAGTACTCTGTAGATAATTAAAGTTCGAATCCCGACAAAGAACTTGGAGAGTGTTCATTGCGATTTTAAACAATATTTTAATTACAGCAGACGAAGAACGAGATAAATATTACATTTATGCGTCAATATCTGTAATGACACTGCTACTTTTAATGAAGTGACAGAAAATAAATGCTCATACCATTGCCCGACTTACGGATTAATTTATTTTATTTTTATTTCAGTAGGCCTAGGTTGTTTTACGACGCTTTATCAACAGCTTAGATTATTTAGCGTCTGAATGAGATGAAGGTGATAATGCCGGTGAAATGAGTCCAGGATCCAGCACCGAAAGTTACCCAGCATTTGCTCATATTGGGTTGAGGGAAAACCCCGGAAAAACCTCAACCAGGTACTTTCCCCGACCGGGAATCGAACCCTGGCCACCTGATTTCGCGGCCAGACACGCTAACCGTTACTCCACAGATATGGACCGAATTAATTTATAATTCAAAAGTAAACCGAAGAATAATATAAAATTGTTATTGTAATGTAGTACTTTTTATTATAAGATGTTACAAGAGTTTTAGAAATATTTAAATTAATTCCATAATTACTAGAATTATTAGAATTATTATTCCAAATATCACTAAATGTACCAGTGAATATAAAACAAAAAATTTATATATTACGTCACAAAGATAAAAAAGGAAACAAAGATATTATGACATAAAGTAAATGGAATATGACAGTGCAAGTATATTGTCAATGTAACTCAATAGACGGGTAGGAATGGCGTGATTGAAATGAAGTGTTGGACATGAAGAGAAAAAGGAAAGCAATTTAAAACAAGAAGGAAATAAGAATGAAGAGAAAAGAGGCAGATGAAACCGAAAGAGAGAAAGGGAAACACAATAGAAAGTAATGGAGGGAATATAGAGAAAATGTGTAAACGGTTGAATGAAAGAAATAATAAATGGATTAAATAAGAAATTAAAATAAAAAGTGAGAAGAATCAAAGTAAATTTTACATCAGAAAAACAGAAAAAAAATGCATACCAGTAAAAATAAGCAACAAGAAGAAAATACATAATAAAAAAAGCAATAAAAACCCATAACGTGAATTAATGTATGAAGAAGAAATGAGTCCACACCTGTGGAGTAACGGCTAGCGCCAGGTGGCCCGGGTTCGATTCCCGGTCGGGGCAAGTTACCTGGTTGAGGTTTTTTTCCGGGGTTTTCCCTCAACCCAATATGAGCAAATGCTGGGTAACTTTCGGTGTTGGACCCCGGACTCATTTCACCGGCATTATCAACTTCATCTCATTGAGACGCTAATTAACCTAAGATCTTCACAAAGCGTCTTAAAATAACCTACTAAAAATAAGAAATGAATTAAAAAAGGTGAGAATGAGTGAGATAAAACGAAGAACGATAGATACTGAAAAAATGTCCAAGAAGAACGAAAATGAGTAAATAAGAGAAAACAAACTAAGTATGTAAAAGTAAGGATGGAAAATATATAAAGCAGTGGTCATCAGCACTCGCTGAAATATGCAATGGGTACGCGGTGCCGTCCCGTGTGCACTGTCGTTCAACAGGGAGAGATAGAGAACATACCCGCTAGCAGACTATAGTGCACTGCGTTTTCAGAGGGTAAGAGAGGCTAGCCCCAGCGTGCTCTGTGCTGACGACCCCTGATATAAAGGGTAAAGGTTGCTAATATTTTGTTATACGAGTAATATTGTGGTAGTTCTTTTTACAATTTTACTGACAATGAGCGAGAGAACGACCGGTTTTGTGTAGAAACTTGTCAACGAATATTCCCTTAATACGTTGACGCAAAAAAAATCTGCCTCTTTCTAAGTAAAATTGTAATAAATTCTCAAAAAGAACTGTCACAATATTACTCATATCACAATATTAGCAACCTTTATCCTATATATGAAAATATAAATCAGGAAATAAACAAAGTAGGAAATAATAATATATGGGAAAGGGGAGAAAGAATGAGAGTGGGAAGAGATAAGGGATGAAGGAAAAACATAGGAAACGAACAAAGATTCACACGCGTCGTGATACCACTCCGTCCTCCAGAGTGCTCCACATCTGCTACTTCGTGTCTTGTCTTAAATTCTGTCCTATTAGCCATTAGCTGAAAAGGCGAATGTAGCCGAACTCATCATTGTGAATAATTTAACGCTGCTCGCATCTGAACAATCAGCAAGAGGATGACGCCTACATCTGTAACGAATTTTAATAGTCGAGATTCGCAGTAACTGCAAAATAAAACTGACAAAAGAAAAGAAAACGATAAAAAAGAATGTGGCAAGGAAGGGTGAATAAAAAAAACCGCTCTTATCGCTTAGCGGGTTATTAAACATTAACGATCTATATTTTGTCGAGGAAGAACAACACAAGTGGCGTAATATCTTCTATCTAATGCTTTCATGTCATTAGCTTTAGCAATCTTGCACGTGGTATGTCCGCCTAAGAACAAGGAAATGTTTTGAAGGTCTTGAAGATAATTTCTCATTTCGGCTCGTTCAAAGGGCTATGGAATTATTGTGTTATTTTAGATACACAATAATAGTTTGTCTCTCTTCGCTGTATAATGTTCTTTTAGTCTATTATTTCACTTAACGTGATAAGGGAACAATAATGGTGGGTGGTATACACGTCAAGTCCACTGAAGATTAATGCTTGTTATGTCATAGTCCACTTTAATTCCCGCATCTTTGAGCTAATATTCCATCCTTGTCCATATCCATATTTAAAATGCTTCTATTCGCTTCTCTTCACTTCGTCGTAATGTCCATGTTTCTGCTTCATACAATGCCACATTCCACACAAAGCACTTCATTAGTCTCTTCCTTTGTTCTTTTTCCAGAGGTCCGCAGAAGATTCTCCTTTTTCTATTAAAATTTTCCTCCTTTTCATTTCCTGGGCGCAGCACATGTTACGGCTTATAGTACACCCCAAGTATTTTAAGCTGTCCACTTGCTCTACTGCCTCATTTAGAATTCCAACGTTTATCTTCTGTATTATTCTGCCTATGACATGCTCTTCATCTTATTTGGATTCAACGTTATCCCATACAGATCACAGCTGTCATTTAGCTCCAGTAGCATATCCCTTAGTATCGTCTCCTCTTCTGCTAACAACGCCATATCATCAGCAAATCTTATGCTCTTTATTCTTCTTCCCTCTACTTTTCACCCCTCCCATGTTCTGAAAACAGTTCTTTACCAAATTCTCCAAGTAGATGTTGAACAGGATAAATGATAAACGGCATCTTTGTCGTATTCCTCTCCCTATTTCAGTTCCTTCAGACATTTCTTCTCCTATTCTGTCTTTGACTCGTTGCTTCATGCAAAGGTTACTGAACAGCCTCCTGTCTTTCCAATCCACACCTATTTTCTTCAGGATGTCCATCAGTTCGTTCCAATCCACTCAGTCAAACGCCTTTTGTAAGTCCACAAACACTATATACACTTCTTTATTCTTCTGTAGGTATCTTTCGCCGATTGTTCATGATACAATACAATTCTCGACAGATCGTTAGCAGGAAATAAAGGCATATTCTTTTGGATAAGAGGACATATACCGAATTTCAAAATCTTAGAAATGTAATTTACTTCAAAAAAAAATATTATTAATAGATTATATAATAATATTAATAGTAATAATAATAATAATAATAGTAGTAATAATAATAATAATAATAATAATTTATTTATTTATTTATTTATTTAAATTCAAATATACAGAATAAAGAAATATAATTACAAAAACAAACAAAGATAAATACAAATAAAATAATACAAGCAATATAAAAAGAAGATACAGTAGTATTAACAAAATTTGAGACCGAATGAGCAGCGCTCGTGCTCGGTCGCAGTTCAGATATAATATTAAAATAAAAAATAATAATAATATAAATAAATAAGTAAAATAAAATAGGAACTAAAATATAATTACAGCGGCAATGGAATTAAGTATATACTATAATATTAACACTAGAGAAGAATAATATCGCACGTGAAAAGTAGGATTAATATATATTTCAAAATTATAGAATACAAATATAATATAGGTTGATTAATTCATACACATAGGCTATAAATTTATTTAATCAAATTTAAGATATTAACACGTTTCTAATTTTCTTGTTATATGTTAGTGGGTTACATGTTAGAAGTTCTGGGTGTAATTTAGTTAAAGCATTGTACAACCGAGGGCCAAAATTTATGCTATGCTTTAGACCAGCAGATGTGAGACATTTAGGTTCTACTAATGTTGAATTAATATTTCGTCTTGTGTCATAATTGTGTGTCTGTACTACAAACTTATTACGATTTTTATGATAAAATTTTAACAGCGTATACTTATAAATTTGTTCAATATTAAATACATTAAATTCAGAATAAATTAATTTAGTTGGATAATCGAAACGTTTCTTCAAACAAATTTTAATTATTCGTTTTTGTAGTAAATTTAACGGACTAAGATTAATTTTTGTACTTCCACCCCAAACAATTATACCATATTGAATGATAGACTGAATAATGGCCAAATAAACATTTCGTAAAACTCTAATAGGTAAGTAGCAGCGAAGATTAACGAATTTATAAATTGTTTTACGAAGCCTCTTACAAAGATAAGTAATGTGATGAGGCCATTTTAAATTCTGATCAATAATAATAATTTAAATACTTTGCCATGAAACCCATTTCGTGCTCACCATTGTGTGATTTATTAATCATATTAGATAGTTAAAGTTAACAGCAATTCGTAGTTATCTGTTAATATGACGTAAAGCCAGGGATTAAGAAAACATAAGATACGAAACACATGTCCACCCAGGTCAGTAAAGGTTTATTTTTCTGTCGGGGACCGATCCCTTCTTCGCTTTTTGTAAAATTTCAATACGGTTACAATACAAAAAGCATTAAACAATTCAGTAACGAACAGACTCAAAACTGTTTAATAGAAAACGAAGTTAGCCATGATATATAGGGAAGAGTCGGGTAGTATCGGACATCGGGTAATATCGGACAGTGAGTTTCTTTCATCTACCACAATGATAGTACCTGATTGAAATGGTTACGTTTCTGTGATGTCGCATAGAGAAACGTAACTATGTCATTCAGGTACTACCATATTGTGGTAGATGAAAAAAACGCACTGTCCGATACTACCCGATGTCCGATACTACCCGACTCTCCCCTACACATCCTTAGAATTACAAAAAAAAAAAAAGAGATCAATTTTTCGTATAAACTGTACAGTTCTCGCGTCGAGCTGCTTTTCCCGGATTTCATTTTAATTTGTTGCCGGCAGGGAGATGTTCACTATGCCTCATAAACTTCAAGGTATAAAAATTTTATATTCAACCTCTTTGAGAGTTTAATTCTATGATTTTTTTCCCTTATAACATGACAGCGCATATATTTATACAGTCTGTAGCACAATAAAAGTTTTCCTAATTTAGAATATAATTCATATTTTAATGCAGAACGATTTGGGTTACATTTCCTGTAATGGTGGTCTCAATATGTACGTCGTATATGCCTCAATACAGAATAAACTTGATCCAGATTTTATGGCCACTATAACATTTTGACAAAAAAGAAAGACTTTTATATTGCACACAAAAGACGGCACAAGAATTTGTGTTACAGATATAATGTAATCTTATCGTCACATCGCAATCCTCAACTGTGCTCAATCCTTATATTTAACAAATCTGGACAATAAAGCACTAAATTAAGTAGTGTAAAGATTATATATGTTATACCCATTAGCTCTTCATTCCTTAAGGAAATGAGATTCATGTCTGATTCTTTTATTCCCTTGGTATATGTATAAGCTGTATATCCACATTACTAGAAATGCTATATCTACGACTTACAGAATTTACAGAGAATAAGAAAAGAGTTAAGTTAAACATTCAGCATCCTACAACGCTCCAATTTAACACCACTTGGTTATGTATCTCGTCATTTATGTAGACAATATTCTTATAGGATGTTTAGTATAAAATGTTAATAGCACATCTCTTAATCGGTAATGTTTCATGTTTAGCGTTATCTTAAATTGCAATCATTTGCTACGTATGTATCTCTATTCTAATAGGTAAATTAGCTCAATCAATAGATTATACAGATTGAATGGCTGCATACCATCCAGGTCATCCAAATTCTACATAAATGAACGTTTTTTCAAATGAACCAGGGTTCGGTATTGGGTCCATTGCTTTTCTGTCTCTATATTAACGATATCGCCAAGTCATTTAAATATTGCAGATATATTTATACAGATGACGTTCAATTATACATTTCCGCCGGTCCTGATAGACTAAGTGACTGTATTAATAGACTCAATAAAGATCTCGAATCCGTTTCATCTTGGTCTCAACAATTCGGACTTAACTTAAATACAGATAAATCACAGGCTACCTTATTTTCGAATAAAAGATTAATCCCCGATATTAATAAGCTGAACCTTCCTCCCGTGACTCTGAATAAAGCGATCATTCCATTCAGTTCAACTGTGAAAAACCTGGGAGTTCATTTTGAATCTAAACTTACATGGGACACGCATATCAAACACACATGCAAGAAAGTATTTTCCACTCTTCACCCATTAAAAAGATTGTACCACTATCCAGCTAAATTAAAGCAGACGCTTGTACAGACTCCTACTATGCCTCATTTCGATTATTGTGACGCTTTATTCAGTGATCTCAGGGTGGATTTATCCCAGAAACTGCAATGTGTTCATAATGTGTGTGTTCGCTTCATTTGTAATGTCCGCTACTACGATCACATTTCGCCTTCTTTCGATAAATTATTGTGACTCAGGTTAAATGAGTGGAGAAAGTTACATTCCCTTTCTCTCTTATACCGAATTTTGCACACCTCTACTTCCTCTTACTTATCTGTCCGATGCCACAGTCTTTCTCGGTATCATAACTTAAATACTCGGTCACAATATGATAACACGCTAGAAATACCACACCACACATCATCTCTTTATTCTTCATCTTTCACTGTTGCTACTTCCGTTACTGGAATTCTCTGCCGCCTGAAGTCAAGGGCTGACGAATTTTAATTTCCTTTAAGTGTAAATTAGAAAAATATCTTATGATGAGTTGCCAGACCTAACGCGTTGCAAATATTTAATGGAATGTGTTCCACTGTATTTATTTTTATTTTTTTCTTGTTTCTTATTTTTATTACCTAAATCGTGTTTATTTATCACTTAACGCCAATATGTATCCCACTGTGTTGTTTTTTATTAATAATCTATTTTTTGTGTGCATTTTATTCAATTGTCGGTTTCTGGTTTATCTAATTATGTAAATCCTACTTAATTGTAATCTAATACTAATATGTATACTAATGTGTTTATTTTTATTTTACTGTGTACATTTTTTTATTGAATTATCGGCTTCTGTTTTTATGTGATTCGTATTTGATTCTAACAACATTAATATGTATTCCACTATGTTTATTTTTATTTTATAAGGTACATTTTTATGTAACTACCTCTTTGGATCTCATTATACACCTAAATTGTATCAGTATGAAAGTACTTCATTCCGATCCAGTTTTATGTTCAACTATGTAAGCAAATTTTAATCCTGGTTGAGTGTAAGAGAAGGCTTATGGCCTTAACTCTGCCAGGTTAAATAAAGCTATTATTATTATTATTATTATTATTATTATTATTATTATTATTATTATTAAACTTGGATGTTATCTGAGGAGAACCTTATATCTAAAATTTCTGTCACTGTTGGTATAATACCCGAAACCTAAGGTTATATACAGGGACCGGCAGAAAAACCTGACTATTTTGAAATGTGTATATAAGTAACAAAATTTATTGAAGTGAAAGGTTTAACCATCACAATATTTACAACAAATACTGCCATTTTCAGTACTTACATTAAACTGGTCAAGAAATTTTAAGAAGTTGCATATATCGGAATTAAAACCAATCAATTACAGTGTAATTTGATCTCCTAAATTCGAAAACGATACCGAAAATGCTTAGTTTGTTCTTAGTTTCAAGATATTTTGAACTTTATAATTTATTATAAATTATTTTCTCAATCACCACCGAATAACAAGTAAATTTTTTTTCATACCTCCGAGGTCAAGCTAGCTGATTCTTACGAAAATTGACGTGCTGATTCCGAAAATATCATTGGATTTTTTCTATTGGGTCTAGTTCAAAAGATATTAAAGAAAAGATATTCAATAAGAACCAAAATTCTAGAAATTTTAAATATGTCATATTAAGCACATACCTTACAAACATGGTTTTTTAGCCTTTATTTTGTATTTTGCTTCTGGGGCATCCCTTATTACTGACCAGCAATAATCAGCTTTATTTCTAGAGTAGCGATATCTTGGTGAAAACATTCCCCCCAAGCATACAAAGTGTAACTCTGCTAAAGATCTAATCTTAATGAAACTACTTTCAATTCTGAACATACACACTACTTGTAGTTATAATTCAAACAGTTAATTAATACCTTAATGTTATCATATCTCTCTTTCTTGGATACTGAATGTCTGACTGGAATACTTGATAATTTATTGCCATTATGCAGTAATACTGCTTTGAGACTGACTTTGGATGTGTCCATAAAAAGGCGCCACTCGTCTCGATGTGTTGAATCCCCATGGCATCCATTATCTATCAACATCATTACAGAATACAAGATTGTTCTGCAAAAAAAAAAAAAAAAAAAAAAAAAAAATCTTTCCACGGGACGCTGGCGAACTCGAAATTCGGTAATTTTAACATTTTTTTTCAAGAAAATTAATTAAACTGCTTAAGTCGTGACACTAATAACTCAGCCTTGTTCTTAAGTAGTTCTAAGTCCCTAACGACATCATTTAGTTCATTTTGAATCATTATTTTAGGAATGCTTACTTTTATAAGATATATCTCTCGCTGGCTGCTGAATAGAGCATATTAGTAAATTTTTTAATTGTGTAGTAACTGATTTATAAATGTGTACACTGTATATATATATATAGATTTATTTATTTAACCTGGTAGAGATAAGGCCGTCAGGCCTTCTCTGCCCCTCTACCAGGGGATTACAACTATAACATGAACAATAAGATTACAATTAATATTAAATTTACAATTACAATAAAAATTAAAGTACGACAAGAATACCTGATTAATGAAAGCTAGACATTTTATCATAGAAGTTAAGAACAAAGAATATTTTTGTATTTACTAAATTACAAATTAAACCTACAATAACAAAATTCTATAGTGATGAAATTACCGGATATTGAGATATTTTGTGGTAGACTAAAAGAACTATTTACAAGAAACCATGTCTGAACGAGTCTCAATTACTGACCAAGTGCCTAGTAAGTTTGCGTTTGAATTGAATTTTATTTCGACAGTCCCTGATGCTAGCAGGTAACGAATTCCAGAGTCTTGGCAGGGCTATTGTGAAAGAGGATGAGTATGAGGAGGTGCGATGGGATGTTATTGTTAGTATTGTTTCATGGCGAGAGCGTGTGTTCAGATTGTGGTGGGAAGAAAGGTAAGTGAAGCGAGACGACAGGTACGAAGGAATAGAAGAGTTCAAGATTTCGAAGAGAAAGAGAAGTGAATGTAAATTTCTTTTCTTATCTAGTTTAAGCCAACCTATTGCTTCCAGGGATGGGGTAATATGATCATATTTACGAACATTGCTTACAAAACGTACACACAAATTATGAGCACGTTGAAGTTTCATTTTGTTGTCGCTGGAAAGGTCAGTCAGTAAAATGTCAGCATAGTCAAAATAGGGAAATACAAGGGTCTGCACAAGGGACTTTTTTAAGCAAGAGGGAAGATATATATATTTCTTACTGTGTCATTACACTATGAGTTTATCGATATACTTATAAGTCAAAATATATCAAATGTAAATAAATATCATCTCGAGAAAAATCGTGAAATTCGAGCAAAAACGCTATCCAAAATCTAAATGAGAACTAATCCACCTTAAGGAAGGTAATTTTCGTTTTTAGCACTCAGAAATTAGTAAGAAATGACTAACTTCATCTCCGATACATTTTGGCTGTTGACCACTGTTATCGGTCCTTTGTTTTGAAAATTGTGTCAGATAAATCCTTCAGATCAGCAATAGTGTGAGGTCTTCCAGTATACACCTTTGATTTGAGGTAACACCAGAGGACATAATCACACAGCGTCAGATCTGGGGAACGAACAGGCCATTTCTTGACACTATACGTCCGGTAAACATTTCCTGGACCACGCTCTTTGACATCCTTGCAATGTGCGCAATAGCACGATCTTGTTGGAACCAAATATTTTCAATTCCATGTCTAGCTAACTCGGGTGCAATGAAGTAACAATTACTCAGCATTTGCATTTTCGAGGGTACGAACAGTACGGGGACGACCAGTTGGTTTGTTTTTCTGGGCTGAGCTTGTCTCTCGAAAATATCTGATCCAAAGCACTATTGTGTTGCGTCTGGGTACACTACCGTGACGATCAATATTGAACATCTACGAAATGATCGCTGTGTTTGGATAACACAATAACCGGTTTTAAAATTGGTTTCACCCGGTCCACTTCTACATCTTATCTTATCTGAAATGAAATGGAATTGTTTGACAAAGACAAAACACTAATCAGCAATTACCCCACTAAATTGTGGGACAGGTACAGTCCCATAAAAAATCTTCAGGCTATTCTGCCGGTCCCTGTATTTAAATTTCCGGATACCAAGCATGCTCTACTTTTGACTGGTTTAGAAAATATCAATTTTGAATCACTATTATAATATTTCTTATAATAATAGAGCATACTTTTATTGTACATCAAATATTAAATTAATATAGCCCTCATGTTTTAGAATTATAAATAATTTAGTTGAAACTTCTATAGTAGGCCTACTATCCACGAACTCGCCGCTTCCTTTCATATTTTGATATAACTGTTTCTTGTTGACTGTAAACAGTAGGCATTACATAGTGAGGTATGTTTAAAAACTTTTCTTTTATTTCGTATCCCCTACAATCAAACAAAGGGGCGCATAATGATGTTGAGGTTAAGGCATTAAGTTGCAGGCCGGAAGTAGCTGGTTCGATTCCACCTCAAACACAAATGAGTAAAAAGACATTTCCTTGGAGATAAAAGCGGCTAGCACGTAGTACAAACATTCGTATTTTTACTAATACTATTTGTCTAGAGCAGGGGTCGTTAGCACAGAGCACGCTGGGGCTAGCGTCTCTTACCGGCGGAAAACGCAGTGCACTATGGTATGCTGCTAGCGGGTATGCTCCCTATCTCTTCCTGCTGCAAGACGGTGCACACGGGACGGCACCGCTTACCCTTTGCACATTCCAGCGAGTGCTGACGACCACTGGTCTAGAGGATCTGCGTGATCCGTGCTGGGAATATCTTGTACTTTACCTTGAAAATTTCCAAAAGTTCGTAGGTAGAGTTTTTGAACAGTCTCTGCGTCTGTTTGCTAATTTTACGAAATTGAAATACACCAGAGGGATAAATTATTCTTTATAAGACGTCCTATGATATGAACAAAAATCACGATCCTACTTGCAATAGTTACCGGATAAGACATTGTTAAACATTTGGGCAAAAACATTTTTTCTAAAAAACTATGAACTTTCCACCATTATGATAGTATAATTTTTTGTTACATACAACATGAGCTATTCGCTCTGGAAATCTGCAGGCTATTTCACTTCTACCGTATATAAACCTTTTTAATATTATCATTTTTATATAATCCTCTTAACAATTTTTGTTGTACGTTCTTAACATTGTTATATTATGATTTTTGACAAATTTATGTTTTTAGTAATCAATTATTGTAAGATTTTTCTCCTCTTATATCAATCTTGCTATCTCTGTTCTTTTACTATATTTTATATGGTAATCCTTGTCTTTAATGGCAGCTCAAAATTGAGAAGTTTGTAAAACAAATACGAGTAAATGAAGGACATGCAGTAGAACAATACGAAATAGTTTAAATATTAGGACTATAAACAAGTAACAGCACTTGAACTAGTTTACTCCGTATCTTCACCCCGAAGTATTAAATGGGAACCTGCCTACGTGCAAAGATGCGATGCTACTACAGTAAAACAAAGCATGAGTTACTCATCTGACCATGTGTCTGGTTCTTCATCTCCAGGTCGGTAGCTGAGAGCTAGCACAATTCATCATGATTAATAAAATAATAAAAACGATGAACTGAGGCAAGTGCTATAATAAGAAGGCTGAGTATCATGGCTTTATTGCTCTCGAGATATACTTTCGTATAATGTTTATACTGAAGCTTAATTCCCCTAATGAGCAATTCTCGGTGTATAAAGTTGCGTCGCTTATCTCACCTACGAGTATCACGCTCGTAAATCCGGAATGCACGGCGGTTGTAAGGTGCAGGATGTAGGTCAAACTTGCCACAAGATTGCAACGAGTTCAGAGTGCATGTTTAATTATACTGCAGATGCAGTTCCCACATCGTACATCTTAAAGACCAAGGCGAGGGCAGAATGGAGAAAGAACAGAACTGAGACTTGAGAAGTAGCACTGATAATAAAATAAGCAAAGGAAAACTATGGGCATGAAAATAGAATAGACGAGAAAAAGAAAGGAAATAGGGAAAGAAAAACAGACGATACAAAAGAAAATAAGTGAGGGAAGGAAAGGAATAAAGAAAGGATCAGAGAACAATGGAAAAGGGTGAATTGGAGCGGAAATGACAGAAGCGTGATAAGCCAAAAAATTGGGCAGGGAGAGAAGTACGTAGTAAAAAAAATTGGTAAAGGGAGAGGATAGGAAGGGAAAGATGAAAACAAGACTATGAGAACTAAAAGAGGGAAGAGTAGAGTCGAAATGTGAGAGAGAAGTATGAAAAGAAGAGAGGAGTGTAGAGGGGGATGAGAGAGGAAACGACAGAATAGAGGAGAGGAGAGGAGAGGAGATGAGGGGAAGGGAGAGGGGGAGAGAGGAGGGGAAGAGAGAAGTTGGGAGAAAATAGGTCATAGAACGGGAAGAGAGGGGAGAGAGGACGGGTGGAAAAAGAACGGAAAGGGAGTGGAGAGAGAACGGGAGGGGAGGGGATGAGAGAAGAAGGGAGGGAGGGAGGGAGAGAGAGGAAAAGAAAATAAGAAGAGATGAAAGGTGAAAGGACGGTAGGAGAGGGAATGTGGTGGGAGGAAAGGGTATGGGAGGAGAGGAAAGGGAAAAGGAGAGGAAACGAAAGAGGAAAAGGAAGAGAGTGAACAAGGGACATGAGTAAGGAGGAGGCGGCAGTCAAGAAAAGAATAAAAGCTTAGAGGTTAAAGGAACTGGGATCAGAGAATAAAATATAGGAAAGAATATTGGAGAGTAAATAAGAGAGGAGACTAAGTAAGAGTTTAGGGTAATTAATAGGGGAGAGTAAATAATAAGAGCAGGAAAGAGAAGACGAGAAGAGAGTAAACTAGGACCGTGAGTAAAGAAGAGGCGGTAGTCAAAAAGAGAATGAAAAGTTACAGAGCAAAGAAAGGTGGGATCAAAGAATACGGTAGAATAAAGAATACTGGAGGGTAAATAAGAGTGAGAGTAAGAGTTTAGGATAATAAATTAAGCGTGGAGATCAAATAAGAGGAGAAAGTAAATAAGGCGAAAAAGTAAAGAAGAGAGGTGAGGAAAGAAGAAAGAAGGCCAAGACAAAAAAGGAAGAGCATGATGAAAAGTTGGTAAAGAAAAAGGAAATAGAAGAGCGAAGAGAAAAAGTGAACAAAGAAGTCAAGGGATCAAAGAACAGAATGGAGCAAAGAAGTGAAGGGAACAAAGAAGTGAAGGGAACAAAGAAGTGAAGGGAACAAAGAAGTGAAGGGAATAAAGAAGTGAAGGGAAGAAAGAAATGAAGGGAACAAAAAAGTGAAGGGAACAAAGAAATGAAGGGAACAAAGAAGTGAAGGAAACAAAGAAGTGAAGGGAACAAAGAAGTGAAGGGAAGAAAGAAATAAAGGGAACAAAGAAGTGGAGGGAAGAAAGAAATGAAGGGAGCAAGGAAGTAAAGGGAACATAGAAGTGAAGGGAGCAAAGAAGTGAAGGGAACAAAGAAGAGAAGGGAACAAAGAAGAGAAGGGAACGAAGAAATGAAGGGAGCAAAGAAGTGAAGACTAGGAAGACCAAAAGAGAGTAAAAGAGAATATGTCAAATAACAGGGGAAAGTAAATAAGGGAAGAGAGTAAATATGGAAAGACAGTAAAGAAGGGAAGATAGTAAATATGGAAAGACAGTAAATAAGGGAAGAGAGTAAATATGGAAAGACAGTAAATAAGGGAAGAGAGTAAATATGGAAAGACAGTAAATAAGGGAAGAGAGTAAATATGGAAAGACAGTAAATAAGGGAAGATAGTAAATATGGAAAGACAGTAAATAAGGGAAGATAGTAAATATGGAAAGACAGTAAATAAGGGAAGAGAGTAAATATGGAAAGACAGTAAATAAGGGAAGAGAGTAAATATGGAAAGACAGTAAATAAGGGAAGATAGTAAATATGGAAAGACAGTAAATAAGGGAAGAGAGTAAATATGGAAAGACAGTAAATAAGGGAAGAGAGTAAATATGGAAAGACAGTAAATAAGAGAAGAGAGTAAATATGGAAAGACAGTAAATAAGGGAAGATAGTAAATATGGAAAGACAGTAAATAAGGGAAGAGAGTAAGTATGGAAAGACAGTAAATAAGGGAAGATAGTAAATATGGAAAGACAGTAAATAAGGGAAGATAGTAAATATGGAAAGACAGTAAATAAGGGAAGAGAGTAAATATGGAAAGACAGTAAATAAGGGAAGAGGGTAAATATGGAAAGACAGTAAAGAAGGGAAGAGAGTAAATATGGAAAGACAGTAAATAAGGGAAGAGGGTAAATATGGAAAGACAGTAAATAAGGGAAGAGAGTAAATATGGAAAGACAGTAAATAAGGGAAGAGAGTAAATATGGAAAGACAGTAAATAAGGGAAGAGAGTAAATATGGAAAGACAGTAAATAAAGGAAGAGAGTAAATTTGGAAAGACAGTAAAGTGAAGGATATATGAGACTAAAATATGTTAGTTAAGAGGGAAAGAGAGTAAAGGAGGGACGAGAGTAAAGAAGAAAAAGGGTAAAGGAGGAAGAGTGTAAAGAAGGAAAGAGAATAATGAACGTATAAGGGTAAAAGAGAGTACTGCAAGCGACAATAGATAAGAGAAGATAGTAAATGAAAGTAGAAAGAAAATAAGTGAGTAAGTTAAAGAATTGAAAACAGTAAATGGAGGTAGAAAGAAAAGAAGAGAGTAAAGAAGAGAAAAGAGTCAAGAAGGAAATAGATTAGGAAAGAGAAATGACTTAAAGAATAAAACAGTACAGAAAGTAGAGTAAAGAAGGGAATTAAAGGAAGAAGAGTGAATATTTATGAGAAGAGATTATGAAAATAAGGAGAAAGAAATGTAAACTAATAACAGAATGGACAATGGTGAAATACCTGTAAGATATTTCTAGAATTCCCATACAGGTATATACCGAGTCTAAAAATCGTCATAATGTTAGTGTCGGATAAGACTGAGTTAGAAAAAGCAGTTGTAGAAAAAGTTTGTGCGAACTATTACATTTTATCTCCTATTCCCGTTCCACCATTGCTCCATTATCTCGCAGTTTCTATGGATTTCTTAACCTGCATCTCGCACACTTGATATTCATGCTAACAGTCCGCCCTCTTATTGGCCCACCCTTTGCTTCCCAATCGCTCGTCACCCCTATTTCCCTCCTGAATTGCAAAGTGCCTTGACTCCTTCAGTCCCGTCGAGGCGCGGGAGTAAAAGCACAAATATTTGAGGGGCGCAAGTAGCGGCGAGAGCTCAACATGTCTGGGATCATGAGTGACACATGTCGCATGCCAAATGATTGCCCGGGAATTACTCGTTACTTAAAAATTAAGAAAGAAGTTGAGATCTTACTACACCGGATGGATGTTACAAAGATCAGTGAAGGACTTCGGAACGAGAGCCTGGATGACATGTACACATTTAGGTAAAAACGCGTTATATACCATGTTTTCAGTATCAGGGATGCTTAAGTAGTGCAAATATTTCGAGGTATTTATGTGTACATTCACTCATCCTCTATTTCCGAGTGGCTATACAGGGTAGAGCTGCGGACGGAGCGAGTAGAACTGTTGAGTTACTCGGTTCTATCGGTTTATGTGCTTGGCAGCGGAGCACCGAAGTTACTCGGTTAACCGTAACCGTTACCGGTCAATTCAAGCATTCAAACAGAGTTCGCGTGTTTTACTTAATTCTAGCAGACAACAACGTAGGTACCGTTGTATTTAAATATTTTCTGCTGCAGGACACATTAAACCCTTATCCCCAAGGCGGGCTGAAAGACCTCTAATATTGAAGAGGAGTTCATCCTATTATATGACCTGTCAAGTCGACCTAACGAACATTGACAGTCTGAACATATTACTATACATTCCAATAATAATAATAATAATAATAATAATAATAATAATAATAATAGTAATAATAATAACAATAATAATAATAGTAATAATAATATGTATTATTATTATCATCATCATATTAGAGTGTTTGATTAATATTAAAATATGTTAAAAAAAGAAGTGCATTATATTTTTCTTCTATTTGTGTTTATTGGATTTGTATTACCTCATGTCATAATTTTATTTGTATTTATTTCTACGAATTATGTTACCTAATTACTTTAATTTATCAATAATATTACTCTTCATCAAAGAGAACATGGTTGTATTGAAGGCTAGTAATGTTATAAAATAAATAAACATTATGTTCTTCAGTTTAAGATTCCACGTTTTATTGATTATTTTATCCACTTTCCGTAATAGTAAATAATTCTGTGTGTTATTTTTAAGCGTTTTAGGTAGCGCTTCATGGAGCCCGTTTCTTTCTATCTTTTTTTTTAATTAGCTGAAGCGTTTAACGTTTACATCACATGTTAATTCATTAGTTGTTAGTATTATAAGTTATTTTATCAATTTTATTTCGTCTGTCATATATAACAACACTGAAAGTTAAATAGGCCTTTCATAAAAAATAACTCCGCAAATAATTGTAATCATGCAAATGAAATTTGCAACCGCCATTTTGCAATGAAGAAAAGCACTTTTTTTCTCGTCAATTGGCAAAGCGAAAGTGCTTTACTACAACTTTTTTAAAACATGCTTGGTTTCACTTTCAAAGTGCGTTCTAAAATCGACTCAATCTATTTAAATTTTAAATCTGCCGCCACAAATTTGTACTCTGTACTGTACTCGGTTCAACCGAGTAATGACGTCACAGTAACTGCTCCGAACCGAACCGCTCCGACCCCAGCCCTAATACAGAGTGTTTTCGAGGTGGTGTCACAAACTTTCAGGGATGATGGGGAAGGGTACATGTATCAATTTGAGATCAGTAGACAGCGGAAAAAAATGTCATCCGGACGTGCAGGTAATTACAACGCGCCTAGTTTGTCTCGTCAGAAGGTTGTTTACGTAAGCACAGTAGCCATACTAAAGGCGCGTGCAGGTAAGAACTATTTTCGAAACTATGATTCAGAAGGTGCCTGATATTTTGTGTACTTTTCTATAAACTCTTTAAAGTGAGGATTGTCCAACGTTTTGAATGGAATATTGCAACTTATCATTCGACACAAATCCTGGCAAAAGTCATATTTCATATTTGAGGCGGGATTTGAATCGAACCCTTATTTTCTTCTAACATAGAGCGACATTTTTCATGCGTTTCTGTGTATTACATTGATGTTCTATCGATTGTTTTGTTATCCTTTTTAAAGCACACATACATAATCGACACTAAATTGTTTCACCAGTATCACTACTAAAAATGTGAACACCATATTCTTGTATTAAAGAATACACCCTATGATTTTTAACATATGTCTTCGCATTATGATCACTTCACCGAAGACAAGTGAATAATATGTTTACGTATCTCAATGTTCTCTGTTCACGTACGGACGAGGACTGACTGAGAACGCAGAGTGGCAGTTGTTTTCGGTGCTCTCTGCGGACGGTACCGTGTTTTTTTTTTATTTTAGTAGGTTATTTTGCGACGCTTTATCAACAGCTCAGGTTATTTGGCGTCTGAATGACATGAAGGTGACAATGCCGGTGAAATGAGTCCGGGGTCCAACACCGAAAGTTACTAAGCATTTGCTCATATTGGGTTGAGGGAAAACCCCGGAAAAAAACCTCAACCAGGTAACTTGCCCCGACCGGGAATCGAACCCTGGCCACCTGGTTTCGCGGCTAGGCATGCTAACCGGGTACCGTGTTGTAGCTACGTACTTGGGAAGCGTGCATACCTCATGCCATAGTCTATTCGTACTGTACTTCTAAACCTTAACATGACTTTTATTTGACTTTTTTTTCCGCTGTCTAGAGATCAGGAACCCTGGTCCGGAAATGACCGAGTCGAAAGTTATAAGCAAAAATAGTTTTGTGGAAATGGAATTGTGATTTCGCACCCCATGCCCTCCCTCATTTAACCTTTGGAACAGTCGTGGAAAAATGGTAAGGCCAAATGTCTCCTACGTGGGTACTTTTCCCGATACAATCTGTGAGCTTGTATACTGTTCCCATTGGCTCATCCATATTCGAAAATCAGGACTGCATATTCCGCTCTCGTGTACTCTTCAATTTCACTAGGACTGATCGACTAGACACTGCAACTTGTACACATACACTGCTGTCTACAGACGTGAATATCAGGATCGACCATGTCCGTTACAAATTACGCTATGTGCATTGCTTTAGTGTAGTTTCCTGTCCCCATCCCTCAGACAGCGCACTGAATGGAATACTGTAAGTAGACAACGTATGCAACGTCAGATGAATACAGTATGTGTAAGATGTACAGATAAATACACATAAATAAGGTGTATAGAGGAATAAAATTATTTCATTTCTACACAACTATTTTTGCTTGTAACTTTCGACTCTGTCATTTCCGGACCAGAGTTCCTTATCTCAAATTGATACATGTACCCTTTCCCATCATCCCTTAAAGTTTGTAACACTACTACGGAAACACTCAGTATTGCTCTTCATTATATCGAAGGCTAGTGCGTTTAATCCCGGTTAGGGCGGTATATACAGAGTGGAAGTGAAATAGCCTTGCAGATTGAAAGGGACGATAGTGTACACTTAAATGAACAGAAAACCTATATTAAGTTTTGTGATTAAATGAAGGATTAATTAGAAAATTAAGTTTGAAGTTTCAGTAGTCCGGCAACATCGCCGCTATCACATTCTTCTCTCCTGATACAGATGTAAGCGGTCAACGAACTCGGTGTGTCTCGCTAGATGAGCTGTTCTCTGGCGCTTTGTTGCAACCAACTCGCATCGTGCAGTGAGTTGAAATTGGAGGTTTTTGAAATTACATTTAACACGAAAACCTTCCATAATATTGAAATACGCCAGAGGAATAAATTAATCTTTATTAGTTTTCCTATCGATGTGGAGAAAAATCATGATTTTACTCTTAATAGCTACCGAATAAAAGATTGTTAAACATTTGAGAAAAAAACATTTCTTTCTGAAAAAAAAAACTATTAACTTTCACCAATATATTATAGTTTTTTACATACAATATGAGCTATTCGCTGTGGAAATCTGTAAGCCTGTTTCACTTCCACTCTGTATTTAAAAGTAGCCTTCATTTATTATAGCTATCTCTGAAAAAAGAAGTCAAGCCTGAGATCTCACGTATAAAGTAAACGTACTGTAGGCCTATGTAGAAAAGTCATGTACCGTAATATGATTACACCAGGTAATCCATTACCTGTCTTTTCGCTCATGTTAAAAATTAAACTGTCCTAATCATCATTCTCACCTACTGTCCGATAATGGAGATTAATTAATTGCTCTTTGTATGCATTACACTAGAGAAAATTAATTACTTTCACTGATAGGGAATTCAGTAATGTCAAAATATAAAACGCACGTGACAAGAATGGCGTTCGCCGTTTGAAGGCAAGAAATTATGGAAGTGTTAAAGATTCTGGCATGGATTCTTTCGATAGAGATTGCAGACAACGATTGCTTCATATACAGGGTCTTCCATATTTACACAGTTCTTCTCAATTTTAAGACACCTTAAAACATCACTGTTGTAAATATAGGTTCATATATATATTTTTTAGTTAAGGTTGCTAAAGTTGTACATTTGTGTCATGAAGATGCATTTTGAGACCTTTTGTAGTCTATTTTTATGTGTCTTAGTTTCTGTTAAAGTTTATGTTTATAGAAATTCTGCATTTCTTTAAAATACTAGATGAGGTATTTATGAATTTCTGTTACCGGTAATCTCGGAAAGTCTTTTTAAAATGTTATCAATATATAACTTGTGATAAAACAAGAACCTAACATCATTTTCCTTAAATTTACAGGAGCTTCAGGAAAAATCCCTCCTTAAAATATCCGGAAAACTTGTTACTGGTTACTGATATCTCAGTCATATTTTCGAATTCATTTTCATGCATGACGAAGAAAGGAATTGCCACAATTTTTGGTATATTTTATGAAGAACGGGAATATTAAAAAAAAAAAATCTATATCTCAAAAATGCGTGCAGTGACGTAGTTGTATCACCTCTCAAAATACTTGTATCCAAGTCCCCAGAATGTTACTTGGACAACCAAAGTTTAAAAAAAATTAATGCCTTTAATATTCACAAAAATATTGTTTTTAGGAAGTGTACATTAAACTTCTGAGAAGCATTGTAGGTACAAACTGACTAGAGGACAATGAAACAAAGATAAAAGTCCTAAGAAACACAGGTCCGGAAACCAACTACTTCCGAGATAGATCTCTCTGGCCACCGACTGAATACACCCCGTACATCTCCAACGAAGGAGAACTTTATAAAATCGTAATGATGAAGGTGGCTGAAATAATTTGTCCAATGAGAGTTAATTAATTTTGGAAAACTGCGCATTTCTCAACTAAACATCCAGAAGAAAATTAAGGAAATTTATGATTGTGTTCATTGAGGAATATTAAAAAAAAAAACAAGACAATTTGTATATAATGTTTTATTGGTTCTTGAAGATAGTAGTGACATTACTGATACAGTAAAGCTTACTATTTTCATTCGCGGGTTGAAGAAATCAATGTTGGTGCACGAACAACCACTGCTAGTAGTTTTCATGCCATGTACCTCTCCCCGTCTCCTTACTTCTTAGGTTGTCTCTCGCGTGTAATCGAGTTTTTGTCACCGCTGTATTAAGACCTTTATTTTCATAGCACAGCTGAATTCTGCGCCATTTCCTGGCAGATGTTTTGCGGATATAATCAAGAGTGACTTCGTTGAAGGCATCTTCTACAGCTACTCGTAACTGTGCAATTGTGCCGTTGTGATATAGCGGTGATTTCGTACTTTGTCCTTGATGAACCCCCCCCCCCGCAAAGAGCATTATCAGGTGTTGTGAGGCAAGGCAAAAAGAGCATGATCATCTGCAGATCCTCTTCTAATCTACCGGTTGGGAAAGGTCGTATTCAGGTATCGGCGCACTTGCAATGCGAAGTGTTTGCAATGTCTGCGCAAACCATCCTGCCCCTCAGTGACAACACTATATTTAATATTAATCGATTATATCTCACCCACGAATACCAGCTATAACGGCTGGGGGGATCATCGTGCTAACCACACGATACCTCCATTCTGGTTGGATGATGGTCCACCACTGCTTTGGCATATGGGCGTGAGGCCAGCAGCCGGCTGGTCGGTCTTGGCCCTTAATGGGCTGTAGCGCCACAGATTATTATTATTATCTCACCCACGTCATATTTGAATTGTTTTCATCATTTGCAGCCAATCTTCCCACTATTAATAGTAACAATTCCGACTTACAATAGCTTTCACGGCAGAAACTACAAAGTGTTCACATTACCAGAAAGTAAGAGTTTAGTCTTCATTGCCTGGAGTCAGACAAAACATGAACATTTACTACACTGAAATTCTTTCTTTCCTCTACGTGATGCGATAATTCATTAATCTATTTACATAACGCGGAAAAAAATTAAAGCTGAAGAGCCTCTTTACCTGAAGCATTCACAGATTAAGAAACATTTATTCATATGATTGTAGTTATTATAAAATCTTCTCTGAAGATGGAAACTGAATTATTTAAGTCATTCCGCTCCGAGGAACGAGCTAGCAACTGCACAATATACAGAATAGAGAAAGTTCAACTCCGCGAAAACAAATGACTAACCGCTAATGCTAGAACGCAGCTTTTGCCGTAGTCCATAAATACGAAATGCTGTGGGCATAAGATTTGACGCGGTGGAGAAGGAAACGAAAACGAAAAGTTGGAACTCTGGAATATGTTATTACAAACCGGTGCGCCGCGGAGGTTAGGAAACTTCTCTTACAGTTACGTGTTGCGTATAGTCGAAACACAGCATTGCAGGGGTGCGTAGGCAAATCGTTGCGACAGACGCTGTGACTATTACTGCATGGAGCAGGTAGGGAGGCGCGAGAGATAAATCACAGGACCCGCTCCGGTATAGAGAACGAGCACAAATGACGCAATACCGCGTTGTCAAAGATCACAACTGTAGTAGTAGTAGTAGTAGTAGTAGTAGTAGTAGTGGTGGTAGTAGTAGTAGTAGTAGTACTAGTAGTAGTAGTGGTAGTAATAGTAGTGGTAGTAATAATAGCGGTAGTAGTAGTAATAGTAGTAGTAGTAGTAGTAATAGTAGTACTAGTAATGGTAGTAGTAGTGGTAATAGTAGTGGTAGTAGTAGCAGTAGTAGTAGTAGTGGTAGTAGTAGTGGTAATAGTAGTAATAGTAATAGTAGTAGTAGTAGTAGTAGTAGTAGTAGTAGTAGTAGTTGTAGTGGTAGTAGTAATAGTGGTAATAGTAGTAGTAATAGTGGTAATAGTAGTAGTAGTAGTAGTAGTAGTAGTAGTAGTAGTAGTAGTAGTAGTAGTAGTAGTAGTAGTACACCTTCACTAATGTTCATTTATAAGAAGCCTTGAGTCACTTTCTTAAGAAAATGAAACTTTTTAAGAGAGTAGGAATGTTTCATCAATATAGAGGATTCCGTTAAGAAAAAAGCATCGGTTTCATGGGCCTTGTCTAATACACTGTACAAGCTATGAGGTCGTTACGTGTTTCTATGGAAACTGGTCATTTGATGGAATTGTCCCATATTCTCAATGCTTTTTTATTAATGTGAAATCCTATATAGACTACTTGCGTAACTGTAGATCATGTGGCACCATCCGAATAACTACACGATCCTTAACAGTAAGATGTGAAGTACTTAGCATGGTTGTTTTTCACCAAAATGAAGTTGTTTCATTAAAATATAACAAACAACTTCCACGAAAGCATATCGTACAATTTACTTGACAGAAAATTATATAAAAAACACTAATTATATTTCGATAGCGTTATAAAAACAAAGAAATCCACTACAATAAGTCAAATGTTATACTTTACTCATACGCAAAATAAAACTACACACATAATAGGGTGGAAGTGAAATTATCCTGCAGATTTTCGGAGCAAATAGTTTATGGTGTAACTAACAAAAAGTGTAATACCATATTAGTTGGAAGTTCATACTTTTCTCAGAGAGAGAAAAAAAAAAAAAACCTTTCCAAATTATTAACACCCTCTTATTCGGTAAATTTTTGCATTTAGAATTGTCATGTTTGTTCACTCACTTACTTACTCACAAATGCTTTTAAGGAACCCGGAGGTTCATTGCCGCCCTCACATAAGCCCGTCATCGGACCCTATCCTGTGCAAGATTAATCCAGTCTCTATCATCATATCCCACCTCCCTCAAATCCATTTTAATATTATCCTCCCATCTACGTCTCGGCCTCTCCAAAAGTATTTTTCCCTTCGGTCTCCCAACTAACACTCTATATGCATTTCTGGATTCGCCCACACGTACTACATGCCCTGCTCATCTCAAAGTCTGTATTTAATATTGCTAATTATGTCAGGTGAAGAATAAAATGCGTGCATGTTTGTTCACATCGATAGAAAATCTAATAAAGACAAGACACCTACGACACACAACAAAAATACGAACTCAACAATAGTAACAACGGCTTACTGGTATACCCACAGATCCTAACACGCGATATGACAACAAATGTTAAAGCGTGTTTAAATAAACTTGACAAAAAAATATGTAGAAGACTTTGTTCTATGATTATCTATCAGTGACCAAATTTGAATAGCATCTATGTAGAATAAAATTATAAGCCAGTTACTGAGCCAATATTACCTGAAATATTTTAATCAATTTCATATCCATTTTTTTTTATAATCGATGAATTGAATAAGAAATCATCTCGTAATTGATTACTGTAAGATTATCTGCAAACAACACTTTTTAACAAATAATAGCCTATCAAGGTGAGTTACATTTCTTTATATAACCTATGTAAAATACTTATATCATTATCTCCTAGTTATAAGAGATATGGTAAAAACCATATGCAGGTTGTAAACAATATAAACTGCCAAAATTATATAGACAGTACACATCGGTCTGCTGAAAAAAAAGTCTAGTGAAATTTATTTATTCCTTATAATAATTGTATTTTTATTTGTGAAATACAATGTTTTTAAGACTGATAGTAGTCTAATCATTTGTTTACATTTCGACTGAACGTGAACGCCATTGCCAATGACCTCGCGCCCAGCACATACCAATATAAAACAGAGTAACAAACGACTGCTTCAACGTATAAGCCTTCAAGGCAAAGTAAATAATAACTTTATATTCTCTTTTCCAATAACGTTATATTCACAAAACACATTTATTTTGTATGGAAAAACCTCCACAGCTACAGAAAAAATGTTATTTGACTTTTTTCTTCAGTTATTTATGCTCTAAAATTAGTATTTCTCTGGCAGTTTATAATTGTATTTTAGTTGTAAAATACCATGTTTTTGAGATTGATAGTAGTCTAAGCATTTGTTTACATTTCGACTGAACGTGAAAGCCAATGACCTCGCGCCCAGCACATACCAATACATAACAAAGTAACAAACGACTGCTTCAACATACAAGCCTTTAAGGCAAAGTAAACAGTAACTCTCTATTCTCTTTTCCAAAAATGTTAGATTCACAAAACACATTTATTTTTTTCTGGAAAATCTCCACAGGTTCAGAAAAAAAATATTATTTGACTTTTTTATTCTGTTATTTATGCCCTAAATCAGTATTTCTTTGGCAGTTTATATAGCTTACACTCTGCATACTTAACATTATAACGTTAATCAATATATACACAGTATCCTAATAAAAGGCAGAGCTACAACGCCGTCATTGCTATTGCTACACTAAGTGCTCTTTGTAGTGTTTTAGAGGTGCAGGCGTCTGTTCGAGAAACTCTAGTGTCTATAGATGTCCTGACAGTCATTCACCATCCATTGAAATAATGTATTTTAGTGAACTCTCCTTGAATACACCAAAGCGCTCAGCGCCAAAAGTCTGAACTGAAGAATTAAACTCCGTGGTACCTGCAAGCTAACTGATCGAAAATATGTGGTATCCATAGAGCGTACGAATTCAAACTAAATACACCTTTGAAAAAATAAAGAATGCTAGAGAATCAAATGGCGTCTTCTACCGTTAGTGTAATATGAAAGCACAAGTTAATGAGACATTTAGACCTTCAATACGCTATAGCGTTATGCTAAAATTTCGTGAAATAGAACAGAACATGCTAGGACATTGTTTTTGTCACTATACGTATTTAAATGATTCTTTTAATTTATTTTGGTGAAACCATGAATTGTCAAATGTTTTAATCCTTTATAGTACATCTTGTACGTACACACATACTTTGTAATGGAGTGTTCATGTCGCTATTCTTTGAAAACCACTATAGAGTTGTTGAATTACAAAGAATATGGAAAGAGAGGAAAGCAGACCTAGCCATTATCACTGAAACCAAAAGAAACTAAAAAGGCACAAAAGGTTTAAATTATTATATTATGATTTATAGTGGTGTAGCACAAAATGTAACAGCGAAATGTGGATTAGCAATTTTAAGGGCAGAGAATTACGAACGCATACAAAAATTATGGAAAAACATGCAGTAACACTTTTAACAATATCTACCACAATATTTATGATAACCATACATATATTTTACCACTGAATCTTGAAATAATGCTGAATTGAGTAGTTTACAGTTTACTTAATTTGGATTATTAACTTGTCTAAATAATCAGTTTAATTGTTGTAACAAATCGAAAATATACTTAAACATAAGATCTTATAGGTACATTTTCTTGGTAAACTAGTGATGCCACTGGTCCCAAATTTTTCAAGGTCTTACATATTGCCTTGTTATAGTGAAACTCACTTTTAATTTTTATAACTTGAAAATTAAGTTAGTTTTATAATTTTGTACATACTGAGAACATTATATTTCCAAACTCTAATGTTTTAAAATATCACAAAACCGACAGATGTTTCTCAAATTAAATAAGAAGTGAGTTTCTTATAGCTGTATGTATATGTATGATCTGAAAACAATTAGGATCGATGAGATCATTAGTTTACTAGAAAAATGTATCTATATGAACTTACGTTTCAGTGTATTTTCGATTTGTTATACATCTTGATTACACAACTTTTAACACTATATCACTTCGGAATGTGTATTATGTCTTCCTCGTGTTAAATTATATCGTAACTGGTTAACTTGTTTCGGCCTTGTATGGGCCTTCTTTAAAACTGGTTGTTGCTGATTTTGGCGCCTTTTGTTTTGTTTCCTGTGAGGGTATGTTTGTGTAGTGTAATGTGGAGTCAAAGAGTGTGTGTGTTCTGAAATTGAGTTGAGTGTTGAGAATTTCATTTGCATGTGTTTTTGTGTCTGTATATTTCGATTTGTTGCAATAATTATTAAACAAATAAATTAGGACAGATGAATAATCTAAATTAAGCGAACTATATGTCATTCAAATCAGCTTTCTTTCGAGATTCAGTGATATTATTTATGTATGGCTATCATAAATATTGTGGTAGATATTATCAAAAGTGTCAGTGCATGTTTTTCCATAATTTTTGTATGCTTTCGTAGCCCGCTGCCCTTAATAAGCAGCAACTGGAAAAGAAAATTGGAATCTTATTCGCATACAAATAAAATAATAGTTACTACAAGAATAAAATCAGAAAGAGGAACTTCAACAATTGTCGGCGTCTACTCTCCTGAGTAAGGCAAGAAGAAAGAAACAGAATTATTTAATGAACAACTTCAGAAAACAATTGAGAAGATTAATAGGAACGACAGCATCATTATAATGGGGATTTTAATGCAAGAGTGGGAAATATACAAATACCAAAAATAGTTGGAGAATTTGAGGAAAATCATTTAAATAATAATGGACAAGAACTGAGACTATTGTCCACTAATAATAAAAATATTTTAACAAATTTACTAGGACTGCCAGATATATTAAATCTATTGTAGATTATTTATTGATTACTGATAAAATGAGACCACAATTAGATGTTCTTGTTTACAGAGAATACGACACAAATTATGATCATTATTTAATGGTAGTCAAATTTAAAATATGTAAATTATGGAAATTGATTAAAACGAACAGATCTGCAGTACCTGAAGAAGTATACAAAATATACCTGCTAAAAGAAGAGAGAGTAAAGCACTTATATCAACGAAGATTAACAGAATACTGACAATAACCCGGAAAATAAAATGAATAATATAAAAGTGTATGTTGAAAAGGCAACGTTTGAAGCAATAGAAAGAACGAAGAAAATAAAAAGCAGAAAAATGTTAAGAATCTGGAACACAGAAATAGAGAACGCGATTAAAGAGAAACAAATTGCATACAAAAATTGGTTAAAGCATAAAACAGGAACATCAGAAAAATTGTATAAAATTAAAAGAAATACAGCAAAACGAATTGCTAGAGAGACGCATCAAGAGTTCTGGAAAAAATTTATAAGCACAGTAGAAGTTGATGTCCATGAAAAACAAACATTTGCATTTAGACTAAAACCGAAAAATATACAGGAAACGTAAAATTTATACAAGAAAATGAATGGATGAAACATATAGAGAATTGTGGTTTCAAGAACGAATATAGAAGAAATACTTCCAAACAAAGACTTTCAGAAATATATACTCTAAACAGTTATCAGTCTCTTCTTCAGAGCGAGAGGCACCATTCCGAAAATCTTTGTAAAATGGAGAGAAAAATACAAGCTGAAGAGAGATCTTCAAGATGCCATCGTCACCATCACAATACAATTTTCTGTAGCGTTATTTCGCTAGCAACTTTATGGTATACATTCAATTTAAATTGTACAAGGTTCTATTTTTTTTTCTTATTTCTTAATCTCTTTTGTTTGAAACCTGCTTTTTTTCGTTTTAAATTTTAATGTGAGCTATTCTGTGTCGCAAGGCAAACCCAAAATATTGGGTCAGGCTATTAAATTAAATCAAATCCTTAGCTGTCGCAGTTCTGGCCTTTCTTTACTGTTCATCTCAACCTTACTTCTATCTTCGTCTTTCTTTCTAATTATTTCTTCTTTCCTTTTAATTTCCTTATCTATAAATGGGTTATCTATGCTGGTATTTTCAATGTAAATACAACATTAATGGGATGAAAATTGGTGCTTCAATTTGTTGAAAAGGTACCCGATACTTCTTTCTGTTAAGATTTCCGTAGTACAAATTTTTCTCTATGCTTTGAAGAATAATATCTGGCACAAATGAAATATACGAGAGTTAAACCACTATGGCACGCAGCAGGACAAGGATATCATTTGCATGAGGGTTTGATTAATCTCAAGTTGGTTGCGATATTGCTATGCAGGGCCCAGATGCTTGGATGAGGTTACTCAACCCCTTCAATGTCAATACGAGGATGTGTGCATAGCGCCGTACAGCCAATGAAATCCCTGCATTAGCGAAAACAATTGCCACTAGCATCGAGTGCCATACAGAAGTCATTGTAATAAGAAAACAAACAAAGAGGTAGGCGCACAGTCCCGGAATAAATTACTTCTAGCACAGCTCATGTGGTAAAGTTAGGTTATTTAAATGACACTTTGAATCCTTTTTATACGTAATGGAACCGATAATTTAATGGATCGGCGGCCTTAGGCACTGGTGTGCTTTGCATCCCAGAATACATTGCACGTAATAGTAGCAGTAATATACTGTTCATCCACGAGTGTTTAGTGTACGCTTCTGGATCTGCGAACAACGTTAGTTTACGTGAAGTAGTTTCAATGGTAGTGACGAAGTTGGAAATTGAAGAGCATGTAAATGTCTAATTACTTCAGAAGTTAGGCAAAACAGTGCTGTAATCGAAACCATGAAATGACCCTACAAATGTATAATGAAGGCTCGGGCTCTAAAGCAATGTTTAAATGACACGATTATTTCGTCGATCAGTTTCATGTTCTCAGATGCATTGCATCACTGGAAATCATTACAACTGTTCCGAAAGTCTTTTAGTAGATTAAAAAAAAGAGTGTTCATAACTACGTTTAAGAATTGACAAACATTGGCAAAAGTCCATCAGAGTTACGGTAGTATATTTTAAATTTGAAAATACATGTGTCGCAAATACGTCATCGATAAAATATATAGGCCTACTGAAGGGGAACCTATGAGAAAATTGTAAGTTTCAAACTATACATGCCAGAAACCTACTTTTTTTTTTTTTTTGCACATGCAGTCTATTTGACAATAAAAGTAAGTGTGGCGAGTTTCAACTCAGTATCTCAAATAGTTTTTGAGATATAATTATTTTTCTTTAAATTTTCCAAAAAATATACGCCTAGCAAAAATGAAATGTATCTTCTAACACAAAAATTAATATTATGCGCTATTTTTTTTCCAGTCCGTCAAGAATAAAATGCTCTACGGAATTTTGAATATTGTATCTTCTTTAGTACTTGAGGGAAAAAAATTAAAGACAACAAAATGGATCAATTAAAAAAGAAAAACTGGTGAACATTTTACCTTTAGACCTAAGCTTTTTTTAATGAAGTTCAGCCCTGACAAAAATTCCATCGGTCATTTTAAGAAACACATTTTGGGGAATGTCGTGTAAATATGACAGAGTCCTAGTGCTTACATTGTGGGAGAAGATGATAATAATAATAATAATAATAATAATAATAATAATAATAATAATAATAATAATAATAATAATAATAATAATGATAATTTATTCTGGCGATATTAAGACCATCAGGCCTTGTCTTCCACATATCCAGAAAAAAAAAAGAAGCTGATACAATTTTACTCATATTTAAAGAATACTGAAGATACACTTTGGATATGATAAAATTATCAAAACATTACAATCGAGGAGAAACATGTTTAAAATTTTACACGGTATACATTTAAGAAAAAACACATATTCACAATAACCTGTACTTTTAGAAGTGCCAAACTTTATATCATAGTACATCCCTCTTTTTGACAGCATTTTCAACCCTTATCTTCGCCAGATATGCTACAACTATACTTATTTCACTACATTTATGACTACGTAAATGTTTCGGCATAAATAAAACAATGAAAAACACACAACACAAACCAAATTCAATTTTTAAACAACACATCACATGGGTTCTCAGGTGTAATGAACCCCTTCAATAACAAAGTGTTATCCAATATGTTTATATAAATACTCTGAAAACAACTCCAAGAAAAATAGATTTCTAAACACAACGAACAAACGACTATCGAAAATAAGTGATACCTATTTGAAAAATATGACGAACTATTATTAGTTAACTATGGTAAATTAACAGCAAAGGTAACACCAACATTGTTTATTCCAAACAGAGGCGATAGGCATGTTTTAGAAGTTGATGACAGATTTAAAAGCCTGGGCATAGTTGGGCTTTCATGTTTAGCTGATGCAGGCTTTCAAAAATGACGACGAAAACAATTGAGGCGGTAGCCGGAAAAAGGGCCCATAACACGTTTCGAGAAAACAAAGATTGAACGATATGTTTTTTATGTAATTGGGATTGAATGCACTTTTATCAAAATAACAATTTGTATACTGTTACAATAATATCTATCTAAAAGTTTTTGAGAAATAATGCATTCCGACTTTAATAGTGTTACAAATTTATGTATATCTATATTTTATTCTAGCATTTTATAACTCCTTTTTCCAGAGAACAAGTTTATTTTATTTTTTTATTTTAGTAGGTTATTTTACGACGCTTTATCAACATCTTTGGTTATTTAGCGTCTGAATGAAATGAAGGTCATAATGCCGGTGAAATGAGTCCGGGGTCCAGCACCGAAAGTTTCCCAGCATTTGCTCATATTGGGTTGAGGGAAAACTCCGGAAAAACCTGAACCAGGTATTATTTTATTTTAGCAGAAATTAAACCAGCATTGAACAGCGCACATTACAGAGGTTTACAAGTTCATAATCATTGTAGTAAAATTATATTTCTTACATATATCTCATAGTTACGTCATAAATTTTACCTAATACGTAAAAATCAAGAATCTCTGTTGGGTATAGAAAACAGATTACAAGTTAATCTGGAATGGATTAACATTCACTTCGAAGTTTATCTTCAGAGTGTAGTTTACACTTCAGTGCACATCCTGGATGGACTCTCACTCACTTTGAGGATCATCTTCACTGATGTTTGCTGAGTTGCACAACTACGTAAGGGTGCATGGGTTCAGTCAATTAGCCACCTTGACCTCTATTTACAAGATATTGAAACGAAACTACGTAAGCAAGTAGATTTTAAAACTGAGAATGGAATTAAATATTCTCCTGAAAAGGGCCTATAGACCTATGGGTCCATTTTCGGGCTACCGCCTCAATAGTTCCACGTGTCATAGACAAATGACATTTTCTAGAAATATTCTTAATGGCTCTACTAGACGTGCTGATATCATCATAATTGATCGGCAGAAGGATAAGGGTGTCATTCTTGATCCCACAATCCGTTTCGAGATTCATGAGCAACAGTCACAAGAGGTGTGTCGTGAAAATCAAGTCATATATGAGCCTTGTTGTCAGCATCTTGGAGCACAATACCACATCACACATTGGACAGTTTTTGGATTCATGTTCGGTGCCCGTGGCACGAGCCCATGAGAAACTTTAAATAAACTTAAACAATTTAAAATATCTGATGCAACGATTGATACCATAGGATCTCATGTGTTAAAATCATCCTTAGCTATAATTAGTAATCATTTGTACCCAAGAACCTTGTATTGTAAATGATTACCTATTCGTATCATTTATCTTAATGTTTTCTTTTTCCTTTCAAATTGTCACACAATTGGTTTTAATAATTATTCTTTCTGAATTGATTAGTAAACCGATCTATTCGAACCATCATTTAGGGCGGCTTTTTTTTTTTTTTGTAAAAATTATTATTATGTAAAAATCACAAAATCGGAATTTTTTTTACTAAAATGCCAAAATTTTCATCTCTGTCACCCATTGAATTTTAAAATTATGGACGAATAGATTAGAACAATGCAAGAAATAGGATGAACGAAAAGAATAGAATTATATGGGCAGATTAAACTGGATTTGAATGGGACGGGGTTATAGTTAGGCACAGCCTCATTGATTGTATGAAACAACAATAGTAACAAGTGCAGGAATTCTGCTATAAACGTGATGTTCTTGAGCATTAGTTTGCTTTAGCAACTATATTCATCCTTCAACAAACTGCCTTCATTATACATGAATTGTGAATTTTTCTCAAGTTGGAACAAAGCTGTAGGAGTCTCACTGCAACAACAAATGAGAGTCTTCGTGTTTTTTGTCACATCCTCCGATCCAGGTAGTTGGCGCGTTCGTTTCCTCTCATATCTGTCTTCTCTCCGAATCCTTTGTTCTGTTCATTGACTTTGTTATTGGAATTTGAAAAGAAAAATAAAAATCCTGTCGTTCCTTGCAGAACCGGTGTTAGTGAGTCAGCTCTCGTACTTTAATTCTTCAGTTCTCTGTTATTGTCCAATGTTTCTCCCTCCAGTATTCACCGTTTGTTCTGTCTCCCCTTTCTTTCCGATTGTATATACACCAGTATATCTTCATCTGTTTTTGCTTTAATAATTTCCCCCCTTCAACCCTTCTGTGAATTTTATGGTGCGCCTTCTTGCCTTTCCGATCTGGAATGAGGAATATTTTAGCGGTTTATTTTAAATTAGAGATGTTCTTCGTACGACCTCATAATTTATTGGGGTGAAAGTTGGGGAGCTCCAACAGAGAAAATCCAAGTTCAATTGAAGGAAAGAAATTCCATAAACGATAACACGCAAGATACATTTCTTACATATTTTTATTCTCTCCACCATCTTCGCGCATACCAAGCTACGAGTTTTGCAGAATATAATGCGCTACAGATATGTTTAAAAATGTAGGCTATAAAATTCAACACAAAAGTTACTGCACAAGTATAGGCTTACTTACTGGTTTTTAAGGAACCCGGAGGTTCATTGCCGCCCTCACATAAGTCCGCCATTGGTCAAGATCAAGATTAATCCATTCTCTATCATCATATCCCACCTCCCTGAAATCCATTTTAATATTATATTCCCATCTACGTCTCGGCCTCCCTAAAGTTCTTTTTCCCTCCGGCCTCCCAACTAACACTCTATATGCATTTCTGGATTCGCCCATACGTGCTACATGCCCTGCCCATCTCAAATGTCTGGATTTAATGTTCCTAATTATGTCAGGTGAAGAATACAATGAGTGCAGTTCTGCAATTTGTAACTTTCTCCATTCTCCTGTAACTTCATCCCTCTTAGTCCCAAATATTTTCCTAAGAAACTTATTCTCAAACACCCTTAACCTATGTTCCTCTCTCAAAGTGAGAGTCCAAGTTTCACAACCATACAGAACAACAGGTAATATAACTGTTTTATAAATTCTAACTTTCAGATTTGTTGACAGCAGACTGGATGATAAAAGCTTCTCAATTGAATAATAACTGGCATTTCCCATATTTATTCTGTGTTTAATTTCCTCCCGAGTATCATTTATATTTGTTACTGTCACTTCAAGATATTTGAACTTCTCCACCTCTTCGAAAGATAAATTTCCAATTTCCATTTCGTACAATATTCTCGTCAAGAGACATAATCATATACTATGTCTTTTCAGGATTTACTTCCAAACCTATCTCTTTACTTGCTTCCAGTAAAATTCCCGTGTTTTCCCTAATATATTCACGTCATCCGTATAGACAAACAGCTGATCTAACCCGTTCAATTCCAAACCCTCTTTGTTGTTCTGGACTTTCCTAATGGCATACTCTAGAGCAAAGTTAAAAAGTAAAGGTGATAGTGCATCTCCTTGCTTTAGCCCACAATGAATGGGAAACGCATCTGACAGAAACTGACCTATACGAACTCTGCTGTACGTTTCACTGAGACACATTTTAATTACACGAACTAGTTTCCTGGGACACCACATTCAATAAGAATATCACATAAAACTTCTCTCTTAACAGAGTCATATGCCTTTTTGAAATCTATGAACAACTGATGCACTGTACCCTTATACTCCCATTTTATCTCCATTATCTGTCGAATACAAAATATCTGGTCAATAGTTGATCTATTACGCCTAAAACCACGCTGATGATCCCCAATAATTTCATCTACATGTGGAGTTAATCTTCTCAAAAGAATATTGGACAACATTTTGTACGACGTCAACAAAAGTGATATTCCTCGAAAGTTTGTATAAGTATAGGCTAACATTACTAATTAATATAAAATAACGAAGTAAAAAAGTGTAAATGCGGACACCTGAACCTACGGTCTCATGCATACCACTGACACCCCAAGTACAAATTATACACGATGCCATCATCATCACTTACATCAAGGTATTAGATTTTTCGGTCCGTTTCGTCTCAAAATTATTCACACTATCTTTTCAAGTACCGACCCAAATTTATGTCATCTGCAGGACTGTATTGAACGCTGGACATGATTTCTCCAGTTTATTCTATATCTTTCAATTGTAGCGACAGTTGATTCGACATTCAATTCTTATCTGATTCGATAATTCTTTTTTTATCTAATGAAGTGTTTCCTCTAAAAAAAAAACGGGCCAATCAAATTTATTTTATGATGAAGGTTGAGTGGAACGGAGAAAAATTCTCTCCGGCACCAGGATTTGAACCCGGGTTTTCAGCTCTACGTGTTGACGCTCTATCCACTAAGCCACACCGGATCCTCATCCCGATGTCGGATCGAATCCTCTCAGTTTAAGTTCCACCTCTTGCGTTCCCTCTAGTGGTCTATCCTCATACACTGCGTCACAGACATATGACAGTGGCACAATGTCCACACATGTGCAGAGGTGCACTCTTTGTGAGTGACTAAGTGGCCGGGATCCGACGGAGTAAGCGCCGTCTTAAATCAATAAGTGATTATTTTTCGCATATCATCACTTAGTGATTTAAGACGTCGCTTATTCCGTCGGATCCCGGCCACTTAGTCACTCATAATGAGTGCACCTCTACACATGAGTGGACATTGTGCCACTCTCATACATGTATGACGTAGTGCATGATGGTAGGCCACTACAAGGATCCAAGAGGTGGGACTTAAACTGAGAGTATTCGATGCGACATGAGGATGTGAATCCGGCGTGGCTTAGTGGATAGAGCGTCAGCACGTAGAGCTGAAAACCCGGGTTCAAATCCCGGTGCCAAAGAGAATTTTTCTCCGTTCCACTCATCTTTCATCATATGATGACGCAGAATTTCTGCACGGAAATATCATATGTACTTCGGTACAGTGTAATAACATCTAATTTATTTTGTTTAAATTGTTCTTAATATTACTTTGACACGAAAACTGAGATTAATGACAATGCGATGAATTTGTATAGACTAGTTCTAGTAATGTTTCCTTTGTCAATGCATTTTTAATGTTCACTGTATTGTCCCACAAATCAGTCTGCATCTATTTATTTAATTTTAACAGCGTCTAATTTGGTCAAATTAATGTTTACCTTGTTTCATACGTTAAAAATTATGCCCATCTGTTAGTGTAGGAACAAGCATTTGGTAGTAAATTACAGTGGAATTTGAGCTGAGCTCCCATTAGGTAACCAAATGCAGGACTCTTCTTATAACCTCTCTAACTTGAAATATTTATTTAATGTAAATTTGTGCTACCGTAGAAAAACATTGTATGACACACATTCGTAAAGTTATCTTTTTGGATGCCAAAAAGAGAAGATTTACGAACTTGTCTCATAGATAACTATTATCAACTCATTAATTTTATTATACGTGGGCCACTGACGTAACAAAACAGTGAAGATTTTTACTCGTGATACGAGATTGCAGTTGAACGTTCATTCGAATCCTACTTCAGCTGATTAATTGGTCGAGCATGTTTCCGAAGTTTTCCGAACTGTAAGGCGAATATTAGGGAATCCCATGGCAAATTCGGGGATTCGTGTGAAGTAATAATAATAATAATAATAATAATAATAATAATAATAATAATAATGGTTTATTTTAACTGGCAGAGTTAAGGCCATTCGGCCTTCTCTTCCACTCAATCAGTATGATAGAAAATTACTACCTACATTGCTATGAATATAACATAATTAATACAATACAATATAATACAATGACAATTCTTTTTATCTTCACAACAACAATAAAATAATCATGTAATGATAATAATAATAATAATAATAATAATAATAATAATAATAATAGTCATACCTAAATTAAATTAAATTATTAAACTCGATCACAATTATAACTTCAATTTGTCTGCGCCCGTAAGAAATCGTTTAGCCTTTTCTTGAAAGTAGTTATTATCTGGCAGCCCCTAATCTTCTGAGGTAGAGAATTCCATTCACGGGGACTGAGATAGTAAAAGAGGATGAATAGTGAGATGTTCTATAGGCAGAAATTGCTAGGATTTGGCTCTCCTGTGACCTGGTGTTTAGATTGTGATTGGAGGATAAGTAGTTAAGATAATTTGGAATAGAAGTGTAGAAAACTGTAAACAGAAGAGAGAGCGAATGAAGTATTCTACGGTTAAGTTGCAGCCAGGATAAAGATTTGAACGAGGGTGTAATATGGTTAAATTTGTAAGCACTGCTGATGAATCTGACACACATATTGTACACACGCTGCAGCTTGTTCGAAAGTTCAGTTGTCAAGCCTGTAAGTATTAGTCGCAATAGTCAAACAGTGGTAGTACGAGGGTTTGTACGAAAGTCTGTTTTAATTCTGGCAGGAGGAAGTTTCTGAATGGGACCCGTAACCTTGGATGTGGGGTATATTCTACCCAAGCCATTTTAAAATCCTTCGTTAATTTTGTTATCCGTCACCCAACACAGGAGCGCTACTGAGTACCTTCCTAGCAGTTGCTATTCATTTTTAGATGTAACGGTTGTGTTCCTGTAGGTGAGTAATCATAACCTAAACCGCTTTAATTTCAGGCTCGGGTAGATTATACCCCATGTCCCAGGTAACGTTAATTTTTCCACAGTTATCTCATTTTTCTCTGAAGGTAAACATGACATCCGCATCGAAGGACTGTATGCGGGCTGATGATCCGAAGTTCAGTGGTTGGACGCAGAATACCTTGGAAGCTGAAGAAAGTGACTTTAGTGAAAAAAACTGTGCTATAGGCTAGATCCAGTGGAGACTGCAGAAATTGTGTTTGTCACAACTGCCTAAATTCAATCTAAATATTTGATACAAGTTTTGTAACAATGGAATTTATTTTTAGTTTAATTTATGCATTATTGTTTACCGTTCAATGTTCTGATATTCAATTGTGTTAATGATTAGATTATGTGCTTCCATTCTTTGTTTATTAACAGAGTGTAAAACAGTGTCAAGGAGTTTCTCAAAATACAAATTTGGTGGCAGTAAAGCCTTCCTTTCCACAAAAATATATTTTTTTGTTTTTAATTATGAAATATTATCTCATGTGCCTCCAAACTTAATTTCATTGCCATATGTCACATAGACTTGAAAATAGCGCCTGGTTTTTAGAACTGAGTAAAAAATACCCCACATCCAAGACAGTGTGACAAAAATAATATGTCCCAAGTTGCGGGTTAAGAGAATGTATGGTATATTTCCTTTATTTGGCATTCCCAATTTAAAGTTTCGTCCAAGAAAATGCCGAGGTTTCTGACGACGAAGTGGTACGGAATAGTGGTATTAGTGGCAGTATGATCTCGCTATCACTATTTCAATGGAATAGTACATTATGCAACGAGCCTATAATGGTAGTAATGAAGACGCGAGTATGTTTATGAACCGAGATCAAGCGAGTTACATAATTTTCATACAACTTTTTATGCTCGACCATATTGATTTTTTCAGGCAATTGGTGAAATGAATTTGCGGGAATGTGCTTTGTAAAAGGCTGGAAGATGACGGTGAATTGATGTTAATTTGTGTGTTTTTTTCGACTGAGTTTAATATTGTCTAACCTCGTGCTAGTTGTCTTTAGATTGCATATCCGAGAATAATCGATACTTGCACTTTCATATTGCTACAGTGGTATTTTCTGATTGGTGGAACACCTGAACTTTAATGAAGAGGTGTACTTTAATGAGGTCCATTAAAGGGCTGCTACCAGGCGTATAATTACTACATTTCGGCATGGTCGAGCATAAAGTAAATAAATTTACACTTGACACAGAGTTACTTAATAACCGATTATTATACTTTTGTCATTTTACACGTTATTAAAATAGTACATGTACCTTTCTAGAAATTCAAAACTTACACGCCAAACAAACTGTAGTTAGGCAGAATCAGCATGACGACGAGAATGATTAAAGCATCAATATACATGTCTCGCCGGGATTCGAATGCTGCTCTGTGACAGGGGAACTGATCGCTTGCGTATAGATCCATGGAACAGCATACAATGGGTTTGTTTTGATCTTGATCTCACACCCTCTTCGTGGGGATTGTGTGCACTATCACTCATGTTCATACGACTGCCTGGTGCTAAGTGGTGCAATATCGGAGGGTGAGGGATATGAACACAGTCATTCCATTGAGCGTCCGGAATGAGGGGAAGGGACCCTAGAGATCTCCAGTCTCAAGAAATTAAACCCAAGTCCAGGAGCTGAAGCAGTTGACTGAATTTAGTACTAACGCTCAAGAGTATCGAAATCCCACGAAACTTTCAATTATCCACAGATTTTAATATTCGTTGTCTGCTTCAACAACGCTAATCATTACTGTACAGCCATTCCAGTTGTCACTGATGTTACATTTTTACTATTTCCAATATATAATCACGAGGATTTACCGTCAGTTACTGAGCTTATTTCCGAAGACATTCTGAGCAAAAAAGTCGTGTACACATTTGTCTCAATCTCAATATTTTCAAAGTTAAACTAATTTGGAGTTATTTAGTTATTTGTAAAATATCTTTTTTCTTCCTGCGTTTTCCGAATCTCACCGGACCGGTGGACAACAATGACGTCACGCTGCAGCGAAAAAGGAACAAAACTGCTGGAAGGTTCGAAGGCTATAATGGCGGCTGTACAAGTTGTTGTGTGTGCTACGCTAGCAAGATTTTGCGAAATTTAATCTCGTTCAAAGAAAAGAGAGCATAAATAATTTATTTCTTGAACCGGTAGTAATAACTGGTCCGTTGACATGTTCGCTCATAAGCCATTAACATTTTGTTTTTACGTTGTGCTCATTACAAACAATACAGTAGAACCAAAGCAAAACACACCGTCATGACACAACAGTGCACGATGTTATTCGTCTATACAAGAACCAATCAGATTCACTGATGGCGACTGATGGAGACTGCCACCACCTCTGCAAGCTGATGGAACCGGTGCGACACCGGTGGAGCATCAGTGCCGTCATCGTTGAAATTCGGAATACCGTGATGCCATCAGATTGATCAGAGCTGATATTCGGAATACGCTCTTTAGTTTTAAGGGCAAAATAATATTACAAATAGAGAATGGACTATTCAGAAGTATCATTTTTTTAATTGGTTAATGTTCTGAAGCTAAAAATGTGTTGTCAGACGCTTTGTACAGATTTTGTTTTTCAATTTTTAACTAAAAATGACATCATTCTTACGCAATTACCATAAAAATTGTTACAAATAATACAACTTTAGGAACTTGATTCTTTAGAGTTTAATAAGCATCCTAATGTACAGTTTTGAAGATTTTACAAGAGTGGCGGACTTGTAACAATTGTTGTGATAATGCATAAGAAAATGTAATTTTGTAGTTACATATCGAAAACAATAATTCTGTACGAAGCAACTATGGAATTCACAACACATTTTTAGCTTCAGAATACTAGCTAATTAAAGAAATTATATTCTTGAATAGTTCATGCATTATCTCCAATATTCTTTTACCATTAAAACTCAAGAATAATGATATTTTACAAACCATTTCAAATTAGTGTAATTCTGAAAATATAGAGATTAGGACAAATGTTTATATGACTTTTTTGCTCTGAATGTCTTCGGGAATAAGCTCCGTAAGGGACCGTAAATCCTCGTGTATGCATATATATATATATATATATATATATATATATATATATAAGTTTCGTCAACTTTTATTATTTGAATAAATTCAGAACATCAGTATCATTTCACAGAAAAAAACCTGTTTAAAAATAATTGCATTATTATTGCAGAAAATAAAGAAAAGTTTCCGCCACGTATGTTACAAGATTTGTAAATTCACTTCGCAACTTATTAAAAAAAAGTGTAAAACTCAGGTGTCTCCCTGAAGCAAAAAAATTTAATCATTTTCATAGCGTCCATGTGAAAGCTATGCAAATGTCATGGGATCAAATTAGTTTACAAAACGTACTTACTTACTGGCTTTTAAGGAACCCGCAGGTTCATTGCCGCCCTCGCATAAGCCCGCCATTGGTCCCTATCCTGAGTAAGATTAATCCAGTCTCTACCATCATATCCCACCTCCCTCAAATCCATTTTAATATCTTCCCATCTACGTCTCGGCCTCCCCAAAGGTCTTTTTCCCTCCGGCCTCCCAACTAACACTCTATATGCATTTCTGGATTCGCCCATACGTGCTACATGCCCTGCCCATCGCAAACGTCTGGATTTAATGTTCCTAATTATGTCAGGTGAAGAATACAACGCGTGCAGACCTGTGTTGTGTAACTTTCTCCATTCTCCTGTAACTTCATCCCTCTTAGCCCCAAATATTTTCCTAAGAACCTTATTCTCAAACAGCCTTAACCTATGTTCCTCTCTCAAAGTGAGAATCTAAATTTAGAGCCTTATCTATATCTTACACTATTAATAAACAAAATATTTCTGAAAAATATTTTTTCATTGGAATGCCCAGTTTTCCTGAAATGTCTGTGTATCTGTTTCATTTGATGACAGTTTTAATTTTGATTGTGTTTATTTGATTGACCCTTTTCAAATACAGTGTCTCTGCCTCATTTACTGTTAGGTTTTATCGTATTGATTTTAATCGGCTATAGTTTTATGCTTTATTGTATCTATTTCACTTAACGAAAATTCTAATTTTGAGTCTGTTTCAATTAACAATATATTTCGTTCTTATTACGTCTGTATCAGTTAATGGCAGTAACTGACAGCTGTTATGATCATCATTGTTTCTGCTTATTCATAATTTAATCTCTGTTGTTTAGTCAACTGCCTGAAGACAGGTAGGAAACTCATGACACCAATAAGGTATCACTCATCAGGTAAAAAGCAGGAGATAATATGGTAGGGTGTTTAGTTACTTTCCCCCTCCATTGCATACAACGCTGTCTAGACTACTAACATAATATAGAATTAGACTGAGCAGACTTCAGGCGTATACAAACAACTGTTCTTCCTCCGACACATATCGTCAAGTGAGATAATTATACTGTCTGTCTAATATACCGTATTCCTTCGTACATTACAGTTTCTTGATAGTTTTTCGACATATTATAACATCTATGTTCAATCTACACTAATTGAAAAGTGAAAGAGTTTTGCGGAACATAAATTTGACTTTGGTTGCAATAGAAAAGCTTACGTCGTATTTGGTAAAATAACAATTTGAACGAGTTAATTTCTACACACACTGGATGTCCGCATGTACTATGTTCTGGTTACGAGACATAATCATACACTTTGTTTTTCCAAGATTTACTTCAAAACCTATCTCCTTACTTGCTTCAAGTAAAATTCCCGTTTCTTCCCTAACAGTTTGTGGATTTTCTCCTAACATATTCACGTCATCCGCATAAACAAGTAGCTTATGTAATCCGTTCAATTCCAAACTCTATCCGTTTTCCTGGACTTTGCGAATGGCATATTCTAGTAGAGCAACGTTAAAAAGTAAAGGTGATAGTTCATCTCCTTGCTTTAGCCAGCAGTGAATTGGAAAAGCGTCAGACAGAAACTGGTCTATACGGTCTCTGCTGTTTCACTGATACATTACTATTATTATAGGATTGAATGTTATTCATAGCTTTTTTCACTCCTTTAATTATAGACATTTGAATTTAGAGTAAATTATATTCGTTTACTCTAATTCCATTATCGGTACTCTGCTTTACACTCAATCATAGTGATTTCTCAAACCACCTGCCACTATTTTACAATAAGTGAGTGTGTCTAAGTAAATAATTAGCAGTTTTAATCTTTATTTCATCTGATTTAATTACAAACAGTTTTCATATCTATTTATATAATAGCTACATGAAAACCTGCACGGTCTAATTCGTGACATGCTAGATTGTACTTTTCTGAAAAAGTAAATTAAATAAACTTTCATGTCACAGAAAAATCATACAATAATGTTGTATGTATTATGAATTATATCCTCATTGAAATATTGATATTAATGCATGTGCAACATTAACTAGAAACGAAATTACGGAGAAGAGTAGCAAGTTACATTTTGTAATTTAATGTACAGTAATTTAATTTAATTTTATTACAGCCACGAACAAAAATATACGCTATGGCCACAGTCAATCAATAATACAACATTTATATACTGTAAAATTTAGGTTAAAATTAAAAGATTCCTGCTTGTTCAGAACATTCATTCGCACTATAAAAATGATTGTCGGCAAAACATCTTCCTAAAATATACACAGTGATTCGAGAAGGATGGACAAAAGTAAAGATCTCTAGCGAGATTGACAACGATGATAAACGGTCTATAGTTCATAATAGTGAAAACGTCAGTTCTTAAGTTATTGTGTGTTTATTTGCTAGCTCATGTCATCACCACAAGAGACAGAGTGTAGTGCTACACAAGGTAACGACATCGAAGCAAACAAGAGGAGTGTTGCGTAATGGAATTCGCACGAAGAACTGGAGGCTGTTGTAACAGAAACTGTACTGCGCGCTGGGTGACATAATTCGAAACTAGTGGCTGTTTATGTCCTAGAAAATGTCCGGTCCGTCCATAGACTTCTGAAGATACATTAAACAAGATACGAGCCTTGTACGAACGTAGTTCTAGCAAGTCAACAAGCCGGGCAAATAGGGAATTACACGTACCATAATTCATGGTATGGCTTAACTTACAAAAGCGCAATAATACCCTCTCACAACATTTGATCCGCCATTCAGAATAAAACGACTAACCAAAGTCACTATGGCCCCCGCGATTGCCAGACTTAACTTGAGATTTCTTTCTTGGGGTTAAACAAAGGATTTTGTGTCTATCAACCCCTTGTCACAGAACCTGAACGATCTGAGGCGACGCATCACAAAAGCAGTGGACATAGTCATCCCGCCTAAACTTTTTCCGTGGTTTTCCCAAGGCGCTAAGACAAATGTCCGGATGAGCCCTAAAAGGAATGAGCCACGGACCTGCATTCACTTACCCATGACACTGGTAACGGCTAAAAATTAACAATTATTCACATCTAACTCGGGCTATAATAGTACAATCTAATAGTTCTCTCTTACAGATTGATGGAGTCATCAAAGAGCCAATTGGTTATTACCGTTGCGTTCCGATGATTCCTACGTGTTCAAATCATCAAAGAGCTAAATTGGATGTTGTCGTTTCGTTGCCTTGACTTCGATCACTTCTCCTTTTATTCACCTTATTGCACTTTCTATCCTCTCTTAGTCAACTCGCTGTGCTTCTCCCCCCTTTTTCCCCGTATATCGCCCACGGTAGTGTAGTTAGTATAGCGCTGGCCTTCTATGCTCGAGGTTGCGGGTTCGATCCCGCCGAGGTCGATGGCATTTAAGTGTGTTTAAATGCACCAGGCTCATGTCAGTAGATATACTGGCATGCAATAGAACTCCTACGGGACAAAATTTCGGCACACTGGCGAAGCTGATACAACCTCTGCAGTTACGAGCGTCGTTAAATAAACCATAATTTAAATTTTTTCCCCCATATGTTGCAGCTAGTAAGTTACGTACATTTTCGGCTTTCCCCCTGGAAATTTTATAGAGCTCTTTCAGTGGAGCAGCGAAACCCGAAGTGAGACAAGTGGCCAACAAGCTTGGAGCTCACATATACAGTTTTACAGCCCCAACTCCCTTGTAAGGATGTGTTTTAACGTACTTTTAAAGTTTATGCTGTCATTTCCCTACTCATTCATTCATTCATTTATTCACTCTCCCCGAGGACATATTGGTATGAGTCTGGACAGAACTAGAGTATAGTCTCGACATCTGCCTTGTCACCAACGTGGCTCAAATTGAGCCAAGTAAAACTTGGAAATTAACGCTCTTTTCAAGTTAATACAGTTATGTTATGTTCGTTCAATTGTGAATAAATAAAGTTTATTTTTGTACCGTCCTTTTCAATCACCTTATTTCTAAATCTAGATACATAGATTTATTGAGTAATATTATATATACAGATGTTATATTGTCATAATTTTCTCTAAAATCCAATGCACGGGTCTTCTGACCGTATGTGCATTATACCTAAAACAAGTCCTGTTTTGTAGGTTTCACCCCCTCACCTATGATTATATTCAACCACTCACTAAAAGAACACACCTATTAAAATGAAAATGGAACAACAAAACACATTGTATAATATATAGTCTAACCTAAAAGTGTATATTTGAGTATCCCTTCGTCAGTTCGCATCACAAACTTCAACAGCTGAAGTTCTAATCTGTCTCGCATTGAAGAGGAACAATCCAGTCTTTTGTTCCCACTCTCTATTCCCCATGAGGTTAAGACATGCAAGCGAACGTCTATTCCGACTTAGCATCGAGGGTGATAGATATTTTCTCCGTACATGTTCCAATTCCACACACTGTAATAAAATATGTCTATAGGAGCCCTTTTCTCTGCACAGTCGATAAAGGCGCTCTCCTTCTTCGTTGAAAATTTAATTACCCTTCCATGACCCCAATTTTAGCCACGCTAAACCTGCTCTGCTGTCCTTGTCACAAGAATTTATGTAGTCACACCTCCCCCAGTTAAGCGTGAGATTTGATTGTAAATGTAGTGAGGACTTTTCCGAATATTGGAGCTCAATCTCTTGGCTCTCGATATCAATTAATCGCAACTTCACATTACGCCATACATTTCTTCTGTTTTTAAAATCTTTATCCCACACCCATCCCATTCCTATATGATGCAGAAATTAACATTATGAGCTACGTAAGGTAATATATTAAATAATTTTAGAGCTACTTTTAGCCAATACTTTGATTTGTTCAATGTAAGTGATGGTTAAAGTAGCAGGTAATTAGAGTTAGTATTATAGTTATGAACATCCCGACCACTATTACATTTGTTAATTCCCTTTTTTTACACTCATAAACATTCAAATACATATCGACTCACAATACTCAGAATTTGTACGGTCTGGAATTTTGAGAAATACGCATAAATATGACTACAGAACTCTAGTATGTATCGCACTTTTATGCTTCGTATTCTGATGATCATTTCACTGGAATATCCCTCACTGAAAGGGAAACGAGGAGAAATACGCTGCGTAATGGCAGCACCTCATTCTAAGACTAGAATATTCCGGCTTGTTTTTGTGGTGGAAATCACAGACTGCTGTGGGATCCTACATATCAGGGTGTGTGGGGGGAAAGGAAGCTCTAATAGCAGTTAATAACCACTTGTATGGTTTCCAAATTCACCCTCCCCCCTAGGGTGAAGATAGAAAAAATGGCTGTCAACGATTTGTCGTCATCATCATCGTCATCTTCTTCTGGCGGGTCGGAAATGCACCATTATGGATTCCATGCAGTGATCCACCATCCCAATTCAATAAAGCTCCCAGCGGTTCCATCAACCTATATCTATATATGTATGAATTATACATAAAGTGGAATTCGAACGCTTTTTCCTCCTCCTGCCCTTTCTTCTCGTACGTCCAAACATCTCGGAATTGAATGAGGAATAAATCAATTCCCGGAGCTGGGAATACTGCCTGCATTGGAGTCCACTTTTCCTAAACCGAATGCATTCAGGGATGGAAAGCGGCCCCGTCCCTGCCGTACCCTTACTTTAAAGAGCTGTGTGGATTATCCTGGGATCGATCTCTTGAGGGCAGTCTGTGTCAGTGATGTCACTTGTCACATATTCGTATTTGTATAACATAGGTGACACCATTGTTTGAAATAAAGTGACTTTGTCACAAAGTGAATAGCTTTCATTTAGAGAGAGGGATGGAGACAAGAAAAAGAGAATATGGAAAAAATAAAATTATACAGGAGAGAAACTATAATCGAGGGGAACAACGAGAAGCAGAGAAATAAAACGCTGGATTAAAATAGAAAAATTAAGCAAGTTAGAAAATATGAATAAATTTCTACACAAATACCTACAGCACCGCAAAGTCTGCACGCAGTTGGTGTCAGTCTTTAATTCTCTAAATGCTGAGTAGAAAGCCGAACTTGTAAGAATCTTCAATCATAAGGTCACATTTCTGTCGTGTAGGATGAAATGGAAAAACACCCGGTTTCCTCGCCCTAAAATGCTCAATTTGCAGGACGTCTACGGAAGATAATGATATCGCTTTTTTTATTATCGAAATCCTCTGCTACTGGACTGTCTGCAGTATGTAAAGTAGTGGCAAAAAAAACCGGACCGAACCTTGTAGCTGATTTCAGAGCCTTGTTCACTCCAGAGCACTATAGACTGGTAACTAAGACTTTCGTGGTTCGAATCTCGCCTGGGAAGGAACTTTTTTTTGTTCCTTATTCAAATTTATTCCCAATACTTTTCGATTGCTGGTAAATTCATGTTCTGGAAATAATAATAAATTAATTAAGTAGTAAAATATCGCTGCAATCGAAAAGTATTGGGAATAAATTTGAATAAGGAACTTCTAGCCTTATATTATTTTGTAATTCGTCGCTTAAGAACCAATACCGCGTAACTGACAAAATGTAAATTTTACAGGAGAAGGAAAAAACTGAATAAAAACCATAAAAAATAACGGAATAGTCTTGAAAAGTGGTGTATGGCTATGAAATAGCTTAACTAATTTATAACTAAGTGAAAATGGATGATCATGGCTGTAGACATTTGGCCATGTCACTTACGCGGTATTGGAACTCTGCCGTTGACTACATTTTGTTAGTTACGCGTTATTGTGAGACAACTTTAGCAGCTTCAAGATACATGTTGACAAGCGTTTTCTTTGCGTGAAAACTGCCTTCTGGAAATATTATTCGTGCTCTTGTATATGTCAATGTGTTATCTGAATTGTTCTCCTACCGTCTGACTTGAGGTCAAGGTCGGTAGGCTGTAGCTTGAATCAGCACTAGATTACGTTCCAGACAATGATTGCTGCATTCTTAGTCAATCAAATGCTGAAACTATGGGAAAGGAAAAACGAAGACACAGTTCATTGTTTATTGTTATTATAATAATAATAATAATAATAATAATAATAATAATAATAATAATAATAATAATAATTATTATTATTATTATTATTATTATTATTATTATTATTATTATTATTATTATTATTATTATTATTATTGACATTGGACTTGACTGACTTGCGAATAATGAAAAGAAAATCATATAAAATTATAATAATGATAAATTTTCAGGCACAATATTCGTTAAACACAATAAATAATTATAGGGCTATGCTGAAATCACAAAAAGTAATCCTTGAGTAACCCTAGTGTGGAATACTATCATAAAAGCTATGGCACAATCGGTTCTACATATAGTAATGTGACGGTAATTTAGACAGGCTACTGATGCTTTTTTTTTCTGTGCTTTTGCACGAGAACATGGCTTCTTTTTACTGAAGGGACGCCATCAGTACTATTAGCTAACCAATATCGCACAGTTCATTCTTTAATTCCCAATGTACACAGAAACATCATTTTGCAAACCTGAATTTTTTTTCTCATCAACTTCTAGATTGTAGACAAATGTTCTCTTTCTTCTAGATTTAGAATTTGTGCTGCCAGGTCTTATAGTAGGAGTGAAATTCACAAGATTTGATACGTGAACGGTCCTCTGTTCCCAAGTCATAGTTTTCCAGAATGCCTGAAAGATGTCTTCTCTCATTAGAAATTAAATTACAGCCCTTACTTTCGAATTTTGGCACATTTTATAACTACACTCTGGCCCCAAATTCCTTACATCTCTTTCCGTATCATGTGTCACTTTGCCATCTTTCGACCTCTTGTAGCTAAGATAAGCTTCCTCTTCCATTCCAAGTTTTCTATTTTTCATTTTCTTCCACATAACCTTGTGTGGCTTTGAACTTATTTTTCTCTTTTCTGTCACATTTCCATGAAACGCTTGAAGATTCTTCTCTTTACCTTTTTCTGACGAATGTAAAGATGTGGAATAAGTAGCACTCACAAATTCTTCGGGGTCGTCTACATCAGAAGACTCATCCGAAATTTAGGGTAGATCCTTCATTGACGAGGTATTGTCTTCAGTTTCTGTCCTATCCTATTTCTAGCGGTTTTATTTTAATAGTGTTGCTTTAAATTATACCAGACTGCATAATGTGATCATAACCTTACCGGTAACACTGGACGGACAATGCCTGATCTGCAGCAACCCATTTTCAGAAGGACGGTTTTCTTTTGCATTTGAATTATCAGGCAGTACACCTACGAATAAGATGAGGTTACTAGTGTTTATAAATGTGATATAAATTGATTAAAAAACATGTGTAGTAAATATTATCATCAATTTAGATCTTCCTCCTACCGGAGGAAATGGAAGGGACCAAGCTTAGGACCACTGAATGTAGCGCAAATTATTTTAGCGGCCCATTCATGATTATTTATATTAGGCTACTTAAATTAAGTTTGCTGTTATGATTCCGTAACTGAAGAAAAATAAATCTTTAATAACTGTGATACTTCTTATGCCACACCTTTGTTAATGCTCAAAGAAGTTTCTCCCGTCTTGAATGCAGAACATAGCACAGATAGGATTTCATTCTCGCTAAACTGACCTTCGTCTGATTCATTGTCCATTTCTTTTCTTGTATCTGTAGGCCTATATAATAAAATATTAAATGTACTATATTTCAGTGAATGAACTTGCAATAAGATTCTGCGGGAATTCAGCTCAATTAACATTCAATTGACATTAGTGAAATAATTCTATTATATTTATCTTTTAAATAATTGAAACTGAATACTTCTTTAATCTTCTCAGAATATTACACACTGTTGATACAATTTTACAAGGCAGTAACGAGAACCAGCTTCCGTACTGACGGCGCGCAGGGAGTAGACATAACAGCTATCTGTTGTCAGATACGCGGTATTTCCTACAGACTTCTCGTGACTTCAGATACGCGGTATTGTACCCCCCTCCTTCGCACGCAGGCCGTTCATGCAATCAAATTCCCGCGCTTGTCAATGCATGCAGATGACAGTGGAGGTACCATCTGTGCAAAAAAACAGTTTTGACCAAAAATGTCAGTTACGCGGTATTGGTTCTTAAGCGACGAATTATTGTTTAGTATGTTCGCATTATTTTACTCGACTTGTGCTTGTATAAATATATAAATTCTTATTAGTGTTCTTTAAACATTAGTCTGTAAAATTGTGTCAGCTTCTTTTGTTTCTGGCTAAGTGGAAGGGAAGGCCTGATGGCATTAACTTCGCCAGAATAAATAAATAGATATTACTTACTTACTTAATGGCTCTTAAGGAACCAGGAGGTTCATTGCCGCCCTCACATAACCCCGCCATTGGTCCCTATCCTGAGCAAGATTAATCCAGTCTCTACCATCATATCTCACCTCCCTCAATTCCATTTTAATATTATCCTCCCACCTACGTCTCGGCCTCCCCAAAGGTCTTTTCCCCTCTGGCCTCCCAACTAACACTCTATATGCATTTCTGGATTCGCCTATACGTACTACATGCCCTGCCCATCTCAAACCTCTGGATTTAATGTTCCTAATTATGTCAGGTGAAGAATACAATGCATGCAGTTCTGTGTTGTGTAACTTTCTCCATTCTCCTGTAACTTCATCCCTCTTAACCCCAAATATTTTCCTAAGAACCTTAATCTCAAAAACACCTCAATCTCTGTTCCTCTCTCAAAGTGAGAGTCCAAGTTTCACAGCCATACAGAACAACCGGTAATATAACTGTTTTATAAATTCTAACTTTCAGATTTTTTGACAGCAGACTAGATGACAAAAGCTTTTCAACCGAATAATAATAGGCATTTCCCATATTTATTCTGCATTTAATTTCCTCCCGAGTTTCCCTTATATATGTTACTGTTGCTCCAAGATATTTGAATTTTTCCACTTCTTCAAAGGAAAAATCTCCAACTTTTATAGTTCTATTTCGTACAATATTCCGATCACGCGACATAATCATACACTTAGTCTTTTCGGGATTTACTTCCAAATCTATCTCTTTACTTGCTTCAAGTAGAATTTCCGCGTTTTCCCTAATCGTTTGTGGATTTTCTCCTAACATATTTACGTCATCCGCAAAATACATAGATATATTATTTATTATTATTATTATTATTATTATTATTATTATTATTATTATTATTAAAAAAGTTTCCTTCCCAAGGCAGGATTCGAACCACGAAAGTCTTAGTTACCAGTTTATCGTGCTCTGGGGTGACAAGGCTCTGGAATCAGCTACAAGGGTCAGTCCGTTTTTTGCCACTACTGTACAAATGACCACTCTCGGGCAACTTACATAAAACATCAATAATTAACGTCTATCCTTTTGACAAGAAAAGTGATTTTACTCTATAAAAATACTCGAGCTCACACTGCCAGATCAACAAAGGACAAATTGTTTAGGTTTCTCTCGGAAACATCACATCTCTTTACGGCGCAAACTTATCTGCATACAATTTCAATATTTTTTACATTTAAAGAAATACCTGAAGGGAGCATCATTTCCATCGGACGAAGCGGTGTAAAATGATGGTAAACCCTGAATCCACTTCAGGGCACAGGGATTCTATGAAGCCGATATGTCACTTGGTGGAGAGTATTAAGCAAAAGCTAAATTTTAAATTTCTTTCATTCTATTATCGATGGCTGACTTTCATTTGAACGATCGAATGTAGGCCTTATAGTAGTTTATAACGAGGCTTACTAAACACAATCCACCATCTCAATACTTTATTTCTGAGGTTCACTCATATATATATATATATATATATATATATATATATATATATATATATATATATTTCTTTCTTTTATGATCAGATCTGTAATAACCAGACTGCGGACTAGGACCACCAATTCTCGAGACTGAAGTTTGGTACGCACGGAGTATATATGACGTCATAACTCATGGTGTGGGATGGCACCGTAAGAGTACAGTTGGTTTCGTAAGAAATTACATTACCGCCTCTAAATCTGCTTGGCGTGGATCCTTGCAATCACCACACGTGCTTGAGATCCTGTGAGTAAACAAGTATATGTATTATTTATTTTCATTTATTTATATGACTATTTTTACAGGCATATTTGTGTTAGTGTTAATTTAGCTGTTTTATAATTCAAACTACTTGGGGACATGTCGAAAATTAAGAGCACCAAGCGTTCCCTTCAAAACGAACTTATTAAAGGAAAAAAGTACTGAATTTGGCAAATTTTGCAAGTATAAGGACAGATAGAACTCGATTCTTTCAAAAGTGTAATAGCAAAAGGTACACGCAAAATATTTGATTATACAGTCAAAACTGGCCTTCAACATCAAAATCAGACATAAAACATGAAAAAGAATTTAATCGAGATTTGTGTATAATATTAGTACATGCCAACATCCCTTTAGCGTTTCTTGAAAAAATTTATTTTGTGTGAAAGTAGGAGATACTTTTCTTTTGATACGTTGCGAATGTACCTTGTAATACGGTGCACAGAATAGTGAAGAAATGTATTTTATGTAAGTACTGTATATTTTTATCTTTTTTGCTCATACACTTTGTTAAAACTTGTACAGTATAATGTAAATTGAAACATGTAATGTTAGACAATTTTTTGTACTAGAAGTGCACTGTATATAATATATATGTAAATGTGAACATTTATTTTGTGTCCTACTATGACTGAATGTTTACATGTTGAGGCAAGGGTAACTGCAATCTCCCATTCCCCTCGATCTACACAATAATGGTTCGTGCGTTCATAACTTAATGCTTTTCGGTACCCTGCGCGCAGTCTGATAATAACCTTAAGAATACGGAGGCAAGAGAACGTTCCAACTCCTACTGTTTACTAATATGGAATTCAAAGGTGGAAGTTTTCTTGGAAAACTATAAAATTTAACAAGGGTTTCGTATTGTGTTTCAACTTTTAATAGAGGTAGACCAGGTCCCTGTCCTCATATCTCCATCTCTTTCTGAAGTGTCTGTGCAAAGATTTTCCCTGCGCTACATGGTTTACAGTTAGAAATAACAGTACTATTGGGCTTTTAAGCAATTTCTGAGAGAGAAATATTGTCGGAATTTTTAGTAAGAGTTTGTATTAACAACATAATAATTAATATCAACTACAACCGATTAATTTTAATCGTCTTTATTATTCGATTAAATATTTTTGATCGATTAATCTTACATCATAAATTCATCGATTAATCGATTAAATCCCAAAACACTAATAATAATATTAATAATAATAATAATAATAATAATAATAATAATAATAATAATAATAATAATAATAATATTGAAGAGAAGAATGGGAGCGGTTGTGTATCCTTTACAGAACTGGTCTAGAAACCAACAAGTAACTGTGGCTTGCGCTTATGTTAAAGACCGTATATTGAGGTTATACGAGGGGTAAAAACCCTCAACCTGACACATAGCTCCTCGTGCTTGAGTTAGTGGAGTGGAGAGAAAATCTCTTTTGAAGATTTATATTGGAGCTATTGTTAGGGGCCTGCTGCGTGTGCGTGCGTGCGTGTGGCGAAAGCTCGCACTTCCGCCGAGTGAAGTATGACAACGATAAACAGTGCAGTGCGGGATGCAGAACCCATTGTGTCTAGGCTGCTAGAAAATTAGAAAGAGAGAGCCAAAGTAACAAAACAACGTCTGTCTGTCCCCGCTTGTTGTATCGGTATTGTCTCTTCGTGTCTTTGAAAACCATTCCCATCGCCATTACGACTGAATCTTTCTTCATTTTTGAAGTGATTGTCGCGAGGTTGCAGCACAACATTTTAACAATGAAAAGCAGTCGAGTTTAATTTTGACTTTATTTTAGACTACATGGAGAAATTAATCCATTTCTTCCTGGAAACGTGTTTAATGTAAAATACGCAACGAGCGTTAAATTTCTAAAGAAGACCTGTGAAAGGCAATTTTTTTAAGTTTGATGCAATTTTCAAGCATTAATCCGAACGCAAGTAAAAAAGATTAGTATCATGAAAATGTAAATTTTTTATCTGTTACTCCTCATACAGTGTTTCAAAAATAGAGGGCATAATTTCAGGTAGACTATGTATTCCCCGTATGTAGACAATAGGGATATTCTGAACTAGCACCAACAGACAGCGCGCGTGTACTTTGAGGGATGCGCTTTGCGTGTGCATTTCTTTTCCGATATATATACATTGAGGATTTACTTAGTGTATTAGTACCGTATACTATATAACGTCTTTGCTTACTACATTAAATACTCTCAAAAACAACTCAAAATGCCAAATTTCTGTTGTTTTCCTATATGTAAAAACCAGGGAAAGCCTTTTGTCTTCATTTAGGTCCCGAAATATTCTGAATATATGCTTTAAACCTTAACAAGTTCAAGTAATTAAATTGCGCCTCGAAAGTGCTAGCTATTAAACAAAAATAACTACTTCAAATAAGGAATTGCTGGCTACACTTTCATTTTGGAAGAGGGAAAATAAAAATTAATATAAACATATCCAACCTCGACAGCAAGCTATGTTAGCTTAGATTATATTCAGTACTTCTAGGACTCTCCGAAGTTTACGCCTGCAGTAAACTCTCGATTAACTGGGATGTTTCTTATCCAGGACGATCCATAGTGAAATCCATTTCGTGAATAATGTTTTTAATGTGCTGTAGACTAATTATTATTAAAACCATGTTTTTACTTTAAATTTTCAAAATCATCCTACATACTATAGACTATTCAAAACTGCATGTCCTTAACCTACAAAACACAGGAATAATCATGATACTACTGCGATCATATTATATTAAACATTGCATTTGATCTTTCTGCAACTAGAGAAAAAAAATACCAGGAATTCAATCTCGATAGTCCCTTCCCTATAAAAAAAACACATTGTTGGCTACTGTTTTTAATGCACGGTACTTACAATATCAATTATTGAAGAGGTAATATTCACCTTCGACAAAGTTGCTATTTTTATTTATTTATTTATTTTTATTTGTGCACCTCGTTCTCAAAGTTCTCGTTTAGGTTCATTTACTCGTATCTATATTCTGCATACTGCAGATTTCCTCATCTATCTTTTAAGCGGAATCGCTCAGTATTACACAAATTCATGCTATTATTTATTGTAAATTAAATTAAATTAAATTAAATTAAATTATGAGGTAAGAAAATACTGAATTATATTAAATTATACCAGGTTATACAAAATAATTTAAAATATAATTTTTACACGCACAGAAAACCAACAAGCGGGAGAACATAATCAACTGTAGCATATGACATAATAGCCCTACAACATGTTGTGCCGCTTGGAATGCTCCTGCCATCTAACGGTAAAACTTCGCATAAGATACCCAATACAAAAAGTTCATTACAACATGTGTCCGGAAATGCTTGGTTTCCGAGTTATGGCCTTCAAAACAGTGATATTTTCTTCCCGCAGGTAGATGCCGTGACAGAAGATATTAACAGAGGACACTTTGCCAGTTAATTCCGAGGCGAAGGTACATTGAGTGTTGTGTTAGGCGTTGTACTGTGCAACATGTACTGAAATCAGGAGCTGGCAAAAGTGCACTTCATGCACTGTAAGGCGGATGATATTACTGCGCTTGTTAGTCCTTGAAAATCTCGAGATCTAGTTTTGTATAAATACAGCAATCTCTCTTTAACTCTATAAAATTAAAAATAATAATTTAAACAACTAAACAAATAGTTGGTACAAATTCAAGCAATACTTTATTTATTCAGCAGAAATCGCATGCTGTTTGATAGCACTGTGCTGTAAATTTGTATTGCTACATGATCTGTGATATTGAAGATTTTGAATTATGGGCAAAGGTTTACAATTAAAATACCAATAAGGGAATTCAGTTACAATGAAATTGTTCAGTTCCGAAATGTAGGCCGTAAGTTCCTAACATTTCTAGAAATGGCCCATCAGACATTCCTGGTTTCTGATAATTTAAAAGAGTTGTGTTCAGCACATAAGTTACAATTTATTGATCCTACTGATAGTACGATAGGTGACGACAACGGTTAGCGAGTTGAAATACACGTAGAAGAATGTGCGGTAAATTTTTCTTCAGGCCCTGTAATTTTAAACATATTTCCCAAACATACTTCCCAAACATACACAATACGGACCTCTGTTCCAAGTGACTTTCAAAGAAAACTATTCTAAACGTTTATTAAATTAAATTATGTTTTATTTAACGACGCTCGCAACTGCCGAAGTTATATCAGCGTCGCCGGTGTGCCGGAATTTTGTCCCGCAGGAGTTCTTTTACATGCCAGTAAATCTACTGGCATGAGCCTGTCGCATTTAAGCACGCTTAAATGTCACCGATCTGGGCCGGAATCGAACTCGCAATCTCGGACACAGAAGCCAGCACTCTACCGACTCCGCAACCCAGGCCGACTCTAAACTTTTATATCAGGATTTAAGCTAGAAAATAAATAATTATTTGCAAAAATGCGCAAATGAAAAATTATATTTGTACACATAGCGAAATGCTTCTACAATATTAGGTAGGGTAAACATTGGTAATTTCGTGGCAGTGATTATTTCGTGATACTTTTTCTTTGCTCTTTTGTGAACTAACAAATGGCGTTACGAGATTCAAATTTCCGCCAAGGGATTGCATATGTTGTCCAGTTTCCAGAAACATACAGCTACGCTTTGTGTGACTATTGTAGTTGCTTCAGTGAGCTTTTATGTTTGGAGAGAGCAAGTTTGCGTCGACTTCTCAGGCGTACAAATTTTGTGGATGTTTGTAATTACATTACAGGCTTATTACTAAAGGTAAACATATGATATTTGGTACAAAGATTTATTGTATCTTTATGAAATTTTAGGAAATGTTTTTGCAATTTTAGATACAGCTGTAGACGCCATATAGGCTTAGCTTTACTGATAGAAATCTTAGCTGTTTGAGGCGAAATTTTGTTGAGCATTAAGCGTTACATTTTGTACTATTTTAAAAATTGTATTACAATACGAATTTTTAGAAATCTGAAGATAAGATGTGATAACAAAAAAGAAAAGGGGGGCGCAATGTGTTCAGTGTAGCTTCTGTTTGATTTGTTGTCATGCTAAGTGCCAATGATAAGTGCTAGATGACTTACTTGCAAGAATCGTAACAGAAGATGAAACATGGCTCCACCATTTTGGATCGGAGACAGAGGCAGACAATGGAGTGGCATCATGCAAATTCACCAAAGAAACAGAAATTCAAAAGTACACCTTCGGCAGGAAACGTTATGGCTACTGTGTTTTTCGATTCAGAAGAACTCTTGCTTGTGGACATCATGCTACACGGAACCACCATTAATTCTGACGGGTATGTTGCAACTCTCAAGATACTTCAAGTTCGACTGAGTCGTGTTCGACGACATCGGGAGAAGTACGATGTTCTGCTATTCCACGACAACGCACAGCCATATGTAAGTCACAAGACCACAGACCAGATCAGAAAATTGGGATAGACAACACTGAAACATCCGCTTACAGTCCTGAACTGGCACCGTGCGATTACCATCTCTTTGGTAAACTGAAGGATCCCTTCGCGGGACGAGGTTAGAAGATGACTCCCTTGTGCACGCTGGTAAAGAGTGGCTCAGACTTGTTGGTCCAGACTTTTACCATGCTGGTCTACAGGCCCTCGTTCCTAAGTTACGTAAGGCAGTTGAAAGGGACGGGGATTATGTGGAAAAGTGACATTTGTTCCTAAAGGATGCACCTACATTCTGTGAAAATAGCAAAGCTGTAGGATAAAAACATAAATTTAAACAAAAGTTATGCATTACTTTTGGAGTTACCCTAGTAATATAGGCTACAGTACAGTCCGTAATAAAAGTGTTCACCCTTTGAGGGCAACGAAGGTCCCTTTTCAATTTCAATTTTTACTTTTATTTCATTCTTATAATGTGTTGATATGATATATTTCTATGTTTTCTTGCTATGAATATTAGACGTAATTACTAGGTTTGAAGTCTTGTAACAATAAATGAGAATTTAATTTCACTTTAATGAATTTTTGCACAATTCTTCTACCTCTCACGAAATTATCAATGCAATATCACGAAATTACCAAGGTTATCACGAAATAACCAACCTTTCAGCTTAAGTTGTAAAAGTGGTTTTTGGCACATATTCAAGAATGCATCCAATCTTTTATGTCTCCAGATTTGTACAGCAAATTATCGCCTTTTAGATGAAAAAATCGGAATAAGGATATATTTACACATTTGCATTTTAAATTAGTTTTCATGAAGTTATCATGAAATTACCAATGTTTACCCTATAAATAATTGTATAGAAAGATAAAATTAGTCAAGTATACAGAAACAAAAACATACGTAATTTGTTTCTTGGAGTTTTATTACTTTCAAACCATCTTATCACACACTAGATATACTTATGTAAATAAATCATTAGACGTAGGTATGTTTAGAATCAATTATTGCTGAATTTACATCACATTAAAATACGTTATATTATTGGCACTCTAAACATTGAAATTATTTACTAGTAGGCCTTTCAAGATTTATTGTTAGCAGAGTGCTAACTCTTTTTACTGAAAGGCGTTTTCTAATTCCAGTTTTTACAAGATTCATGCAACTAAATTTTCGTTCACAATTTACAGTAGCCTATGCGTTTGGATTATATAAATCAATTAGAAGAAATTGTTCACTTAACTTATATGAATTGCACAAACTCTTTAAAAACCATTCCCGAACTTCTATTGCTCAATACCTTTTTGAACATTGCCCATTCCATTAGCATTTCATTTAAATTAAATTAAGTTCAAATACATATCTGATTTATGGTCTGTAGATAAGCTTCGGGGCTTCTACCGCGTTGTCTTGATGTTGGTGGCTGACGTTTCGACCGCTGTCTTGTGGTCATCTTCAGAGAAGCTGGATAAGGAAATAGTCTACGAGCTCGTATATATATATATATATATATATATATATATATATATATACATATATACAGGGTGTTACAAAAATACAGGGCATAATTTCAGATATGTATTCAACATATGTAGATAATACAAAAAGTTCATTACAACATGTGTCCGGAAATGCTTGGTTTCCTACTTATGGCCTTCAAAACAGTGACATTCACTGGAACGTTTTTCTTCCCGCAGATAGGTGCCATGACAGAAGATATTAACAGAAGACGCTCTGACAGTTAATTCTGAGGCGAAGGTACATTGAGAGTTGCGTTCGGCGTTGTACTGTGCGACATGTACTCAAATCAGGAACTGACAGAAGTGCATTTTATGTACGGTAAGGCGCACGGCAATACTCCGCTGGCTCGTCGTTTGTACCAGAAAGGTATCCTGATCAATGGATAGGTAGAGGTGACTCAATTGTTTGGCCTCCACGCTCACCCGATTTGAATCCTATCGATTTCTAATTGTGGGGCCATTTAAAATCATTGGTGTATTTGTCTCCGGTGCCTGATATGGCATCCCTTCGGAATCGAATTGTGGCAGGTTGTGAGGAAATACGCAATACTCCTGGAATTTGGGATCGTGTTCGCAGGGCTATGAGACATCGATGTGAGGCCTGTATTTAAGCAGGAGGTGGACATTTTGAACATCTGCTGTAAAGGCAGCTACCTGCGGGAAGAAAAACGTTCCGGTGAATATTACTCTTTTGACGGCCATAACTCGGAAACCAAGTATTTCCGGACACATGTTGTAATGAACTTTTTGTATTGTCTACATACGAGGATTACCTACCTGAAATTATGCCCCCTATTTTTTAAACACCCTATATATATATATATATATATATATATATACATATACATACATACATACATACATACATACATACACACATACATACATACATACATACATACATACATACATACATACATACATACATACATACATACATACATACATACATACATACATACATACATACATACATACATACATACATACATACATAGTAGTCTCGATGGGGGAGTACTTTCTGTGATTGGTCGTGGGTTTTCCTTCTGGCATCTAATTGGTCCCTCGTTGTCCAATCGGTTGAGGTCTGTATGAAGGGGTTACAAATCAGCAACTCATGGGGAAGTCTATTCCAAGATCACGCTTAGGAACGAGAAACCAGGTCTCCACATGTACGCGGCGGCCCCCCCCCCCACCTTCATCCGGACATCGGGCATAGTATCAAGGTCACTCTTTCGGACCTTATGAGGGCCAGTATTTAATATGAATACTCCCCTTCATACAGACTTCAACCGATTGGACAACAAAGGACCAATTAGATGTCAGGGTGTTTTTCTGTTTGTGATTATGTATTCAGTCTCCTTTTTTTTATTACATATATATTTTTTATTATTGTTATTTCAAAGTTAATACTGATTGTGTTTATGTATTCAATCTCTCTTTTCTACTTAATTATGTTTATTATTATTTTTAAGTTCATATTTGTATACCGGTATGTATTTTTTCTGTATGTGATTTGATCCTGGTTGAGTGGAAGAAAAGGCCTGATGGCCTTAACCCTGCCAGGGAAAATAAAAACTATTATTAACCCACGACCAATCACCGAAAGTACTATATATATATATGAGCTCGCAGACTATTTCCTTTTCCAACTGCTCTGAAGATGACCACAACACAACGGTCGAAACGTCAGCCATCAACACCAAGACAACGCGGTAGAAGCCCCGAAGCTTATTCACAGAGCATGTACACCAGCCGCGGAAGCCTACGCGAACACATACCTGATTTAATTTTCTCCATTACCATCTTCATGTCTGAAGTCTAATGTGGTTGTCGCATTTTTTTTAACCTTTGCATTCGAGCTCACGGGAAACCATGAAAGGCGTTGGTTGCTTAAGACAGCAGGACGGAGGCCGTGGAAGTCGGAAGCCGCTAAGGAGTGTGTAACAACTCACCTGCCGAAGCAAGTAGCCCTGAAAATGGATGGCGCAGGGACGAGTCTCATCCGGTTAATCCTAAAGTGTGAGTGAAATGTGTCCTAAAGTGTCAGTGAAATGCGTCATAGTGCCACTACAGTGAGTGAGATGAGAGTAAAGTGAAAGACTATTGAAACTTATGTAGGGCCTATACATATGTAGATTACACTGGTGGCCATAATTCTGGAAACTTTTTGTTTTTGTATTGAATTATTATAATATTTGTATTGATTTAGAGATTTATATAATTGAAAATGTTACTCCCGTGACTGATTCGTTAATTATGGGGTTATAGTAAGGGTATTATATTGAATTCTGAGTATTTTAACAATAAATAATCATTACTATATGGGAAATTATGTTCTTGTCGTTTAAGATCTAAATATTAATTTGAGATTTCACTATAATTTCCGATTATTTAATGTAATAAAAACTTGTCCTCTCTCTTTAGAAGATTCCCTTCGATCTTTCAATGCTAATCGACAAATCTGCCTCACATCTCTTGGACTTTAGGTTTTCTACCAGTCCTAGGTGTTGTTTTACAAGACTTTGTGGATTTGTACCTCTGCCATACCTTGTGGACACCAGACACTGTAACACCATTACCAAGGTTTCTTGCAATTTCCTTGAATTGTAATCTTCTTCTCGAAGTGTGACTGCCCTACTCCGTTTAGAAAGTGTTCAGTCCTTTCGTGGAGCCATTGTGATAAAATGATCAATAAAGTTTGTTGTAAAGCAATCAGGTGATAACCGAACGAAATCTTAAGTAAGACTAATGATAGAAACACACTAATAATGTCCATATTTTATGCTAACAGTGCTCAACAATGCTTCTACTGATCAGAAATAATCTTAAAATCAACAATGGACCAGTTTTTATTACAGTAAATAATGGGAAATGATAATGAAATCTGAAATTAATATTTAGATCTTAAATGAAAAGAACATAATTTCCAACATATTAATGATTATTTATTGTTAAAATGTTCAGGATTTAATATAATACCTTTAATATAACCCCATAATTAACGAGTAACATTTTCAATTGTATAAATCTGTGAATCAATACAGATGTTATAATGATTCAGTACAAAAACAAAAAGTTTCCAGAATTATGGCCACCAGTGTATATTGTATAATTAGGTATTTTATATTTTATTATTAATTGTAATTATTGTGTTAAATTGTATTGAGTATTCTTATTGTATTGCGTATATAATTGTATTGTGTATTGTTACACTTTGTGATGAGGGTACTAAGAAAAGGTTCTGATAAATCCAAAGAGATTGCATATAAATCACTAGTACGTCCAGTAATGGAATATGGTGCTGCATGTTGGGATCCTTACAGATTAGAACATATTAAGACACTGCAAAAGATTCAAAAACGGGCTCTTAAGTGTTGTCGGAAAAATTCACCATTAAAATGGGACACACTCACGGACAGGAGAACGCGAATTCGATTATGCACACTGTTCAAAACATACAGAGGTGAGCCTGCCTGGAGAGAAATAAAAAATAGGTTGCAGCCGCCAAATTACTCTTCAAGGAACGACCATTCATATAAATTGAGGGAAAGAAGGCAGAGGACGGACACTGGAAAGTTTTCTTTTCTCAATCGTACTATCAGGGACTGGAATGCTTTACCTGCAGACTTACTAAAGGCTTTACCAACAACCAAAAATGTATTTAAAAATAGGCTTAAGGACCTTACTAACAGACGGTAATTATACACAGTTTTAAAAGGGTGAGAATGATATGTTGTTATTGAAGTGTTGTATCAGTGAAGAGTTATGTTGTGTCAGTGAAGTATGTTGTATCAGTGAAGAATTATGTCGTGTCAGTGAAGTGTGCTGTGTAAGTGAAACGTGTTCCTGTCAGTGAAGCTTTATAGTTTATAGTGGCAGTGCATAGTATTTGAACAGTGAAATGTTTTTGAAGTGTTAGTGAAATCAGGATAGAATCAGTGAAATGTGTCGTAGTTCCATTGCAGTGAGTGAGTTGACAGCGAAATGAGTGTAATTTGAAAGGTACTTGTGCAGATATGAACATATCATACTCGTGGGTTTTAGTTCGATCTTAGTTTTAAGATACAAATTAGATTTATTTCAAATGCTATTTTAAGTGATCATTTCATTTAATTTAGTATATTCCCTGTTGTTGTTGTTGTTGTTGTTGTTGTTATTGTTATTATTATTAATTATTGTTAGTATTAATTATTAGTATTATTAATTGTATTTTTAATTAATAAGTTTATTATTGTCATTATTGAGTGTAATTAGTTACCACTGCCACCGGGTATATACCCACTGCAGTGGGAATAAATACATACATAATTGTATTGTGTATTGTACATTTTATTGTGTATTGTTTATCATTTTATTGTGTATTGTTTATATTGTGTATACCACTGCCACCGGGTGCTTGCCCACTTGCAGTATAAATAAATACATACATACATTCAAAGTTTGTTGCATTTTTAGAAGTCGAGTAGCAAAATGCGACAAATGCGACAGTGGCTTAAACCCTGCTTTATATCGATCTGAAGATGTCATAACCAGCAGGCGTGAATTTCGAATCTAGATAAATACAGTACCCACGCGAGCACTGAAAGTAATTACGAAATAATGAAAAGACCTTGTTCAGTTAGCATACGTTACCCTGCCAAGAATATTTTCAGCCTTCACTTCATATCGGAGGTACTGTAGGCAGGAGATGTCGTCCATAACTTCTTTGCACGCACTTGGAAGCAAGTCTTTATTGAAGTTTTTTTTTCTTCTTTGTAAGACCGGTGCTTAGATGTTTGCCTTGGAAACTAGACAAGAAAAGATACCGTGAATAGGACGTAGGCAGGTCTTTCCAAATAGTTTTGAATCCCAAATCGACCTCCGGCTCCTTTCTTCTGTAAAGCCTCAGTCGAATCTGATATGGCTGGAATGTTTGCATTTCTGTATGATGGCGTATTTGGTTCAATACTGCGAGATTCCATAGTAGCCCATGCTTCTTTATGAAAATATACGTCGAAATATCGTTCGTGCTAGTATTGTGACAACATATCATTGCCCCTTCAGTATTCTTATAATTCTTCACCCTTGAGTACTGAATGATTAGCAATAGTGTTGCCTGAAAACATATCGATGTGATTAGTCGGCGTTATAATATATTATACAGTTTAGGCTTCATTTATGGGTCCTAGGCTTGTTTTTACGCTTATTTTTATAGTTAGCCTTAATTTTACGTTTATTTTATCGGATATTTATTGCTGAGTAGCTGTTGTTATTGTAATTTTATAACTAGACCCCGGATGTTTGGCAAAATACCTTTCTTACTGGGTGGAAGTAAATCATTATTTTCATAGATATGAATGTGATTTGGGGTAAATCAAAGTGATAGAGCCAATTTTTATTTTGCCTTTTTAAAGTGTTTCTTACTAATTCAATAATAAATGCCTTTTTTGTTATTTTAAAGCAATATTTCTTGTTTATTTGCAATTTTCTAATTAATTGTAATGTGATGTGTATGAAGTTTAAATATTTGAAACAATGACTAACTTTACTAACAACAGTAAATAAAAGTAATTTATTTCTGTGCTTAATCTGCTAATAATCGTGCTTCAATACTATTGGTGTAATATGAATAATGATTGACAATCCACAGTTACAAATATAATATTATCATGTCTCCACGATACCAACAATCAGCTTTATAATTTTATATATTAAGCTCGTTCTCATAGAAGTTTTCATGTAGCATTTTCAATTGTTTGCTTTCAGTTTTCAATCTTACTGTTACGTTTTTGTGCTACAAGTGTTTATTATTGTAGGAGAAAGAATTTGAGTGAGGAACAGTCAGTTAACGTCGGGTGATAGAAGGTATAAGATCGGTTAGCTAGAATGCCTAAATTCAGTCAACCATTGAAAAGTAAACTTCATGCTTACGTTAGTGAATTTGGTGCCTATGTTTTCAGCCGATGGAACAGTTTTGTTATGTAAGGTTTGAGGGAAGATAGTTAATCACGAAAGAAAGTATTTTATAAGTGAACATGTTTCACCTACGAAGTAAATATGTGAGTTATGTTGATATAATTTAAATTTATTGCTAAAATATATTGTGCCTTTTTCAAAATTTATAATGCCTTTTTCAAAGAATATTGTGCCTTTTTAAAAGTTTTATTGACTTTTTACCTGCTTATTTTAACTGTTATAAATGCCTAAACATCCGGATTCTAGTTATTAAGGATGGTTCACAATAAACCGGGAAGAGAAGCGACAACGAGATCGAAAACGGAAATAATGTTAAAATAAATGTATTTAAATGGGGGGCATTCACAGACTATTGTGAAATTCACAGGGACAGTTACTATTGAAATCCCAGAAGTCAGTACTCAAACCTAAGTTTTTCTGGATTTCATCATATAAGGAAAGTAAAGAGACTTTATTAATAATTTAGAAGATTGAAGCCAGAATGCATCAAGCAATCAAGATCTAAATAGTATTGAAATCTCAATAGAAGGACCTCTAGCAAACGTTACTGTGCAGGAAATTGTACAGTATTTTCAATAGTAGGAGCAATAATAATAATAATAATAATAATAATAATAATAATAATAATAATAATAATAATAATAATAATAATAATAATAGCAATGACAATTACCATCCCTTCATATATTTATGAATATATGAAGGGTTCAGAGCCATAATGGGCTAAGCGCCATTTATTAAAAACGAAGAAAGCAAGGGTTAAATGCCATAATTTAAGGAAGATTGACATATCATTTAGTTTTAATGTGTATACTTTATATTAGTTGCTATATGTTTCCATTGAATTACGGTAATAACTTCATTTTAACCCTTGTTCTCTACGGTTTTAGTTAATGGATCTTGGCCCACTGTGGTTCTGAATCCTTCACATAGGCTATGTCGACTGATGTCAATGTAAACAGACAGTGACAGTCAAAAAAGATAAGAGAGAGGCGTAGAGACTGACGAATAAACGGAAGACCTGTGTGTAGGTAAAGAATCGTTGATTTACGTTAAGGGGTTAGGTACAGCTTACTACAGTAAAATGTTTGGAAATATTCAACATTTTTTTCCTCCATTACTAGATCTTGTACAACAATGAAAATTTGTATGTGTAAAACATTGTCCTTCTGCTATAAGAAAAAAATTAAATATTTTTAAGATTTAAGAAAAATTATTTATATACTGTATATATTTTTTCAAAATTCAAAATGGTGACAGTTCACTGTGCAGTGATGAAGCGTTTCCCTCATAACTCATAAACCTGTTAACGTGTTCATGTTCTCTCTTATTTTATTGCTGCAACTCATGTTTACAATATCATGCTCTTTCAACTACATTCCTTAATAAATAATATATTTTTTTATTTTGTGTTAGAAGAAAATACTGATATATGACTATATTTTAAAAGTTTATTTTTATCAGACAATCTATGAAAGGCAGGAATGTGATTTTGCATCATATTGTAAATATGGCATGCATTAATACACACAAAAAATTTCATCACAAATGTTGGATAGTTTTTTAGTTATAAGGGAAACGCTTCATCACTGCACAGTGAACTGCATCATTTTCAATTTTGAAAAAAAAAAAAAAAAAAAATTAATCCTAAAAACATTTTTTCATGTAGCAAAAGGACAGTGTTTTACACACACTAATTTTCATTATTGTACAAGATACAATAATAGAGGAAAAAATGTTAAATACTTCCAAACTTTTACTGCTGTTAACTGTACCTAACCCCTTAATCAATTTATAGTAGAATGTTATTACCTTTCTAAGAGAGTGACTACAAATTCAAAGCAGATGGACAGTTTCATTCATATGGGTATTTAGTGTATGTATGTATAAACAAACAAAATTATACATTATAATTTATACCGTCTTCCTGTATTTGGCACGAATATCTTGTTTCATATTGAAGTTTTAATTGGTTATATTACGACGTTATGTCAACTGCTGTGGTTATCTAGCGTCTGAATGAGGTGGTGATAATGCCAGAGAAATGGGTGCAAGGTCCAGCGCCGGAAGTTACCCCGCATTTCCTCTTAATGGGGTTGAGAGAAAGCTCCGGAAAAACCTCAACCAGGTAACTTGTCCCAACCGGAATTTGAACCTGGGCCCGCATGTTTCACGTTTCATGTTGGGCGGAATTACGCAATAATAGACCAAACGACAATTTGAAAAAAAAATGCGATATTTGCACAAATCTGTTGATGACTGGCTAATTTAACTCTGAAAAAATCAAGAATGCGATACCTGAATTTTGCTGCTATTTATAAGCAAAAATTAGTTTATTACATAAAATTCATTTATTTACTTTGCTTTGAAATATTAATTCAACTGCTGGTATCTTATTAAAAATCGGTTTATCTTCTTGGTACTATTTGTGCATTTTTTTGTAATATATAATACATATAATAAGTGCTTGCATATAATATTTTCTAAAAAAAAACAGATTTATTTCAATTACCAGTACCTCGAAACAGGTTTTTGGCGCTTGGTCTCTTACTGCGTAACTCCGTCCAATTGTTACTCCACATCGATGGACGTTTCATGTAGAAAGCAAACTCGATGAGTCTTGGCGTTAGTAAATTTTCACTGAAATGAAAGGCTACTAGCAACGGGGATCAAATTCTTGAAGTTACAGTTCTGTGTCGAAATTAAAAAAGAAGAAGAATACAAAGAGCTCTACCTTCCTGCTTCACCTACTTCAAATAAGTTGAAAACAATGTAACATGTTACACAGATATCCACTTTCAAAAGAAGAGCCATGTGTAACGGAGTCTTGTCTAGAGTTAATTAAATTAACATTTTGGTACTGTTACGTAGACACTAAGAAAGTCTAGTTGAGATCACAAACCCGAACTTGTTTGCTGTATGCGATATACGTGTACATCACTTAAAAATATCATGTTTGTAAGTGTACACATTTGCCCATCTTGGTTCTCTAATAGGAACATGAATAAATCGACATTTCTGGTTCTACGTTTCCATCCCCTCACTTTACTGAGTAACACTTGAATTATTATATGCATTATAATGAAATGGAAAAGATTAGAAACAGAACATTCATAGCATTACAGCAGAATTCTAGAATTTGAATTGGAGACTGGCAAAATTCAGAGCGATGAATGAGCTCCTAGCAGGCCTAACATTTGACAAACAATATACTTGGAAAATTCTTGACTTAATCCAACGTAAAGATATTATTAAAATTATCAGCGTCCAAGAGGGAATTTCCTTAGAAGTCATGAATTACCAAATGATTTAAATTTTATTGTTGTTTGTGCTTCTTGTTTTATTTATTTCAAACCCAAATGTTTCTTTACTAAATTATATTTCAGAAACAATTGATACGTTTTTAAATGTTAACAATATACGAAGTGTAAGGTTTTGCAAATTACAAAACTCAGTTTATCAATTACATAAAATAGAAAAAGAGTGTTTAATTATTCACTAACAAATAGCTTTTAAAGAACCCGGAGGTTCATTGTCGACCTCAGATAAGACCGCCATCGCTCCCTATCATGAGCAAGAATGTAAATTAAAAATTGGAAACTCATCCCTCGAAAAGGTGGAACAATTGAAATACTTTGAAGTAACAATATAGTACATTATGCAACGAGCCTATAATGAAGGTAATTAAGAAGCGAGTATGGATATTTATGAAACGAGCGCAAGCGAGTTTCATAATTTTCATACGAGCTTCTTAATTACCATTATAGGCGAGTTTCATACGACTTTTTATGCTCGACCATATTTCTAACTTGATATTATTAATTTTCTTTGTATCTGACCTTGACGAATGTCCCGTATGTTGTGGGATGTGCGCAGACGCGAAAGTATTGATTTTTTCCGAGGAACAGATGTTCACATTGACCTTGCTAGGCCATAAGAACCTACAGAGATAACATTCAAATTAAATTAGACATTGAAAAACGAGATGACAAATTGAATTTATTTGAATATTATTTACAATTAACGCTAATTATTATAGTAACAGAACATAACCTTCTGCGACAGTATTGGATTTCCAGCCTCCGTGACTTTTCGCTAATTCTCTTTCGATTGCATATCCGAGAATAATCAATACTTGCGGTTTTATAACGGTAGAAAGCTGACCTGTCATTTTCTGAACAGTTGTAACCTGAGTCGTCATTGGCTGAAAGATCTGATCTTTAATGAGTAGGTGTACTTTAATGACATGCATTAAAGGTCTGCTACCAGGTGTATAATTACTACATTTCGGCATGGTCGAGCATAAACAAATATAAATGACACTCGAGAGAAAATTAAACGCAGAACAAATATGGGAAATGCCTCTTATTATTCGGTTGAGAAGCTTTTCAATCTTCTTTCAAAAACACAAATTTAGAATTTATAAAACAGTTATAATACTAGTTGTGCTGTATGGTTATGAAATTTTGACTCTCACTTTGAGAGAAGAACAGAGATTAATAGTGTTTGAGAATAAGTTCCTTAGGAAAATATTAGGGACTAAGAGCGATGAAACTACAGGATAATGGAGAAGGTTATATAACGAAGAACTACACGCATTGTATTCTTCACCTGACATAATTAGGAGCACTAAATCCAGACGTTTGAGATGGGCAAGGCATGTAGCATGTTTGGGTGAATCCAGAACTACATACAGAGTGTTAGTTGGGAAACTGAGGAGAAAAAGATCTTTGAGGAGACCGAGACGAAGTTGGGAAGACAATATTAAAATAGATTTGAGTGAGGTGGGATATAATGGTAGGGATTGGATTAATCTTACTCAGGACAGGGATCGTCGACGGGCTTATGTGAGAGCGGCAATGAACCTCGGGGGTCTCTAACAGCAATTTGTAAGTAAGGATAGGACTAGTGGGAAAACATAAAATTGCCTTCACGATCCTCTGACTTAACCGCATGCAATTTCTTTGTATGGAGTTAAATAAAGAGGATTAAAGAAACAGCTTAAATGTTGATTTATAAATATTTCTCACTTGCACATCGTACTTATAGATTTCAAATATTTAAGTAAATGTAACTGTATTATTCTTCGTATTGCCCAATTGAGAAACTAGTGTTGGCCCCAAATTCGGGCATTTTTATTACTAATTTCGTAGAAGGCTCTTTACAGGATTACTATGGAATTTGTGTCCCGGAACCTAAGGTACTCCCGAGTAGCTTCTAGATGTACCTAATGAGTATTTTTGGGTATTAGGTCTGTGCATATTTTGTGGAATTATGTCTGTGTAAGCGAAAATATCTCAAGAAATCTTGGAATGTAGGCTTTCACGGCCGGCGTCATAGGGATCGATGTTATCCGGGCTAAAGGGCCATAGTCTATCGGAGCTGTTGCTTGCTACCATACATTTCAACTGCTACTCCGGCAGACATCATCAGTGGTTGATGTCTACCGGAGTAGCAGACGAAATGTATGATAGCAACAGCTCCAACAGACCACGGCACTTTAGCCCGGATAACATCGATCCCTATCTCAAGAAAATTTGTCTCAACGCTTTGCTGTAAGCTATCAAATTAGCCGATGTTTGAACTAAGTCTCTAGCGTGTAACATCATTAGCCACAGCCACAAATATGCAAACATATTTTTGATAGTCTATGAGAGTTTACTGTTCACTGGATTCAGTATTTTTACGAGGGTTTATTATGGTTAACTTAATAATTCCAATTCTATTAATATTTAACCAGTTGAATTGAAAGTCCCAATCGGAGCTAAAGAGTTGATATTTTATTTGCTGCTGAATGTCGGAAGGCCTGTTTGCTCGCAGAGATCAGGTTATTAAAATATATGGCTTCATTTTAATTTCTTGCAAGTTCTTTGATACAGTGCGTTAGGCTCTGAATTCTTAAAAGACATACTGACGTATTTGCTCTAATAAGATATATTCGATTCATCCCGAAACTTTGATATCTGTAACAGGTTTTATTATATTAACAAGCGTTTCTTGCTTTTTTAATAATTCTGTCTCATCAGACTGGAGAGAGAAATCAAGAGAACCGAATGAAAATTGGCCTATTCTAATATACATAATTTAAGGAGAACATAAAATTATGTTTGGCAATATTTCGTGTGTACATGCACATTTCTAACGGTTTACCAAGCTTCTACTTTCAGTATGATGATTTTTATATGCTTTGATTTCCAACTAATTTTATCTTGCTGAAACATTCTGCACTCTCCCACAAACGACACCACTTCGCTCAAGATTTATAAACTGCGCACTCAGTACGATTTCCGGCATAAACCTCTATTTCATTAAGACTGTTTATTATCTCGTGTTGCGTCAAGCGGTGACTTACATGATCAGAGAGTCCCAACATGTCTGTATGTCTAATGTTGGTTATAATTATGAGACAAATTAGGACAGAAGTAAGAGAAACAGAATACATGGCCATTGACAATTAAAAAGAGAATAAGTGAAATCTTCAACAAAGACTTAATAAACCTTAATATAAATGTAATAAAATAATAAGGTGTAATTTACCATATTTCAAAATGATATTCTTGAAGCTGTTACAGTTCCACAAAAAGTATCTCAGTCACATTGAACCATGCTTGATTGGGCCGATTAATGGCATCCCTTCAGCCACACACTTCTTAATCCTTCCCATCTTCCTCACTTCTTCGCTATATGAAATTTAATGGCTTTTAATTTTCTTTCGTACCTAAACTGTGTCCACGTTAAAATCTCTGCTGTTCAATTCCTCAACGAACTCTTCTTTGGCAACTTCCTTTGCATTTCTGTCACGATACTTTGCAGTTTCTACAGCTAATCCACAGACCTTTATGAGTTTTATCAAATTCCTAAATCCCAGGTAGGCCTACTTGGTCATTATTCCACTACATTGTTTCCATGTAACAGGGTGTTGTTCTCAATGGAAATTTTGAAAATGATATTCAATGTGTACTATAAAAAGTTACACAAGGATTATAAGGTTTATGTTTGTTAATATTTAATGTGTAATATTGTAATGCTTGCGATGTCGAGAAAGAATAGACCTATGTATCTCTCTCTCTCTTTTTGGAAGGGCATCAATCAATTGACGTAAATTTTGGGAAACCAACAAATAACTATATTAAGAGGTTTAAAAAAATAATTGTATTTTTCCTGATTCTTAATGATGTATGTGATATTGTGAGAGGAGTTATTAATATATTAATTATTTAATTTTTATGAATTTCCTTCATTTTCACACGATGAAAATTAGTAACATTTCCTTTCAAAAAACAGATGGATTCAATTATTTAGTTCGAAATGAAATTATATTATATATGTAGGTCAATATATTTATTTAAACTACTGTATGTAATACATTCATTTGTTCTCAAATAATTTTGTAACAAGTTGCGTGTAATTTTCCATCACTGAACTGTACTTCTGCTTTATTAATACAGTAGCTTGGTTCCAATTCGCTAAACCTTGGGCTATACTCGTATAGCCTATACTACGTTTCATCATTACCTTATTGTGCTCCAAATCCTTTGCCCTGATAATATATGTAGTGAACAGTTATTTGAATATGATAGGTAAGGCACCTTTGCAGTCGCTTACACATACCAAAGAACCCGAATCAATAATGTGAAGTTTATATTAAAATAAGAACTGTCTAATGCACAAATCGTTAAACGAACTTTTCACAATAAAATCAGAACTCAAGCGAATTGGTGAATACAGGTCTTAAAATGAGCTTAAAATCGACAATGCACAATATTTAACATGTGCACTGCAGAACTGTCAAAACAACCTTTTCAATACGTTTCACAACAAGCTAAATTTCATATTGTGTCGGCTTCATTTTATTTCAAGGTCAGTACTAGGCGGTAGGTCTCTCTATAATAAGTATAGCATTGTTACATATAATTTTAACGTGCCGGAGCACCAATCACAGGGATTATACTGAAGGAGGGGGTAGAAGGACTATGCCTTATGTCGATATAGATTTTGTTACTCTCACAGTGAAAAATTAATGAAAGGAAAACGATTAAGAATTTTAAAAATACTCAAATATAAATGTATTTTTTTAGTTCAAAGGAGGTTCAAACCCGGTAACCCCCTTGCGTACACCTCTGGTAACCACGATACCGCCGAGGACGACTCAATGCGTAGGCTTCATGTTCATCACAATCATCATAATTACATTATCATTATATACTGTAAGCTATTAAAGGATCTCTGGGTTGAAAAGTTTGCACAAGAAGAAATGTAACCATTCCAGAAATAAATTTAGACATATACGCAAGTTTTATAAATACGTACACTGTACAGTTACTTATGTGGAGTTCACGTTAGCACAACGGGAGGAATTTTAGATATTTTTGTAAGAGAATTGTGTTCTTTCAGCTGCACCTTAAATATAAGTCATATTGTGCTAGATATGTATTATTTACACTTAGAAAGAAATTGATAAGATTTGAATACGTAGAAATTTATGCGGCGACTGATGTACATTTATTCGATAAAGTTCTAACACGCGAGGTATATTTGTGGATAATAAAACTCCGAAACAAAAATATACAAGTTCAAATTCAAATACGTATCCTGAATAATTCTAAGGTCACATGGATCTCGGGTCCAGTTGCTTTCAAACATTCAAAAGCATTCAATTTGAGGCATCCATTTCACTTTATGCCTTCAAGCTCCCAGTCGAGTTCAAATATTCATTCTCTGTTCCGTGAAAATAAACCTTGCTTCGTTGTGATGCTCACATGACATTCAAAAACAGTGAAGGATCATTTTTAACAAGTATACGCCTTTAATGTACTATATACCTTACAGCTTCACCATTTGTGTGAAATTTATATATAATGTACGTTTTTAAGAAATACTGAAATACCAGTCCCTTGATAACCTTTATTACCTATACGTAGTTCCACTCGGTGATTCACATAATAGCAACACATCATTGTGGTTCATTTTGTTAAATACTCCTTTCTGTGACTGAAATAGCTCCTGTGGCAGCAAGCTGCAATCGTGATCCAATACTGTACTCGGGAGTTGGTTTGAACCCCGCCTGGGCTGATTAATGGCTTTAGTTTTTCTGAGGTTTTTTACGAACATAGCGCGATTGCCAGATAAAGTCTAGAGAATGCTCACTCATCTCGCCAAACATCATCGATGTCACCAATTACACACACAACAGGTAACCTCGTGCTTGAAAGATCGTCATAAATTAAATAACCAATTAAAAAAATATAGGTTCGCTAAGAATGTGTGTTGGGATGCTGGTTAATAATAATAATAATAATAATAATAATAATAATAATAATAATAATAATAATAATCATCATCATAATAATCATAATAATAATAATCATCATCATCATCATCAAATGTTTCAAAGAACTGAAATATATTTGTAGTCACTCTAAGATATCCCTAATTAATCATAAAGAACGATTACATCCTACACTTGTTGGGGCAATACGGAATGCTATGTCTATATGAGACGTCTATTTTCTTTGCTCAGAATATTGAACTAGCAATTATTATTATTGTAGGGACCGGTCGTTAAGGGAGTCATTGGTTTGGGCGGTGCGCGTAGGGGATCTGTAGCATGCAACTCATTCCATATCGAGGGTTAGAGCAATAGATCTAATTAGGTCGCAGTGCTGGCTGTCCTTGCCCCCCTCAGTTGAATTCCATTCCATTATTATTACCATCTACATTGTTTATTTTCTAGATTTTATTTGTTACTTGTGCGTGCTTCCTATGCCAAGCCATATACTTATTTCAGGCGAAACCGAAAAGCTTATTGTAACTTCAAGTGTCTGCAATATTACTCCTTTTGCGTTTGAAGTAGGTTAATTTTTAAATATTATTTTTAATGTGCTTAAAATGGCTTTAATATTATTCTTGTTGCTGATAAAGTCATTTGAACCATCAACTTCTTCTGCTCTCAAATGTTGCAGTTTTCACATTATTAAATGCACGAATTTCAAAACTTTGAAATATATATATTTTTTAAGTTATCGCAGGAAGAAACGCAAGAACTATAACGTAAGTCTGCTTTCTTCTTGACATTGTCTAGTAAGACCATAAGGTCTAGTTGTTGAAATTCACAGTCCTAGCACTATTAACTAATTAAACTGAATCACACAAAATTCTCCAGTTTTCCAAATATCAGTATTATACAACAAATTATATTCTCACCCGAATGTTGATATTTTCAATATCGACTTTTCAGAATACAAAATAATTTATCATCATATTTTGCAGAATATTGTTATTAGTTAATTTAAAGCTACTTTCACACCTTTTCGATTTCCTTTTCCCTTTCTCTCTCTTCTATTTCGTTTCTGTTTCGTTTTCATAGTTTATGTTTTATAAATTATGTAAGTCTTAAACATTGTAATGGGGCTTTGTTATATTCATAAACAAATAAATAAATGATTTATTATTATTATTATTAATCATATTAAGAGAATCCAGGCAATGACTGAGCACAAGTTCGTAAAATCGTGTCTACTGGAAGTTGCGTGTCTTTGGGGGTCAAGAACATCGCGTGCCATTTGACTCGACGCGTGTGCCATAGGTTGCCGATGTTTTTGTAGATTATTTATAGAAGAGAAAGAGAGATAGAGGGATGGAGAGAGAGAAAGGAAAATACTGAAAACACGAAGCAGAAGATATGAACAGAGATAGACTTGAAGGATGGAAGCTATGAGATATATCTACCTTCTTTATACACCCTCGTCCTATCAAAATAGCGGCCACTGCCCTTCTTCCTTTTAACTCACCCCATCCCTATATATATCCATATCAGGACAGTACGGGGGGTGGACTCGGAGACCCTTACCATTGTCCAGAGATTGAAAAAATTTTACTGAGAATTCCAGACACATCCTTGAGACGGGAACTTTAAGGGAGTTGAAGGGAGGTGCATCGGGGGCACCCTTACCCATCTCATTCCCCCATCCCCACGTATTCTTTTTCTTCCCTTACCGATAACCGAACGGTCTTTTCGTCTTATCCCCTCCTCCGTCTGCAGTGACACAATGGGTCTCCGATCGATATCCAGTGGAGGTTGCTTCTTCCTTCGGTTCTGACTTGGACCTCGGCTATTCCACTGCCTTCAAAGCTTCAGCACAAGTTTCGTTTTTTTTTTTTTAAAGGTTAGCTAGGGGAGATAGGGGTAGGGAAGGCTTTTATAATATGATGGAGAGGACGATAGGTAGAGTGGAGCCAGTCAGAGTTGATCTCTAACGGAAAAAGTCAACATTGCCAAATGTTGCATGCAGAGCTGATGGTAGTTTGTTCTAAGAAATGAATTGAAATTCTCTTACACAGCGGTTTTAAGTTTGTCAGAAATTTTGAAGAATCCTATGAAGAATGCTACGGTCTGGAAGGTCCGGGGTTCGATCCCAGGCGGTGACAGGATTTTTTCTCGTTGCCAAACTTTCACAATGGCCCCGAGGTTCACTCAGCCTTCTATAAAATTGAGTACCGGATCTTTGCCGGGGGTAAAAGGCGGTCAGAGCGTGGTGCCAACCACACCACCTCATTCTAGTGCCGAGGTCATGGAAAGCATGGGGCTCTACCTCCATGCCCCCCCAAGTGCCTTCATGGCATGTTACAGGGATACCTTTAACCTTTTACCTATGAAGAATACAAAGATACAAACATGCAATACCAAGAATCGGCAATAATAATAATAATAATAATAATAATAATAATAATAATAATAATAATAATAATAATCCGTGACGCTACAGCACGCGAAATGCCCAGACCGACCAGCCAGCTGCTGGCCTCACCAAGCCCACATGCCGAAGCAGAGGTGGACGATCATCCAACCAGAATGGAGATATCGTGTGGTTAGCACGATGATCCCCTCCAGCTGTTATAGCTGGCTTTCGCAATTGGATTTCGCTACTTATCGTAGCTCTCCAAGTGCATCACGATGCTGGGTGGGCACCGGTTCCATACACTGGCCGGAATTTCATGAGAAAATTTCTTCCCCCATGAGGACTCGAACCAGCGCGCATTCCATAACGCGAGTCCTAGGCAGGAAGCCTTAGACCACGACGCCACGGCGCATAATAATAATAATAATAATAATAATAATAATAATAATAATAATAATAATAACAACACATTTTTTACAAAGATTTTCCTTAATATAAAGGTGTCTCTGCCATCAAATCAATTTGCTATCTTAAATTCTCTCTCCAAACATTTGTATCTTGTTCATCTTCTTCTAATAGATTAAAATTTTTATAGAGGATATTTAACGTTGTGCATCCAAGTAGTCATTGGTCTTCCACGTCGTCTTCTTCCTTCTACTTTCCAGTCGAATATAAATTTAGGAATCCTCTCCATTCGTTGTACATGTCCGTACCATCGTAATCTTCTTTTTTTCCACTATTATCGCATGTCTGTATTTCGTATTCTTTCTATTCTTGATTTTCTGGAAGCTCTTCTTAAAAAAATCCATTTCAATTGTCCTTAGTTACTTGTTATGTTGAGCATTCATTGCCCAGGTTTCTGCGCAGCATAATACTGTGCTATGTAGGATTGAATTTAATATCATCTGTTTGGTTTTATTTATAATACTCCTACTCGTTACGATCGAGTTCAGCATACCAGTCACTTTCCTTCCATTAATAATTCTTTTTGAAATTTCCATATTTGATGTTCCTCCTTTCTCTAGAATTGAACCTAAATAGCAAAATGTATACCGCAAAACGGAGTGACTTGATACGCTGGGGGGAGGGGGGGCTTGATACGTTTTGTAGGTTGACAACTTACAAAACGTATCAAGTCACCCCCATTTACGGTACCTTTTTTTTTTTTTTCTTTCATCAATATATTATAACTCATCCAAATCTACGTTTAAATATTCTGTTTTTTTTTTTTCCTTCTAAATTAATTTTTAGACCTAATTTCCTATATTCCTGTGAAAGTTGGTTACGCATATGAGGGTTTCACAACCATAGTGGACCAAGTCCATCTGGAATAGTTCTGAGATATTGAGTCTTAAAGTTCCTGGCTCACGCTTAGCAACCTTCACCTACCAAAGGAAATGCTGTTCTCTGTGGAGTAACAAATGAGTTATGGACTTTGTTTGTTATGGCAATGAATAAATCTTAGTTTTCTGCATCCGAGATTGTGTTAATCCACAAACTCACCACAGGTGGACTTGGTCCACTCTGGTTGTGAGCCCCTCATATTATAATTGGCATCTTCCCCGTCCTGAGTTATAATAACCGGTAGAAACTGTCCATATTTAATTTCTATTCCCATTCTATGACATTTACGTGACATCAAGTTATTTCAGTAGCGGAACCTACTATCTCTAGGCGGATAACGGACGTCAATGAAATTACCGTAGGCCTAATTCGGTGTTAAAACTTAGTATCTCGTTTGAGATTTACAACTGTGGATGATATTCATCTACTTAGAACAGCTCAAGATGGATAAATTATTCAGGACGTAGTACAAGAACGCTCAGGATAGAATTTTTCGTCGAGATTCCAACAGATAAGTGATTGAGTCGTAAGTACTACGCTAAGCGAAATCACTCCTTTGTTCAAGTCGTCGTAACTCGGAAAAGATTAAATCTTTTGAGTAACGACCATTATTAAAAGTAATTTCTATTCTTTCCCAATATTTCCCTCGCTGTGACTCCTCGCCTAACGTGAAAAACAAAAAAGTTTACCGCTTATCAACTTTTGAAGGTTTAAATGTATATTCTGAATACGCCACATCGACGTTACCATTTTTCTTTCTACTTTTCAAAAAATAATTTTATTTCGAAATTTTTTGTGTCTTCCTTAGACACTCAGCTATCTATTAAAAAAAAATTACAGTGTGATTGATTGACTATCATAGGAACTACGATATGATACATGTTAAAGGAACGGGAAATATCGTGTAATGATTATTTCCGAAGTTTTACGAATGTTAACATACACACCAAATACGTCATTATTGACATCAACGTAGCGTTAACGTTTAGCGTACATGGAAGATGCGAAAACTCTCTATTCACGTCAGTGTATGAGTCACTTTGTCTAGGTGTCCATTCAGATTAGTTCAGTCAATCAGCAAGTTTGTCCAGTTATTCGTTCATATTAATCTGTCAGTTTGTCCAGTTAATCATTCATATCATTCTATCAGCCAGTATGTCCACTTCTTCATATCAGTCTATCAGCCAGTTTGTCCAGTTATTCTTATCAATCAGCCAGTTTGTCCAGTTATTCATTCGTAACAGTCAACCAGTCAGCTTGTTCAGTTACTCATCCAGACCACTCAGTCTATCAGTCTGTTTGTCCAGTGTTATTCAGTATCAGCCAATTTGTAATTTAGTAAATACAAAAATATTCTTAACTTCTATGATAAATTGTCTAGCTTTCATTAATCAAGTAATCTTGTCGTACTTTAATTTTTATTGTAATTGTAATTGTAAATTTAATATTACTTGTAATTTTATTCTTCATATTATAGTTGTAATCCCCTGGTAGAGGGGCAGAGAAGGCCTGATGGTCTTATATCTACCAGGTTAAATAAATAAATAAATAAATAAATAAATAAATAAATAAATAAATAAATAAATAAATAAATACTAAAATTTGTCCAGTTATTCATTCAGACCAATAAGTCATTCATTCAGATCTATTCTTACTCACACTGATTCACTCAGTCTAGCCCGAGAGTCATTCTGTTTACCTAGTCAGTCCTTCAATTGGTCACGCATTCAGCAGAAATTGCAGTCATTCAGTTCAGCGAGTGTAGTATAAAATCTGTTTGATATATTCTCTTCTTTGTATTCTAAGTTCTTTTCCATCCATTTTATTCTCATTTCTTCTTTCTCTTCCATTTCATTACCAAGTTCAAATATGTGTTTATAGTTCTCATTTCTTATTCGGTCTATGATATTTACTTCAGCAACGTATCTCAGGAACCGCAATTTAAAAGCCCGTATTCTCATATCATCAGCTTCCTTCGTTGTCCATATTTCACAGCTATATAAATCTTCTTCCTTTGCCAGAGTTTTATAATATTTGAGTTGGTTTTCCTTTCTTGTTCTATTCTTGATGGTTCTCTTTATCTTGTAGCACAATGAATTGAATTTACTTATGTTATTTCTCACAAAAAATCAATCTGAGATAATTAAAACTTTTAACTATGCTTATCTTTCTTTCAATCGTATTATCATAAAACAATTTTTATCTCAAAAAGTAAGCAAAAAACGAGCAAAATTATATTATTTTTTGTTTGAAATATCTCAAAGAATAACATACTGAAATTAATAGCATTACTTACTCTTCCCCCTGTATAAGAAGAGAAATTGCAAGAATTACATAAATATAGAAAATCTTTTTCTGTGAATAACAGGCCAAATAGTTATAAAATGTAGTGTATAAAGGAATAACATCCAAGCTAAAGACGAACTAAGCAAGCGCTATAGAAACAATTGTAAAATTTTGGGTGTGAATAATAATTTCATAAAACGATTTCGGGAATATGTGATTGTACACAGACACTACTTTGATCAACAGATTAGTGCTCATTATGAAATAAATATGTAATTCTGTATTGTGCAATTATTAATCAATGATATTAGGAAGAACACGTGGGAGGTTACGGATATGTAATGACGCCGTCTAGGCCGGCCATGAAAGCATGTCTGATGCGTTTGTTTCCAGCCTGGATGGAGCTGAAGTCTGTTTGTGTATGTGTGTGTGTGTGTGTGCGTGTAAACATCCACACAGACATAATCTATCAGAAGTCTCACTTTGAAATGGTTTTTTATTTGGTTTAAGTTCTAACATATAATGTATTTAATCTTAAACTTACAAAGGCATTAGAATCTACGGAGTCGAGTCATGTTTCAGTCAGTTATACGACAGTATTCTTCACACGGACGACCCGGTTTTGATTTCCAGACAGAGCAGCCCTGAGTTACGTTTTGTCGGAGTACCTTGATTTCTCTTGAGAATTCATTCCACCATTGTTTCACCATCCCATCATCACTATCATGTTTAAGTGCCCAAAGAAGTGTACCTCCAGCAGTCCGTACAGACTAAACCCATTGGTCCATATACGAGACTTCATAGCTGATCGACTCCGAGAGTTGAAAATTGTGCTGAAGATTATTAAAACCTGTGGTTTCGAGCCATCTTCCAGTCTGTGCGGCTTCTTGATTCCGCCTCTGCAGCACTATTCAATCTCCGATTCAAAGACCCCAGAGTCCCGTTTCTAGTTACATCATATATTGAAATTTTCGTTTCGGATCATGGATTTCAAGACAAGGTTATCTGAAGATGCAAGATCAGGACTAAAGCTGAATATGACAAGAGTTCTCTTACATATTATAGTTACTTACTGAATTTAGCCACTGTAGATTGAGAAGCACGGAATCTTACGTTGTTCTGTTGCAGTAGAATTTGTACTATTTCCAGTTAATTCTGCACCAAAAGTGTGTAAACCTGTTGCAGCTCTTAGAGGTAAAATTGTTAAATGCACAGCCATTTTGAACCAGCTCAAGGTATTTTATTGGAAACTTATGGATCTGACATAACTTACATAGCAACTTCACGCTATAAGAGAATTTGATCCACTGTTTTAGGACACTAATCATGTTCAGTAATAGCTCTTGAATGTTGCGATCCTGAAAAGGGCCAATTTTCGCCATATGTGACGAGTTTCTTGGTAAATCAATCGATCTTGCGACTAGTTGATAGATGACGGGAGATTTCAGCCAGGCGTTGAGTCTTGTTGGTATCAGTTCATCAATTATTATACTCATAAAATTTCTATATTTTTCCGATAGTCTTTACTACATGTTTGGAAAGTTCGTGTTCTTGTAACAATTTATGAGTACTTATGAATTATTCTCTAAAATTGCGCATACTGCAATGCATCAGAGGACCGATCGAAGCATATTCAATGGTAGTATCTCTATCGTTGAAAACGATGAAAGAAATTTTTATGCTATGTTCATACTGTTTAATATTCACTTGCCATAACTTTGTTTCTCTGAAAATTGTGAGCCATAGCATCTACACTACAAACCTCTCTAATCATGCATGATGAAGAAACATGTGTATTTAAATACTGTTGTAAAGACTTCTTACCTAAAATAAGTATTGATATAACCACAAATTCATTTATTCATAGTTTTCGGTCTAAGGGCAGATCTTTCATTGCAAAGCCAGCATTCTATAATCTTCCCAATTTTCCTCCTTACGAGTTATAACTGACACAAACAAAAATATGAGCTGTTTAAAATGAAGTGAATAAAATAAGTCACTGCAATGTACGTGTACGAGGTACGAAGCTTGGATCGAATCTAGTTGCACGGCTCTCACGTAATTTCAAATGAAGGTCATATGATGTATCCATGTGCAAAGGTAAGTACTACATTGTGTGGAATGTCGGAAGTACATATGAATACTTGGGCAAGACAATAGCATTAGACCTACAACTACGAAGAAGCGAAGTCATAAGTTCAAGATACATTTATGAAAGTAGGGCAACGAAAGTGGTAAAAAACCATAATGATATAAATACACAATTAGAGACAGGTGGTATATTTTGCCAAGTGGAAAACAATATTTAGATAGTAAATATCACCATTACATAATTAGTAATAGCTAGATTGTCAGTGATTATTAATTCATTACTTGTTTAGAAATGTAAGTTCAAATTGTGTAGCTAAACAACACAAAATAAAAATGATTAACAATATGAGTTATTAGAAGAAATAAAGTACTCTAATACAATAAGATACTAGTTAATTTACCAAAATTTTATTTCAGTAATGTTACCTTCACCAAAACGTTTAAACGGAGCTGCCATTTTCATTTGACTCTCTATGCGGTAAACAAATTACGATCGCAAAGCATGTTTTATAGTACATACCGTAAAGAATTTGCAGTTTGAAATGTTGGCAAACAAAGAAACAAATGATAGGAAGGTGATAAAAACAGAAGAAAGTATATAAAGATTAGAAGAAATAAAGTACTCTAATACAATAAAATAGATATTGACTTACTAAAATTCTTATTCAATAATGTTAGCACCACCAAAACGTTTGAAAGGAGCAGCCATTTTCAGTCGACTATCTATGCGGAAACAAATTACGATCGCAAAGCACGTTTTATAGTACCGCAAAGAATTTTCAGTTTGAAATGTTGGCAAACAAAGAAACAAATGCTAGAATAGTGATAAAAATAAAGAAATGCTAGGGAAGCGACAAAATTTTAGCGATAAACAGCCATGATTGGTTGAAACTCGTCCTTTTGTGTTGTTTTATTGGTCAAAAGGAGTATGACGTAGTAAATGTGTAATAGTCAATATAATAATTACTATAATCAGTTACATGAGCTGCTGCCAGGAAGTCAAAAGAAGGATAGCAATGGCAAAGGAAGCTTTTAATAGAAAAAGAAGCATTCTCTGTGGACTTACGGGGAAAGAACTAAAAAAGAGACTAGTGAAGTGATTTATGTGGAGTGTGTTGGGTCACTGGCTGAGAAGAAACTGTCTAGTGGAGGATGCACTGGAAGGAATGGTGAACGGGAGAAGAGTTCGGGGCAGAAGAAGATATCAAATGATAGATGACATTAAGAGAGGCCTATATGCATCCTATGCTGAGACTAAGAGGATGGCTGAAAATAGAAAAGATTGGAGAATGCTGGGTTTGCAGTGAAAGACCTGCCCTTGGGCACAAGACAATGAATGAATGAAATAATTAATATAACGACACAGACTGCAATTCCAGACGGTACATCGAGATAGCACGAATATTGGAGATATAGAAAAATCGAATCATTGCACCAGTTTAAAATGAGATAGGTAGACACACATGCACAAGCTTGGTGACTTTATTGCCAAGATATTTTTCTAAGTCATATTAAGCCACACTCCCATGGGGTGGCATGTTTTCTTCCCCTATTGTTCAGAGTTGCTATTGTGACCTGAAGGACGGGCCAAGATTTCGTGGGTAAGATATGTAAGCCAACTCAGCCCCATTGTTTCGTCTTTTGCTATGTAAACACACCCTCTTCCTGGTAGTCTGTTTCAATCAATCTTGCTACAAGGAATCTTGATTATTGTCTTTTGTTTCCGTTGCTGTGTCGCATGTAGCTACAAGTTTACACAGTATCGAATTTTTGCGACGGAGACCGGAGTTCAGAGCCTAGAAGACCCTGTTATATTTTATGGCTGATAGGACAGCTCTAAGGCATATTTATCGAGGAAATTTAAGAGGTGAATTCAAAACTGGCCCAATTCAAAATGACAAGTTTTGAGCAAAATGACAAAAACTGATCAAATAAATTTGACGCCCTTACTTCCGTTTGAAAAATCATATGCAGTCACTAAGCCAAGGCTTAGGAGAGTATGATAAATATAGGCCTGAAATGATGAGTTAAAACGTGAATAAATCAATTAAGAATATAAAAGGACTTAGGACACTTGGAAATCCACATCTTCAATTCTGTTTCCTCTGTGTAACTTCTACTCATTACTACCAATTAACAAAAAATATCCAATCGTTAAACAAGCACATTTCCTCGAGAACATAATATATCGTCGTTGATTTTATGAAATATCCTATGTGGTAGTCAAGATTAGGATCCGAGACAATTTAAGTTTTGTTTACCTGTGCGGTAGAGTACAATCCGGTTCGTAATCAGAAGAACAATATTCTTCTATCCCTCCCTACGAAACGAACTCAGGCCATCACAGTACATTTTCGATTCGTAGTGAACAGTTTTTCGAACTAGTTGCAAATGGTTGTTCATTGTAACACTAACGCCTTCAACGTCGCCGAGGGACATGAAAACTTGTGAGCTATGTATCCTAGCGTTTTCCACTGTCTCTAGATTGTACTATTAACAGCAGAATATAACGCAGTGCATTGACGTCGTTGTTTACATTCACAGTATGTCTGTCTACTATGTTGAAGGAACTCTATAGTCAAGTTTTGCGTACATTGGTTGTTAAAGTGTCCCGGATCCTAAGCCTGGTGATAATACATATCATAATTTTTGAGAAGGAAGAAAAATTAATTAAAAATTAATGGACCTACATAACAATATGAAGCAATTCATTAGAAAACATTGATAAATATTGTGAACATGAATGACATCACATAGGATTAGTGTAGGTCTATTGATATTTAATTTTTTTTTTCTTCCTGAAAAAATATTTTCAGTACTGTCACATAGGAGGTTTCATAAAATCAACGACGATATTCTGATCAGTAATTCCTAAGATAAACACTGCTTTAGAGAGAAAATACAAATAAATTATTCATAAACGTCACGAGACACTATGAAATATGTCCTTGGTCTAGCGTACAGTACAGCCCGATTATTTAGTCCTGACAGCTCAGCGACGCGAAAAAGGGGAAATAATAGGAGTGGGGAAAGTTCCGGAGTAGAGATAAGGGCGAGCGGTCCATAAAGGAATGCAGTACAGCTTAATTGTAACATACCGCTCTACCGCACGCATGACATCCGATCGCTCCGAAGGCAAGCGAGTGAATAACCCGAACACCCCTTGGCGTAACTAAATGGGCTCGCCTGACTCAGGCGCAGATCTCCGGCGACTGCCAGGACTAAATAATCATACTGTACTCTTTCTTTCAGCATCCTGCTCTTATCGACTGAGAAAACAATATTAATTTGTTGATTAGCCGAAAGAACGAATAAATGCTATCAGCATTAAGTTGTACTGACGTCTTCAACGAGAATTATTTACTCGTATTTAAGAAATATTCATCAGGTGATTTTCGTGAAGTAATTGAAAGTCTCATATTCGTATCATTAAGGTTACTGGCTTATCCATTTCGCAGAAAAACAACATAGTTATTCGTCACTAAATTTCGTGAAAATCAGGCTGTATTAAAGAAAAACACTGTAAACAATATACTATGAATTAATTAAGAAAACGTTTGAATGAACTAAATTCTTGACAGGTGTTATTGCATTGTTAAAAATAGCACACCAATATGTCGAAAGAGTGTTCACATCAAACTATATATCTAGCAAAATGAAACAAAATTGTTAACATTAGCGTGAGAAACTCCATGTAGTTGCCGGAAACTTTTCCAAATACGCATCAATGGTTCTCGTTTTAGCGTTTACAGTATCACACTTCTATTTTTCAAATCGTGAAACATAATTTCAATATACCAACAAAAGTTCCATCGTTACAGGAGACAACTGTCATGCAAGAATCACTCGTCAATGGCTTTTTCCACTGATCCAATGCTTCATGAACCCATAGGGAGTCAAACCCGCGACCTTCCGACTTGCAGCGTTACGTCTTAACCATGATGTTACCGCGCGTCCCGTTAGAAGAGGATGGTGGAACTTCTTTCACATATTGTGTGTGTACATCATAGAAATTATTTTAGTAAATTCTCCAATTAGATGACAATCAGTTTAGGAAACATGTTCACTTGGTGTGTACAACATGAGTGTGATTTACTGCAGCAGTAGTGTGATTTTTTTCTCTCATGTTACAAACTGCTTCAATTCAAAATAAATTTGTTAAAAACTATCATATTTTTTAATTGCACTACTGTGTAAGTAGCTTGCAACCCTACCTAAATATATCCCCGATCTCTGATAACGAATTTGAATAACGTCATGTGCGTCAGGAATCACACCGACAGCTGAATTACGGCGAGAGGTGACAGATCAGTAGTGTGTGATTTCATAATCAGAGTGCACGGTGTATCACAGTAGCAATGCCCAAGAAAATAGAGACTTTTTGGAAGGGGTACATAACTCTTTCCGATGCCAAGTACAGTTACGTGAAAATCATAGGAGCCTACAAAAACGTGGTTTCGTTATTTCCAAGAAAGGCGTCTTGTGTGTACCTAATAAGACTGGCAAAGCTCGGATGGGATTAATTCCAGAGTGGAAAACGCAAGCAAATCCACCCCCCCCCCCGTCACAAATCACCGCACCCCACGAGATGATACAAATTAATTCCATTCGAACTTTACCAATCTTACTAAGTACACAGAAGATGCCTTTCTTGGAAATAACGAAACCTCGTTTATTGCAAGCTTCTTTTACTTTCACTTAACTGTACTTGGCATCGAAAAGGGTTGTTATGTACCCCTCCAAAAAAAGGCCCGATTTTCTTGAGAATTTCTGCTATGAATCGCCCTGCACTCTGACTATAAGATCGCTCACTACTGGTCTGTCACTTCGTGCCACAGTTCAGCTGTCGTGTGACTCCTGACGCACATAATGTCATTCAAATTCGTTATGAGAGATCGGAAACAACCATGTAGCCTCTAATTTTTTATTAATAATTATTACGGAATTCTACTGTATCTTGTTTAATTGCCTCCAATATAGAATGGATATTTATATTTAATCTAAAGCTATACATTTCGTAGCAAAATTATCAGGCATACACTACGTTAGGCGACTGTAATACTGTATGCATGTTTATAAAATTAATGGTGATTTAATTCTTGGTGTGAAGGATCTCTCAAATTAAAGTCAGCCTTAACATTATGCAGTCAACACGAAAGTCTTCTCGCTTTACTCTCCCCTCTTGCAAGGGGTAACCTAGCCTGTTGACATTTGACTTCCCAAGCTGTATATAAATGATATTCAGTTTACAAGCGCTGGCTAATAGCTTCAAATAAACACACGCAGCTTATCAGGACAAAGAAATTCAGTCAAACTATGTTCTATATCTCTGGCATTCGTGACACAAAGTTATCCCTTTTTTACGATCCATTCAACATTCTTTAGTTGCAAAGGATAATTCCAGTAGACTAGAAATGACAAAATGAGATAAGGAGGCCGATGATCTGAACGCCTAATTATTACTTTGCGAACGTTTTTCAGCCAATGAACGAGCTCATTGGCGCTAGATTGGCCGATGAGATGCGATTTGCACTGATAGTTAAAAGCATGCTCTTCAGAATTAATAAGTGATTTTTTCCTTCATTTATTTGTATTGTCTGTGCATCGATGTATCAGTAATTAAACGATTACGTCAGACTCACAGTCTCAACATGCAACAATAATTGACAATATTCACAATTAATATTATAATTGAAAAAGGTTTACAATAAAACAAACATGTTCAAAATTATAAATAAGCAATGATAAAAGAGATCAAAAGAAAGTGTTATAACCTCGTGTGTTCGGCTGTTTTTTTTTCCTAAGAAGCCTTTTATTCCTAATAGCTGTACTTTGATATGACTGCTCTGGACCTTATTATAACCTCGAATGTTTACAATGGTTATTAGAGGACAAAAATTCGCTCCGGCGCCGAGGATCGAACCACGGTCCATGGTTCTACGTTCCAAGTGCTCTAACCACTGAGCTACGCCAAAGTTCAATCCACAGCACCGGATCGAATCCCCCTCCTCCAGTGTTTTTCCCTTTGTGGCCTTAATCCATGTTCGAACATACATATTGACATTATATTAAGTCAACTACCATTATACAAGGAGCGCACTCAATTGAGTGACTTGGTGGCCGAGATTCCACAGTATTATGCACTGTTGGGCGAAGATCTACGTAAATATTAATCTCTGGTCCTACAGAATTTATCTGTTATGGTAACAATGGGGAAAAACACTAAAGGACAGGGATTCGATCCGGTGCTGTGGATTGAACTTTGGCGTAGCTCAGTGGTTAGAGCACTTTGTACGTAGAACCAAGTACCAGGGTTCGATCCCCAGCTCCGGAGCAAATTTTTCTCCTCTAATAACCATTGTCACCATAATAGATCAATTCTGTAGGACCAAAAATTAATATTTACGTAGACCTCTAATGTTTAGTTGTTGAGATTTATAGCTGTTCGCATTGAGATTATCTTACCGAATACAATTCGTGATAGTAGTTACCCCCAGATAATTTAATTCCACTTTTTAAACTCATATTTGTTGTCATTAGACAATTGAGCGCTTGAAATGCCAAATTGTGGGAGGTACCAAAATCGGTGAAATGGAGTTCAGAACCACAAAATACGGTAAATAACAAGACAATTCATTGCTAAGAACGCTTAGATGAGTGTGTGATGGAAGTAGTTCAAAACCGTAGTACTTGCATACTTCTGATATACCTGCAAAAATAATTTTCATCCATTCTCTGACGAATGCAGATATGTTTTATTCTCAACAATTTTTCTGCTATTATTTTGGGGTACACTTGGACACACGAATAATGGCCACATGTGTATATGGCACGAGGGTTGCTCTCAATAATTAACTTTTTGCAATGTTCTCTATATTTTAGATTATTTTGTTGCTCTCAACAACTACATCCAATTTTCTGCAATATTCTCTATATTTTACATTCCCTCGTTGCTCTCAACAATTAACTTCCTGCAACATTCTCTATACTCGTATTTCACATTACGTTTTACATTCTTTCGTTGCTCTCAACAATTAACTTTCTGCAATATTTTCTATATTTATATTCCCTCGTTGCTCTCAACAATTAGCTTCCTGTAATATTCTCTATACTCATACTTCACATTACTTTTTACATTCTTTCGTTGCTCTCAACAATTAACTTTCTGCAATATTCTCTATATTTATATTCCCTTGTTGCTCTCAACAATTAGCTTCCTGTAATATTCTCTATACTCATACTTCACATTACTTTTTACATTCTTTCGTTGCTCTCAACAATTAACTTTCTGCAATATTCTCTATATTTATATTCCCTCGTTGCTCTCAACAATTAACTTCCTGTAATATTCTCTATACTCGTACTTCACATTACTTTTTACATTCTTTCGTTGCTCTCAACAACTATAACACTAACTTCCTGCAATATCCCCTACAGTTTACCTTCTTTCGTTGCTCTCAACAACTACAACTGACTTTCTGCAATATTCTCTATATTTATATTCCCTCGTTGCTCTCAACAATTAACTTCCTGTAATATTCTCTATACTCGTACTTCACATTACTTTTTACATTCTTTCGTTGCTCTCAACAACTATAACACTAACTTCCTGCAATATCCCCTACAGTTTACATTCTTTCGTTGCTCTCAACAACTACAACTGACTTTCTGCAATATTCTCTATACTTTACATTACTTCATTACTTTCAACAACTATCTTCCTGCAATATTCTCTACAATTTACATTCTTTCATTGCTTTCAACTAACTTCCTGCAACATTTTATAATTTTTCGGTCTTTCATTGCTCTCAAAACCAATTTCTCACAATATTCTCTAGATTTTCTGTTCTTTCATTGCTCTCAACAACTAACTGCAGCCCACAGTAACCATACGAATTATTTGTAATAATGGCAAATATGATACTGTCGATAATAGTAGTACTGTCTTCGTAGTTTTGACAGATATGGTATTACTGACGGTGACAAAGATTTTGCTAAAAGAGATGTCCATAACGGTGGTGCAGATAATTAGAAATAAATTATTTTGAGAAGATTTTGGCACAGAGCTTAAAATAAATAGAAAATATTATCTACATCATAACTATATCATATAATATTAACAACCTAAATCTCTTCAGACAGAGGTTTGGGTATGTTTTCTGCAAGAAAGAGGAAATTTGTCGTATTCCCAACGGTATTGGTTTGTGACCAAGGGATTCACATCTTGTGAAATCTCTCTTACTTGTTCATAATCCTTACAAAAGTGGTAACAAGGCAATATTTTGTCTTCAAGTACTGCAGCGTCTTTCAATCTTTTTCAAAATGTGGCACACTAAAGGTGACATTTAAAATCCTACGCCCCAATCCTATAATCTAAACCAGTGGTTCCCAACCAGGGGGAAATTTTGAGAGTTTTAGGAGAGAATGAGTACTATAAATACAAATAAATGAAATAAAATAATGTAAATGCATTAATACATAAAATATTTTCAATTCTAGTTTAGGGTATGCATTATTTTTTAATCAACACGGAGGGAATAACTGTGTGATGAATGGTGAAAGGGCATGGAGGAAGAAAAGTTGATAATCTCCGACACAAAATACAAACTATTCACACATTGAACTAACATACTTTTTTTGCATTTTTATATAAATTTATGATATAAATATAAAATTATTTAATAGCAGAAAATTATTACAATACAATATTACTGTAATAATTATGCTACTATGCACGTTTTCTTAATTTGATATTTAGGATATATGAAAAAATACACGATTACAGTATTACATATGTTTTGCCGATGTATTTAATGAACGATGTTTATTTATACAGACAAGTAAAATACGACATTTCTTAAAGTTGGTACGATATTCTAACTTTACTGTTCTAGCAACCCTAGTTGCGGATGTCTTTCTCTTTTATGCTATCCTCACATACACTGTTTACTGAATTATGATTTGTGCCGTGTTCTCTGAATGTTAACTCTTGTCAACTCACATTTTACCACTCTTCATTTTTATTTCCCAATTTGCAGGAGAGGTTCCGTAGAGAAGAATATCTACCCCTTTGCAGCATGGGAGAAGATACGTATTACAGTGTCAAGAAACAGACAATACAAGGAAAAAGTGGTTAGATAAAAAAAAAATTTGAGTATGAGTAGAAAAGTAACATCAGAAATTATGTAGTGTAACTAATATAAGAGATTAAAAAAAATTAGGTAAATTTTAATGATAGTGAATCTGAAATGGAAAGACAAATTTAAAATTAATGGTTTATTAAATTAATCTTGTGTGTTTCTCTCTCTCTCTCTCTCTCTCTCTCTCTCTCTCTCTCTCTCCTGCTTAGAGAATAGGGTGTGGTATATGGATAAGTTTAGGAGAAGTGTTGTGTTTAGAGAGCAGCTAATTCAGTGTGTAACGTTCAAAAAAATATACTGAGCTAATTTTTAGGGTATGTAAAACTTGGAATACTTGAATAAAATTGCGAATTATAACAGGTCTGCCTTATAGATATGATGGGTGATTAATCATATATAATATCATATCATATATCATAACATATCATTTTTATTTTATTGGGTTATTTTACGACGCTGTATTAACATCTAGGTTATTTAGCGTCTGAATGATATGAAGCTGATAATGCCGGTGAAATGAGTCCGAGGTCAAGCACCGAAAGTTACCCAGCATTTGCTCGTATTGGGTTGATGGAAAACCCCGGAAAAAACCTCAACCAGGTAACTTTCCCCGACCGGGATTCGAACCCGGGCCACCTGGTTTTGCAGCCAGACGCGCTGACCGTTACTCCACAGGTGTGGACTCATATCATATCATATATCATATCATATCATATCATATCATATCATATCATATCATATCATATCATATCATATCATATCATATAGAATCTTATGCTTTACCTGCAGACTTACTAAGGCTTTACCAATAACCTAAAATGTATTTAAAAATAGGCTAAAGAAATTTACTTATAGACGGTAGTATATTATACATGCTATTTAAAGGGTGTAATTGATATTTTTTTTTTTATTTGAAGTGTTGTATCAGTGAAGAAGTGTGCTGTGTCAGTGAAGTGTATTGTGTAAGTAAAGTGTGTTTGTGTTAGTGAAGGTTTGTAGTTTATAGTGACAGTGCAAAGTATTTGAACAGTGAAATGTTTTTGAAGGGTTAGTAAAATCAGGATAGAATCAGCGAAATGTGTCGTAGTTCCAGTGCAGTGAGTGACCTGACAGCGAAATGAGTGTAGTGCTGAAAGGTACTTGTGCAGGTATGAACATATCATACTTGTGGGTTTTAGTTCGAACTTAGGGTTAAGATACTAATTAGATTTACTTTAAATGTTATTTTGAGTGATCGTGCTTCGTTTAATTTAGGATGCTCCTTCTTCTTCTCCTTCTTCTTCTTCTTCGTCTTATTATTATTATTATTATTATTATTATTATTATTATTATTATTATTATTATTATTTGATTATTATTAATTTATTACTAATTGTATTTTCATTAGTTGTGTTTATTATTGTCATTACTGAATATAATAAGTTACCACCGCCAACGTGTATATACCCATTTGCAGTGTGAATAAATACATACATACATATCATATCCCATAGTATATCACATCATATATCATATCATATATCATATTAATATCATATCATATTTTCCAATTTTTGCTGTGACAACCTCTATTATTTTCATTTTCTCGCTCTACTGAAAATAGCTTATTTACTTATAGGCCTATTCTGCGTTCAGAAGTGTACATTCTGTAGACAAGTCTCATAGTAACAGATCACTAAGATTGCTTTGTTACGCACCCTATACTGGAACTGTATCAAGTCTTCCACCTTGGCATGTCCACCCCATATCTCGGCGCTCTTTCACGCCCGGTCGCACCCGGGCAGGCGGGACGTTTCTCTTAGCAGACTGCCTTTTAATATTCCCGTCGCAGGCTAACTGTATCCAATACCGCCCGCAGCATCCAAAAAGAAGACGTGTCCAGAGCGGACAGTGGAAAAGCGAACAGCGTGAGAATTCGTTACTATGGCAACCTTTCTTTGCTGCGAATTACTTAGTACAACAGTTTATTACAATAGCGAGTGCTACAAGGGAAATGTTACGAATTTCTGACCACTATTGTCTGTGCATACCAAATTGATATTATTGAAAAGTTGTTATAAAACAGCCTTTGTTACAAAGACTGTTCTACGACCGTGTTCTTATATCTGTGTGTGTCCTACTAATATGACAATAACATTTTATTAAACTATCAGACGTTATTACGTAAGCAGCTGTGTCACTAAAACTACTTCAAGTCAACTGATATTGTCTGTGGATACTGATACGCTTATAACTACTGCATACGATATTTTCGGAATCATGGTTCATAATTATAAAATCGAGATGAGTAACGTTCACTTCGCTTGATTTTTCGCTGAAAACTCGAACAAAACAGACATCTCTGCTAACTTCTTCCTTAGTTATGCTATCTTTTCGAATTCTGCTGTCAGTCAGATCAATCCGAAGTTTCTTCGAAATGCAGTAAAGCTTCTGTGAGAACAATTGGAAGAACTGAGAAGAAATTGTGCTATTGTACTTTTTCACAGCCAGTCTCATTAAGAAATTAGAGAAATGTATCATTAATATCCATCACATTCATACTCAAAACTACTATTCTTCCTTTCATATTTTAGGCCTAACTTAAATAGTGTGTATATTTAAGATATTTATAGGGGGCAACGGGACTTCGTGCCCACTCTGTACTTTCACAGTTGAGGAACAAGTTAAATTACTGTAACAGATGTAACCAAGAACGTCGGTTGAACCATGAAAGCTAATATTGTAACAATTATTCATATAATTACATTTTTATCAATAGAAAAAAAACGCATACGGAAGAGTCACGCCAGGAATATAGGCCTATGTTTAACTTTTTTATTTTAGTTGGTTATTTTAAAACGCTTTTTCAACAGCTTATTTAGCGTCTGAATAAGATGAAGGTGATAATGCCGGTGAAATTAGTCCGGGGTCCAACACCGAAAGTTACCCAGCATTTGCTCATATTGAGTTGAGGGAAAACACCGGAAAAATCCTCAACCAGGTAACTTGCCCCGACCGGGAATCGAACCCGGGCCACCTGGTTTCGCGGCTAGACGCGCTAACCGTTACTCCACAGGTGTGGACTAGGCCTATGTTCGTCACTTGAAACGATAAATAGAAAAAAATCTCTAGTTTTCTTCAATATTTTCTTGCTGGAAACGATCTACGATTAATAAGCAGAGTAAGTAGTGTCCTGCGATGTTCGAACGTGTAAGAGGCTAGCAAGACATTACAAACTTCGTCTTATTTCATATGAAAAACTAATCGCAAAATCTGTGCTAAAATCCTTCAGCAGTTAAAACGTGAAGGGATGGTTGTAAAGTACTGCAAATATATTTATAACAAGGTGGAACAAACACGGTGTCTCCTTCCGCAGACCAAACATCGACGAATATCGAACTTCACCACACTCGACAAACTTGAACCGAACATAGCGCATATAATGCACGACGCGAAAGCAGAGATCATGTTTCTCCCTCTTTTTCTTCAACTAGAGAGTTATTTTTCTCGGACAATCGAGTAGCACTCATGTCTCCAAGAGGCGAGCAACCAGACTCCATATATAGGAACAGGGATTTGGATAAAGGCGGTTATGGACCATTCCCTATATCAAATATTATGAACAGTAATCTGTATAGCTCTATTGATAAATTGTTGTTGTTTGTAATTTGAAGTAGTTTGCATGATACGTATTATCAATTTCTGTATTTCACAACTGATTGAATTGTTTATGCCTTAAATTTAATTAACTTACTTGTTTTGTATTATACATATAGCTCAACTGATGAATGATCGTTTGCGTTTGAAAATTTAATAATCTGATTGGCTATGTATTGTATATTTTTAGTAGAGCCATCGATGTAGCTCAGTCGGCAGACTCGCTGGGCTGCTGATCCGGAGATGCGTTCGGGCTTGGGTTGGATCCCCCTTTGGTCTCATTGAATGGTTTCTTCCGAGGTTTTCCCCAGCCGTGGGACTGAACCCGGATGGTTTATGGCGAGTCCTCGGCATCAACCCCTTTGATTTGATTACGTGGTTGGGTTTTTCCGAGGTTTTCCCCAACCAAAAGGCAAATGCCGGGTAATCATTTTGCGAATCCTCGGACCTCACCTCATCTCACTACATCTCGCCAAAATATTGTAAAAAATTACACAAAACTGTAAAAATTGTAGAAAATTACTAAATTGTAAAACTGTAGAAATTTGTAAAAATTGTAATTTGTAATATTGTAATATTTTAACTTGTTCCACATCTTAAAGATGCATTGTTCATGTAAGATTTATGGAATAAAATAAATGAATGAATGAATGAATGAATGAATGAATGAATGAATGAATGAATGAATGAATGAATGAATGAATGAATGAATGAATGAATGAATGATGATGAATGAATGGTTACTAGAAAAAATACGTGCAATTTTACTGGATGGTGCATGGGTCTGGTAGATCTACCAGTTGATGCAGCGACACTCCAGTAGTCCACAGTACAGCAGCGGTCGAAACAATTCATGCAAAGCCAACATCATCATCATGTCCCGGAAATTATATTTCTATTTTATGACTCGAATGTCCACAGTCACGTCGGTAAATCGAAATCGCTGTTTTAGCACGGTGTGTTGGGTGCGAGTGCAATACAACTCGACGCGATCTTTCTGTCCGTGGTGCTCGGATGCAAAAGGCAGCAATAGAAACGTATCGCTAAGAGTATTCTTCAAAGCTTAGGTATGAATATTTACGATTTCTTTTTTGGTTATTTAACGACGCTGTATCAACTACTGGGTTATTTAGCGTCGTTGAGATTGGTGATAGCGAGATGGTATCTGGCGAGCTGAGGCCAAGGATTTGTGATAGATTATCTGACATTCGCCTTACTGTTGGGGAAAAACTAGGAAAAAAACCTACCAGGTAATCGGCCCAAGCGGAAATCGAACCCACTCTCGAGATCAACTCTGCATCGGCAGCTAAGTGCCTCAGCCGACTGAGCTATGCCGGTGGTTTATTTGCATACTGAATAATGACGAAAAGACAAAGAAAAACTAAACGACGATATAAAGAGAGAAAGGAAAAAAGGAAAAGTGGAAGAAATGATGGAAGTAGAATAACAGAAAAGAGGCGACAAAAGAAATGGAGGACACAATGAAAAGAAAAACTGGAGTAGAAAGATGGTAAGAAAAGACAAAAGGAAAGAGAAAATAAAGTAAGAAATGAAGTTAATATGTGGAGAAAAAAAAAGGAGGATATAGGCTAATGACGAAAGAACGAAATGAAGTAGATTGAGGGTAAGAAAGGAAAAACAAAATGAAATAGAGAACGAAGAAAGTAAGAAATGAAGATGAATGCAGGGTAAGGATGGAGAAGATAAGAAGAAAGGAAGAAAGAAAAAAGAAAGAAAGGAAGAAAAAAAGAAAAAACAAGAAAGAAACAAAGTAGAATTAGATAAAAAGATAAACGTGAAAGAAGTTTGAGAGAATGAAGGAAAGAGGATACAGTGAAGAAAAAAGAGAGAGAGAAAGAAAGAAAAGAAAAGAAAAGAAAAGAAAGAAAGAAAGGAGGTGAGAAAAGATTAAGTGTAGTAAAAAGTCAGAACTGAGAAGGACATCAAATACTGTACGTAAGACTGGAAGAGAATAAAGATAGGGAACTGAAAGAAAAAAAAGAGATGAAATGAATCGATGAAGAAAAATGATGGAAAAATGAAAAATTGTTTTGTGGGAACTGCAAGAAAGAATGATTTCCGGAGACAAGCAGCTGTACATTTGAAAATGGAATATAAAGGAAACAAAATAAAAATAAATAAATTACCACCTACGTTAGCATGAGTAGCTACAGCAAAACGTAACTGAAATAATAAAGACGAGTGTAATGAGCGAATAAAGACGAACTCTAAAACCACTTTTAATGCGAACACCGCAAGGAATAAGAAAGACACTAAATGACTCAAGACCCGAAATATCGGAATTCATAAGAAAATCAGAAAAGCGTTATGTCCTAAGACAGCGGTGACCAAAGCGGGTGTTGTGATTACATCGTGTAATCACAGACATTCCTACTGGTAAGGGGAGTTTCCTGTTACATTGATCTCTGTCTCGCTCACGTACTGAAGGTAAGCAGTGGCGGTACCATGTCGCTCTACAAACCCTCGTCTCTAGCAGGAACAGAAGGTTTCGTACAGAATGGGAAGAGGAATTTATTCTCTGTCCTGTCGGAGAAAATATAATATGTTGCTTTGCTAAACGGTTCAATTAGTAGTAGTATATAGAAGCGACATTACAAGGCATTACGCTGAATACAAAGGCATAACAGGTATTATTATTATTATTATTATTATTATTATTATTATTATTATTATTATTCAGCAAGTGTTACCATAATTCGTATATACGTGCCTAAAATATATAGGCCTACATATTCCCTTGAAGGATAAAATAATTACTAGGCTACGCTATACCTCCATTTTATTTTTTTTTTAATCTCTTGATGACTATTATCAGTTACTTACTAGTTACTGACTTAATAATAATAATAATAATAATAATAATAATAGTAATAATAATAATAATAGTAATAGTAATAATAATAATAGTAATAATAGTAATAATAATAATAATAATAATAATAATAATAATAATAATAATAATAATAATAATAATAATATAGAGAAACTGATTAAATATTGCGTACTAGTGTAGCAGTGAAACGAGCTATTAAACTCCAAGAACTGAAATCAGCCTTGAATCATCGTCATAAAGAGAAAGATGTCATAAATAAATGTAAGGAAGCCAGCTATCTAGTGTCGAACGAAATAGCTCGTTCTCTTAAGGCTTCCTACGAAGGAGAGTTTTATAAAAGCGTAATGATCAAGGTGGCTGAAATAATTTGTCCAGTGAAAGTTGTTAATTTATTTTGAAAAACTGAGCATTTCTCGACTAAATATCCAGAAGAGAATTCAGGAAATTTCTGATTGTGTTCACATGGAATATTAAAAAAAGCAAGAAAATGACAGTAGTGACATTACTGATACAGCAAAGCTTGCGATTTTGATTAGCGGGTTGATGAAGAACTTAATGTTAGTGCACGAACAACCACTGGTAGTAGTTTTCATGCCACGTACCTCTCCCACATCTCTTTACTTCATAGACCAGTGCTGACCAAAACGCGAACGGCAGTGATTACATGCGAGAGACAGCCTAAGAAGTAAGGGGATGGGGGAGAGGTACTTGGTATGAAAACTACAACCAGTGGTGGTTCGTGAACTAACATTGAGTTCTTCATAAACCCCGCGAATAAAATTCGCAAGCTTTGCTGTATCAGTAATGTTATTACCAGGCTTAGAGACTTTAGACCCGATAGATAAAACAGAGCGATTTCAAGTTGGATAGCTGGACTGTAGTGGGTGGGTGCAGTGATAGTAGCGACTTACCTGTCGTCCCATGTGCTTTATTTACTCAGTCATACTCATAAGGCAGTGAGAGGAGGTACTGTCCTGATAATAAAAACAGTCCCGTACACCTAGTTAACTTTATCAGAAGAGAGGACAGAAGATAGCTAGTAGTCTAGTTTTGATCTGTACATGTGGTTATCTATGTGATTAGTCTAAGAATATATGCGATATTCTGTGACATAAAAGACATGCTAGCAGGGAAGAAGTCTACGGACACTGCTGGGGTAGCGAAGGTAGATTTCAATAACTCAGTGTTTTTTCGTTTTGCATTCATTACATCCACACCTGTGGAGTAACGGTTAGCGTGTCTGGCCGCGAAACCAGGTGGCCCGGGTTCGATTCCCGGTCGGGCCAAGTTACTTGGTTGAGGTTTTTTTTCCGGGCTTTTCCCCCTCAACCCAATATGAACAAATGCTGGATAATTTTCGGTGCTGGACCCCGGACTCATTTCACTGGCATTATCATCTTCATCTTCATCATAAAGCGTCGTAAAATAACCTACTAAAATAAATCCATTACATCATGTGATGTAGAGCGGAGCTTCTCCCAATATAAACTTTGTCTTGCCGACTACCGAAGAAAGTTTAGTTTTGAGACCTTCAGAATGTGTGTTGTAGTAGGCTACATTGTAATAGTACCATGTATTGTACTTCATAAGTTGTGTATACTGTGCAGAATTATTATGTATGTTGAGTAAGTATTGCACTTGTGCTTATGACAGAAGCCGAAAGGAAGAGCATATTAATTAATTTTGAAAATTTCGCATGATAGGTTTTTTATTTTAATCTATGTAAAGATTAATTTTTTGGTCCTATAGAATTTTTCTCCTCTAACAATCATTTTATTTTAATGTTTGATAAATTAGTTGCCTTTTTTTTGGAACTTCACTGTACAGTACCAACAGACTGGACTAAACTTGGTTTCATGTACACATGTCTCTTCTTCTGCCGACTCCAACACAATGAAAAAGCTGCCTATAGTACGGACGTAGTAAACTTATTCTATCGGGTCCAAAATCTCGATGTCTGGTCATTACTGTCATCAAGAACCAAGTAATAATATAGGCCTATACAAATTTTCTTGCTTTTTTAAATATTCCTCATGAATATAATCAGAAATTTCCTTAATTCTCTTCTGGATATTTAGTCGAGAAATCCGCAGTTCTTTTAAATTAATTAACTTTCATTGGACAAATTATTTAAGCCACCTTGATCATTACGCTTTTATACAACTCTCCTTCATTGGAAGGCTTAAGAGAACGAGCTATTTCATTCGCCACATCATAGATAGCTGGCTTCCTTAAATTTATTTAGGTCATCTTTCTCTTCATGACGATAATTTAAGGCTGATTTCAGTGCTTGGAGCTTAATAGCTCGTTTGATTACTACACTAGCACGTAATATTCAATCAGTTTCTCTATATTATTATTATTATTGTTATTATTATTATTATTATTATTATTATTATTATTATTATTATTATTATTATTATTATTATTATTATTAAGGAGACACTTCTGTCAGTTTTAAAACTTTGACAATTTTCACCCAAAATTTACGAATTTTAAACTACATAAACATACCTAGAATACTACCATCTGTACAAAATTTTGTGCCATTTGGGCTAATAGTTTTGAAATGATATTTTAAAATGTATTTTATATTGACGTCACTAAAAAGGCTCCTTGCGTCACAATTTTCACAATTTTTAATTCATATTAGCTCAAAAGCTTGGAAATAATCATGGGAATATAAATTAATTAGCTTTTTGAGCTCGGTCTAAATAGAGAGCCACAATAAATTTTGTAACCGATTTTCTTAATTTTTCACCATTATTTCACCATAGTGTCACCTTAAATCAATAACTAGTAAAGAACTTATAATAGTCATCAAAAGATTAAAAAAGTAATTAAAATAGAGATATGGCGTAGTAATTATTTTATCATTCAAGGGGAAGATTAGGCCTACATATTGAGGCACGTATATAAGAATTGAGCCGTTGAGAGCAAAAGTGGTGTAAGTCAAGAATGGGTAATGTGGGTTAAAGTAAACATTCTGTAAAATATAGCGCAAAGTAGCAATTAATATTTAATTTATTTAAACTATTAGTAGTCAATAGATAGCAAGAAGGACATACTCGTATTAATTGCTACTTTCCGCTGTATTTTACAGAATTTTTACTTTAAACCTCACTACTCAATTTTGACTTACACCACTATTGCTATGAACGGCTCAATTATGATAACGCTTGCTGATAAATAATAATAATAATAATAATAATAATAATAATAATAATAATAATAATATGGGAAATGCGTGTTATTATTCGGTTGAGAAGCTTTTGTAATCTAGTCTTCTGTAAAAAAATCTGAAAGTTAGAATTTATAAAACAGTTATATTACCGGTTGTTCTGTATGGTTGTGAAACTTGGACTCTCACTTTGAGAGAGGAACAGAGATTAAGGGTGTTTGAGAATAAGGTTCTTAGGAAAATATTTGGGGCTAAGAGGGATGAAGCTACAGGAGAATGGAGAAAGTTACACAACACAGAGCTGCACGCATTGTATACTTCACCTGACGTAATTAGGAACATAAAATCCAGACGTTTGAGATGGGCAGGACATGTAGCACGTATGGGCGATTCCAGAAATGCATATAGAGTGTTAGTTGGGAGGCCGGAGGGAAAAAGACCTTTGGGGAGGCCGAGACGTAGGTGGGTAGATAATATTAAAATGGATTTGAGGGAGGTAGGATATAATGGTAGAGACTGGATTAATCTTGCTCAGGTTAGGGACCAATGGCGGGCTTATGTGAGGGCGGCAATGAACATCCGGGTTCCTTAAAAGCCAGTAAGTAAGTAAGTAATAAAGGTAAAGGTAAAAGGTAAAGGTATCCCCGTAATATGCCACGAAGGCACTTGGGGGGCATGGAGGTAGAGCCCCATGCTTTCCATGACCTCGGCACTAGAATGAGGTGGTGTGGTCGGCACCACGCTCTGACCGCAAGTAAGTAATAGTAGTAGTAGTAATAATAATAATAATAATAATAATAATAATAATAATAATAATAATAATAATAATAATAATACCTGTTATATCTGTGTATTCAGCGTAATGTCTTGTAATATCGCTTCTATATACCTGATTGAACCGTTGAGCAAAGCAAAATGTTACATATTCTCCGGCAGAACAGCGAATAAATTCGTCTTCCAATTCTGTACGTAAACTTCTGTTCTTGCTCATACTGGGTGTTCATTTGAAAGTGTGTCATGACGTCACTCTTGATGAATCAGCTATTTGAAGCGAGTTTCAGCTTTTGTGTCAGAGAAGTTGCCTATTAATCAAGGCGTTCAATCTGAACTTGAGAACGTATACGGTATAACTTGAACGTCGTAGCAACAGATGGCGGTCTGTTCGGTCTGTATGCTACCATAACCTCTTTCGAACTGTGTTTTGCGCGGCTAAGTCGTACGCAGGATATTTGTTATCATCGGTTGCGTACGGCAACAGTCCACAATACAAATCAAATGCTCCGTGTCCATGTTGACCGTCGAAGTTAATGTCAACAAATACGTAAGTAATCGTCTTAACCCTCTCCCCTTATCCCGACAGTAAGAAAAAAAATTACCTCAGTACACGTTTCGAAAAAGTTCACATTCCTGCCACTACCGGCGTTACCGTACGTATCGGTAAGTTCTCTTCTGAATGAACGCCGTACTTGCTAGGCAACTTCTCTAGCACATAAGTAATACACCTCTGCGGAAGTGTAGGAAGATTGAATTCTCTAGGCTCATCGACTAGCCACATGACGGCATACAGCGAGCCATGACACACTTTGAACTGAACACCCAGTAGAGACAGAGGGTTTGTAGAGCGACATGGTACCGACACTGCTTATCTTCAGTACGTGAGCGACACAGAGAGCAATGTACAGGAAACTCCCCTAACCAGTATGAATGTCTTTGATTCCACGATGTACTCATGATACCCAGTTTGGTCACCGCTGTCATAGACTGTCTCTTGCATGTAATCACTGCTGTCCGAGTTTCGGTCACCGCTATCCTAAGATCTATGAACAAAGAGAGAGAAAGTCACAGACAGAAAGCAAATGAGAATCTGTAAAACCGATATCGATATACGCACTTGTCTTAATTTTTCGTGATACACTCGCTGTACCCTAGTTTAAGAGCCTCCCAGTAGAAGGATGTGACGCACGACTGGATTCTCTGGAGCTCATCTCAGTCGAAGCCTGCCCGGAATCAGCAAGTCAAGCCCAGCCCATCCCTAGTCAGGGACAACCTGACCCTGCGGTTACGATCACCCCGTCAGACACTTTCATCCACTCGCCTGTTAAGACTTTTTAACATGAACATCCACTGATTTACTGTTCACTCGCAAGTGAAGTCATCTGTGGATGATTCAGGAGGATCAGTGTATCGGTCACCTAGCAGGCAGATGTTTGACGGCTTTGACTTGATGTGGGAGACTAGGGTATAGATTAAGTTCCTACTAACTACTCATGCGAGGCAAGATAGGGTGGAATCCGAAACCCGAGTAGGCCTAATCGATGTTCGAAGTGCCAAATCATCTTACAGTCCTCTATCTCTTTTTGAATTCTATATCATGAATAAAATTATCCAATTACTAACGTTATTCTCCATCAATAAAGCCAGTATAATTATTTTTTCCACTATTTATATAATATATAAAGAGGGCTTTGTTTAGTCGCTCATAGCAACCTAAACAATGACTTTTATGTAAGAGTGAATAATTTTTTTATGCTCGACCATGCCGAAATGTAGTAATTATACACCTGGTAGCAGTCCTTTAATGCATGTCATTAAAGTACACCTACTTATTAAAGTACAGTTGTTCAGCCAATGACAACTTAGCTTACAGGTGTTCAGCCAATGACAAGTCAGCTTTATACCGTTATAAAACCGCAAGTATAAATTATTCTCGGATATGCAATCGAAAGAGAATTAGCGAAAAGTCACGGAGGCTGGAAATCCAATACTGTCGCAGAAGGTTATGTTCTGTTACTATAATAATTAGCGTTAATTGTAAATAGTATTCAAATAAATTCAATTTGTCATCTCGTTTTTCAATGTCGAATTCAATAATCAAGGTTATATCAAGTTTAACGGGATTACATCAAGGTCAATGACATTATTGTTCCTCGGAAAAAATCAATACTTTCGCGTCTGCGCACATCTCACAATTCACGACCTAGAACAAGGTCACTTCCGATCTTGTCAGATACTAATAATATGTATACATCTGAATAATTTCAAGTTAGAAATATGGTCGAGCATAAAAAGTCGTATGAAATTCGCCTATAATGGTAATTAAGAAACTCGTATGAAAATTATGAAACTCGCTTCCGCTCGTTTCATAAACATCCATACTCGCTTCTTAATTACTATCATTATAGGCTCGTTGCATAATGTACTATTTATTCACTATTGATATTTTATTCACTTTTGGAAATGCATTTAAAATGTAAAACAATTACTAGACTAAACATAAAAAAACTAGACCATAAGCAATAGTCCTTATATTTTTTTTCTATTTTTCTGAAAGGTACGTCAATACGATTTCTTCGTTAACGCCTTTCACGTTCCTACTTATCGCCACTCATAAACTAACTTACATTATTTCTGATATATATATATACATATATGATTTCTGTGGAACTAACGTGGACATTAACGACTACATTCGGTAAGAAAACCTTTTCTTTACACGACATTTTGCTTCCGAAAAACAAACATTTTGAATTCATTTATTCTGTATTCAACGCGATTTACATTATTGTCTTCATTACTATAAATCATAGCCAACTGTAATATTTAGTTGGACTAACCATGGACAACAGTTGGCTCTGAGTGAAACAATAACAAATGAGCCTAATATTTAATTTCAATTAAAATTATTTTCACAGAAATATTACTTCCATATTAATAGTGGTAAAAATATAATATATTATGTACCACGAGACTTAATAGATTTTATCCACTCATGGACATTATCTCCTGTGGCTTCGCCTTAGGAAATAAACTTTCATGAATAAAATCTTACTGAAGGGTCTTGTCACATAAATTAGGCTACTATTTTTTCCTTGAATTATTACTTGGCAACTTTTACACTTTTTAATAAACTTATTTTAATTTTATCTTATCTTCATAATAATAATAATAATAATAATAATAATAATAATAATAATAAAAATAACAACAATTATAATGATGATACTAATAATAATAATAATAATAATAATAATAATAATAATAATAATAATAATGAAATGCCTGTTATTATTCGGTTAAGAAGCTTTTGTCATCTAGTCTGTTGTCAAAAAATCTTAAATAATTTATAAAACAGTTATATTACCGGTTGTTCTTTATGGTTGTGAAAATTGGGCTCTCACTTTGAGAGAGGAACAGAGATTAAGTATGTTTGAGAATAAAGTTCTTAGGAAAATAGTTGGGGCTAAGAGGGATGGAGAAATTTACACAATGCAGAACTGCACGCATTGTATTCTTCACCTGACATAATTAGGAGTTTGAGATGGGCAGCGCATGTAACACGTATGGGTGAATCCAAAAATGCATATAGAGTGTTAGTTGAAAGGCCGGAGGGAAAAATACCTTTGGGGAGGCCGAGACAGAGATGGGAGGATAATATTAAAATGGATTTGAGGGAGTTGGGATATGATGAAACAGACTGGATTAATCTTGCACAGGATAGGGATCGATATCGGACTTATGTCAAGATCGGCAATGAATCTCCGGGTTCCTTAAAAGCCGTAAGTAGTAATAATAATAATAATAATAATAATAATAATAATAATAATAATAATAATAATAAACATCATAACTATCACCAATTTCTTCAAAACTGTCATCTATTTAATAGTCTCAGTTACCGTTATAAGATGTTCGACAACAACAACAACAATAATAATAGTAATAATAATAATAATAATAGTAATAATAATAACAATAATAATATAGTAATATTATTATATTGTTATTACTACTAAAATATTATTATTATTATTATTATTATTATTATTATTATTATTATTATTATTATTATTACCTGTTTCTAAAATTATATACGCAAATAAATATTTGATATTGATGGTAGTGGTAGTAATAATAAGAAAAAGTGAATCTTCTCACCAACAATTCCAATGAATTCATTGTGTTCTTAACCTCTTCTATCGCTGCACACTCCGCCATTATTTTATTATTTGTTCTATATTGGTTATCAGAGCCATAATATTCAGTAGGCCCATCATTAACATGGTTTCTATGGAATAGTCCACACCTGTGGAGTAACGGTTAGCTCGTCTGGCCGTGAAACCAGGTGGCCCTGGTTCGATTCTCGGTCGGGGCAAGTTGCTTGGTTGAGGTTTTTTCCTAGGCTTTCCCTCAACCGAATTTGAGTAAATACTGGGTAACTTTCGGTGCTGGACTCCGGACTCATTTCACCGACATTATCACCTTCATCTCATTCAGACGCTAAATAACCTAAGATGTTGATAAAGCAAGGTAAAATAACCTAACAAAATAAAAAATTCTATGGAATACCTCTTAATTTCAATTTTTGACAACATGCTCTTTCTTCTCCGTCTTGTCCTAATCTATCTTTTTCCATTGCTTTTCTTATCTTTGTCTCTTCTAAGTTTCTTGGAACTGACGAAGATATAGCTGACAACTCTAATTTCAATTCTAGACGTACGGAATCACATGTTGATGCAAACAGAAGAGACTATGTAGTATCACCAGGGTTCGTTACCGATAACAGATTATTCTTTGTCGCATATCCATCGGTGTCTATAATGACGAAAGAAGAGTATGGATTACTAGTCTAACTCTTCGAACTGAGCGAATGAGTCACTGAGTGACTTATTAAACTAACTGAATTAATGTGACAGGAACGGCAATGATCCCCACAGACCTATCAGAGAGACCCTCGAGTGACTAAGAGCATTGCACAGTAATGATGCATTCACGTCTTGGGCAGGGAATTCGAACACCAACTTCTATCATGCGGACCATTTATCACTGCGATACATCCGACACTACAAAGCAAATAGGTTCAATATGAATATATGAGATTATTTTTAAACGCAGAAAATTATAGCGTTTTCCGTGAAACGAAATTTCATTGTTGTTCTCTCTGTTCTTGACCGATTTAGATATAATCATCTTCTCCATCATCACCATCATCATCATTATCATCATCGTAAACATATTAAGATTTTAGTGCCGCAATTAGCCCTTTCCTCGGTAACTCAAAAATGTTCTAATGATCATGTTCACGCCAGATTCTTCTTGGGCGGCCAAAGTCTCGACTTCCATCAGAGTGATATTTCATAACAAATTTAGGTAGCCTTTCCACCTTCCATTTCATGGACAATTTTGTTCATAATGCTCAATTTCTTCCACAAAATTTTCGGTGTTCAGTTTTTGTCGTTTGTATCCATTTCGCATCTAATCGTGTAAAACGAAGAAGTGGTTCAAGAAAGAACATTTGTGCTACTTCTGTTTTTTTATTTTAATGCAATATTTAAGTTTCGCTTTCAAATCGAAGTGTAGTTTTCGCTTCGATATATATTCAAAGGACAGGCCTTTCAGTGCAAACCCAGCTTTCTCCAGTCTTTCCTTTTTTCTGCTTTCCTTTTTGTCTCCTCATATGATCCATATATCTTACTGTCGTCTATCATCTGATATCTTCTTCTGCCCCGAACTCTTGTCCCGTTCACCATTCCTTCCAGTGCATCCTTCAGTAGGCAGTTTCTTAGCCAGTGACTCAGCTAATTTCTTTTTCTATTCCTGATCACTTTAAGCATTAGTACTCTTTCTTCACCCACTTTCCCTACAATAACTTCATTTCTTATTCTGTCTGTCCATTTCACACGTTCCATTCTTCTCCATATTGCTTCCAATACCGAAGAAAAAATAAGGCCAAGAAATTTAACGAGTTCAGGCCTTAAAGCCTGATATCGCACTCGGCGAAATTCTCTTGCGCATACTGAATCGATGTTTATATTCTAAGATGGAAGAAAGTTGGAAGAAGAGCAAATTGGCTTCAGAAAGGGAAAAGGTACGCGAGATGTATTCGGACTGCTATGAATAATCGGTGAAAGATACATAGAAAATAATAAAGTAGTGTATGTAGTATTTGTGGACCTAGGAAAAGGCTTTTGACAAGAGTGGACTGGAATAAACTGATGAGGATCCTAAGGAAAATTTATGTGGGTTGGATATAGAGAAGGCTGTTCAGTTATCTTTATATGAAAACAACGAGTCAAAATCAGAAAAGGAAAAGATGTATTTGAAGGAAGTGAAATAGGGAGAGGAGTAAGTCAAGGCTGCCTTTATTACCTACCCTGTTGAACATAATTATACTAGGAAGATTTAGTTAATAACTGTTTTCAGAACATGGCAGGAAGAAGAAAAAAGTGCAAAAGATTTGCTGATATGGCGTTGTTAGCAGAAAAGGAGATATTACTAAGGGATATGCTACTGGAGCTAAATGGCAGCTGTGAGCAGTGTGGGATGAAGATAAATGCAAACAAGACGAAGATCATGGTTATCGAAGAAAAATAAAGAAGTTAAACTTGCGAATCCTAAATGAGGCAGTAGAGCAAGCAGTGTGTACTATAAGCAGTAACACGAACTGCTGCCAGGAAGTAGAAAGGAGGACAGCAATGACAAAGGTAGCTTTTAATAGAAAGAGGAGCATCTTCTAGGGACTTCTGGAAAAGGAACTAAGGAAGAGACTAGTGAAGTGCTTTGTGTGGAGTGTGTGATTGTATGGGGCAGAAACATGGACATTACGGCGAAGTGAAGAGAAACGACTAGAAGCATTTGAAATGTGGATATTGAGAAGAATGGAACATGTGAAGTTGACAGACAGAATAAGAAATGAAGCTGTGTTGAAAAAATCGTGGGTGAAGAAAATATGATGAATCTGATCAGGAAGACAAAAAGGAAATGTTTGGGTCACTGGCTAAGAAGAAACTGCCTAGTTAAGAATGCACTGCAAGGAATGGTGAATGGGAGAAGAGTTCGGGACAGTTGACTATATCAGTTAATAAACGACATTAAGATACTCGTATATTGATCATACGCGGAAACAAAAAGGAAAGCAGAAAATAGGAAAGATTGGATAATGCTGAGTATGATACACATAACGACGCCGGCAGTGCAAAAGAAAATGAATCCACAAAAATCACAGAAGTAGTTTCACATTTAGGTCTGTACTAGTTTTTTTTAATTGGGTTATTTTACGACGCTGTATCAACATCTAGGTTATTTAGCGTCTGAATGAAATGAAGGTGATAATGCCGGTGAAATGAGTCCGGGATCCAGCACCGAAATTTACCCAGCATTTGCTCATATTGGGTTGAGGGAAAACCCCGGAAAAAACCTCAACCAGATAACTTGCCCCGACCGGGATTCGAACCCGGGCCACATGGTTTCGCGGTCAGACGCGCTGACCGTTACTCCACAGGTGTGGACTCTGTACTAGTTTGGACGTATTATTCAATAGTACTCATCAATAAATACTAGCCAGATGAGATACTTATGTGACATAATAATAATAATAATAATAATAATAATAATAATAATAATAATAATAATGATAATGATGATAATAATAATAATCATCATCATCATCATCCGTGGCGGTACAGCCCGTGAAGGGCCTAGACCGACCAGACGGCTGCTGGCCTCACGCCCACATGCCGAAGCAGAGGTGGACGATCATCCAACCAGAATGGAGGTATCGTGTGGTTAGCACTATGATCTCCCCAGCCGTTATAGCTGGCATTCGCAACCGGATTTCGCTACCTATCGTAGCTCCCCCAAGTGCATCACGATGCTGGGTGGGTACCTGTCCCATACACTGGCCGAAATTTCATGAGAAAATTTCTTCTCCCACGAGGACTCGAACCAGCGCGCATTCCGTAACGCGAGTCCTAGGCAGGATGCCTTAGACCGCGACGCCACGGCGCGGGACCCTATGTGACATAATGGTAAGTAAATCGCAAGTTAAGACTAGAAAAGTGATGAGTCTCTCCATAGTAAAAAATATTTTGTGATAATTTTCCGTATTGCAGCCAGACGAGATGATTAGTCATACTGACAAAGAAGGGTTCAGGTGGTTGTAGTTGATATTTGAATGGAACAAGTTTATGTTTTAGAACATAATGAAAGAAGTATGGCGCGATTTGAGATGTTATGGAATACATGTGCCTGAAAGAGAGTCGGAGGAGGAGGATACGGAAAGGGGAGGAGTACAGACGACGAGACACGGAACCGGTTCTGCTTTTTATAAGTTGGACACAAATGCCAACAGTTGTGTGCATCATACAAAACGAAAAATGTACCATCATTAATGCAATACTGTATGGTATAATAAATTGTTGTGCAGTAGCATCATCTGTACTTAATCCATTAATTTTATTACACAGAAGATTAATAAAAATTTGTCTATCCAAAAATATAGATTACCCAACAAATTTAATTTATACAGATTTTAAAGTATGAACTATTGAAGAAATTTATAAATATAATTTACTAACTTACTACCACAGAAATCAAATAAAAGATAAATCTAATTGACATGAATATCGTACTCGAAGACAAAAGTCTACTTTCCCATTAATTGAGCCTAAATGTCATACAAATGCAGCTCTCAAATATGGTGGTAGTTTCGGTCAAAGACTTAATAATAAAATTGCAAACAATTTTACAAATTTGAAATATTTTAAAATTAAAGCTTTAAAAAGAAATTTATAAAATTATTCATGATATATAATATTAACAAATATGTGTATTTTTTACCTTTTATTTCTGTCGACTATATTCATGTTTTTATTGAATATCATTGGCTTCTGTCCGATTGTCAATTTATATTCAATGTGTTTTTTTTCTCTTTTTCTGTTTCTTCCCCCCCTTTTTTTTTTGCTCTTATGTGTTATTGATTGGCTTGAATTAAGTTATTTAGTGTATTCAATAAACTGTCCTTGTAAATTTTATGTTTTATTATTGACTAAGACCACACTGTACACGAGCCTGGCTCTTACGGAGTGGCGGCTAGAAACATTTTTGTTTTATAATCTTAATTTGTACTCACTAGCTAGCTAGTTAAAATAAATAAAAATAATGCCAGTCATTTTATTTGGTACTTCGATGGAAACACCAACAAGAAAAGAACTTACATTTTTAATCCATAAAAAAGCAGTTGATTGAAGAAGTGGTTGTTACTGAGGAAAACTGGCCTATACTTATGATTGATAAAGAAATCACGGATGATGAGGAAATTGGTAGCGATTTCGGCGATGATCCATCGTTACAATGGGTCACGTCCAGAAAGAAGTCTCACATTAGTTAATAGGATAATCGTATGTTACATCATTATCAACACGTAATAAGAGCATAAAATTCCCTGGTATTTTTGGCTGATAATTTTAAAATCTGCACAAAGCAGCCAAGAGGATAGAATCATCGCCAGCTGTGTCCTGATTTGTCCTTTGACAAGTCACACTAAAATTCACTTCCATGAGGCACAAAAAAGACTGATAAAAATAAGACAGTCCTACAAGAATTTGAGAATACCCTTAAAACTCTATAAGAATTACTCTAGTCATTTCTGTGTTTCTATAAATCATTAAACTAATGGCCTCATTAAAATGTACGCAGATTCATTTCTTGTCATTATACCGTTTCCATATCTTGCGGCTCATAGCTCCTCTGCTTATTCTCCATAGCAGCTATTAATCTTGTAGAATTTACATTTGGATACACATAAAAATCGGAGTCGTGGAACCCCTTTCTTGCAAGTAATTTTGGGCAGATTCGTTCGTTAATTCATAATATTCTGCCCAAGGGCAGGTCTTTCACTGCAAACCCAGCAATATTCTCTCGTCCCTATTTTCCGCCTTCCTCTTAATCTCCGCAAACGAAACATGTATTTGGAGAGATATATAAAGGGACGACCTGCTGATAATTTATGTTGTGTAAAATTATTACGCTACTTTTATTTTTGCATTGTATGATTGTAGAGTATATTGTTATCCAAAATTTCTGCCTTGTATTTAGTTCGCACAAAAAGCAATTCTATAGTAAAGTAAGCGTATACTTTTAATATGACACGACACAGATTACACCCAATTAAATAATATTTCACTAAGACCGAAACACATGTGATTTAAATTGTTTATAGACATCAAGAACAATATGTTGAGTAAGAGATCATAGGGATATTTTACAAAAGGAACGAAGAACTAAATGTGATTGTGGTGGTAGTGGTGGTGATGGTGATGGTGGTGGTGGTGCTGCTGATTAGGATGATGATGATGATGATGATGATGATGATGATGATGATGATGAGCACGAGAAACATATGAAAAGAATATTCAGCAAAACGTAAAAAATATCCATTATGAACACTAGGACATTAAGACTAACAAGGGCTTTGCAACAAATTGAATGAGTTGGATGGAAGCAGGAAACACCCTGAAAAAGGAACCAACGAGTGAAATAAAAGAAGAAGATTATTACATTTTCTCCATAACTTCTGCAATATAATACTGTACTTGACTGCTTTGTCTATGTAATTATATTAGAAGAAAATTGTCAAATTCAAGAAATGAAGGCATAGAACAGAAACTACATTAAATATAATGCAGTAAATTAAATTATAAGAAGAAATTTCGTGAAGCAAATGTTAAAAGTAACTCAAGATAGATTACACAACATTATAGCAAAAAAACTCTAAAATTTGGCATTGAAACATGGGTCATAAAGCAAAGACAGAAATCTAGAGTACAGGCATCTCAAGTGAAATTTCTCACTGTCAGATCAATTTTAGGATTTACAAGATTATATCACTAGAGGAATGAAGATATCAGAACAAAATTAGAAGTTAAAAATATAATAACATAAGCAGCGGAATACAGAGAGAAATGGAAACAACATGTTGAAAGAATGTAAAATTCCTGTTATCCAAAGACAGCTCTATAGTACAGACCAATGAGACGAAGAGATCGGGGAAAACCACAAACAAGATGGTTAGAATAGTGAACGAAAACAGACAAAAGTGTCTAAACCAGAGAGTCACAAAAAAAGGGGAAGAAGAAAATTATTTGAACTAAAAACTGAAAATTATTAGATGAATATAGGTTAAATAGGGTCCTTCTTCTTGCTTATCAAGTAATGTGTAGTCTAAATTATTAACTATGTCACATTTATTGATTGGATTAACGTTTTCGGCAATTATTTGCAATCATCAGATCAACATAAGTGTCTTATTATACATACTGAATATTGGTTACGAAAATTAAGTAGAATGAAGTAATGTTCGGACAAGCAAACATGGTTCCTACTAGACAAAATAGATGTTACATTATAATTAGTCATGAACTGTTTACATAATGTTCATATTAGACACAGATAAAATTATAACTTGCACTAATTATATGCACACATCATGTTAACAACCAACACGGCACGTAAGTTTCATATTGACATCCATATTCTTTGAGATCAATAGACCCTATAATTAAATTGGAACAATGATTTAACTTCAAACTTCGCGTGTTCACAGCGAAACCAGCTGACTGATCTTCGAGACGTGACAGCCATATTTGTACCTACTTCAACTGTATTTTAAATATTTATTTAATATTTTAATATTTTTAGCTTTCACGTCAAGCTACCATGGGCAGCTACTTGAATATGTAATTGTAATTACAACAACAAGACTTTTAAAACACCGTATTTATTTATATTAAACATGGTCAGACTTTACTTGTTTTCAACTCAAGTCACATGGAACCTAATATTGTCCACATGAAGTATCAATAGCATAGGCTACTGTCAATTTGGTTTCAAGTTTCATTCTGCGCTCAGACTTCAACATTTATGAAAATAAGAAATACCATAGGGTGATATCTTGATGTACCCTTCAAAAGCAGAATCTTCAAACACAGTAATTATATAACATTAAGCATATTCATGTCCCGCGCCGTGGCGTCGCGGTCTAAGGCATCCCGCCTAGGACTCGCGTTACGGAATGCGCGCTGGTTCGAGTCCTCATGGGGGAAGAAATTTTCTCATGAAATTTCGGCCAGTGTATGGGACCGGTGCCCACCCAGCATCGTGATGCACTTGGGGAGCTACGATAGGTAGCGAAATCCGGTTGCGAATGCCAGCTATAACGGCTGGGGGGATCATCGTGCTAACCACACGATACCTCCATTCTGGTTGGATGATCGTCCACCTCTGTTTCGGCATGTGGGCGTGAGGCCAGCAGCCGGCTGGTCGGTCTAGGCCCTTCACGGGCTGTAGCGCCACGGATTATTATTATTATTAAGCATATTCATAACCTGCTGTTTAATTTACGTACTACACACAATACTTCTACGTGAAAATTTAATAATATAATTAGTGCAAGTTATAATTTTATCTGTGTCTAGTATGAGCATTATGTAAACAGTTGAGTCAGTGCACGACTAATTATAATATAACATCTATTTTGTCTATTAGGAACCATGTTTGCTTGTCCGAACATTACTTTATTCTACTTAATTTTCGTAACCAATATTCAGTATGTATAATAAGACACTTATGTTGATCTGATGATTGCAAATAATTGCCGAAAACGTTAATCCAATCAATAAATGTGACATAGTTAATAATTTAGACTACATATTACTTGATAAGCAAGAAGACGGACCCTATTTAACCTATATTCATCTAATTTAATTGCTTATCGGTCTATACCTTTTCAAAATGAAAATATGAAAATTATTAGCTATAAAAAATAAATCAGATATGATATTACACCATTTGAAAATACATAACGAAAGATTAATAAGTGGATTTATTATTTTTCCGTCAGTGACTTAACACGCCATATACAAGATACAATTTCTTTATATTACATAATTAAATGTCCGTAGTATTAACGTTTTCATCGCTCTTGATTGCAACATCATTACGTTTGTTGTTTCACAAATTACATACGTTAATCTCTTTTTCTGCATAGCATTTCAATATCAATGTCAATAGAGTTAAAAACTTAAAAGTTAAAAGTACAAAATTTAATATATTGTATTACAAGCCTTCACTTATTTGTTTGTGGTCTTATTAAAAATATTTTGTGATTAAAATGCAAATATTGATATATTAAAATACATGAAGACTTATTTACAATTCATATACATACTATGCAGTGGCGATTCCTCCATGAAGGATATGAGGATGATATTAGAGTTTAATTTCTTGGCTCTGAAGATAGAAAATATTTTTATCACAGATTCTGATTTTCAATATGTCCCGACGTATTAATTTCCTTTAAGCTTCCACTTTCTGTCGTGAATTGTCGCCACTGCACAGCTCAGAAATAATTTCCGAGGAGCCATCCAAATATCTTACAGCAAACAATTTCTTCTAGCAGTGAAGTTATTGGACAGGGGAGGGTGCTGAGGACGCGGTATGGCTTGACTTAACCGTGTTTGAGTATATGACCGCGTATCCTAATACTACGACTCTTCTTTCTGGGTAATGGAAACCCTGTCAGAGACTACAATAAGAACTTTCAAGTATCCTTATAGCCCTCTTAAATGCAGTTCATTCGTCATTTTAAAAGAATAGAATAAACTAAATAATAAATAATTTAAAATGATATAACATAAAAATAAAATGAATAAAAAACAAAATTACATAAAAATAAATAAAATAAGCTATAATAAATACAAGAATTAACTGGGCTTTCAGATGATAGGACAACCGAAAGAATATCTGAAGTTGTATTTCATCATTTTGAAGAATTTAACTATAGCAAGGTATTAATTGCGCAAACGTACGACGGAGCATCGGTAAATATCGGGCAGTACAATGGCTTAGGAGCCATCTTCGCAACTAAAAAGGGGAGGAGAATCGAACTTCACTACAAATAAATTGCCAGTTCCAGAATGGTGAGTGAAAGACTAACATAGGCCTACTTATATTGAGTTTGCATGCATTATTATTATTATTATTATTATTATTATTATTAATTTATTATTATTTTTTTTCAGTCTTGATCATCATAACCTACATACAAAAAATATCACGAGTCGCCACTGATACCATGACTTGTTTGATATCATATAAAAACTCTGCTATGTATTATATTGTTGCGTGTGATCAAAGTGTTATAGTATTATTAAATGTATATTATGTGTGATAGCTCTCATATATTAGTAGGCCTATTATAATGTGAGTGTTAATAGTTGTGAATCTACGTTGGTGTTCTTGCTAAATATGAGAATTATTATGATTATATTTATCAATATAAATAATTACTCCTCGTGTAAAAATATATTTTGTTTTATTTTTTATGTTTTCTTCTATTTAGGTGTAGTGGCGTAGTATTTGGATATTATCAGACATGTAATAAAAAGGAATTGTGTCCTGTATATGGTATGTTAAGTCACTGACGGAAAAATAATAAATTCACTTATTGAATTTCAAATACTTATCTGAAAATTTCCTCAAAATGAATTGCAAAATAACGAAAGATACTTTTCCAGATTCAGAAGATCATTACTTTTATCGTTCATTTATCAATAAGATTACTTTATCGGTTTTTATACAAATTTACCGGACAGTAATATTATGTCAATGTCTTAAAACATTATAGAATTCGTCTCCAATCTATTAAAAATCATAAACGTAAAAATGACAGAGTTCTCCAAACGTGGCACAATATCTCTTCAAAATTTCACGAGACTCGAATTACTCACTATAAATTATTAGTGGAACAGCACACAAAGAATGAACTGAAAAGTGTGGATAAAAATAAGTAGGCCTAATTGAATTTCAGTTTCATGTCAATACTGACATATTTTTGTAGATAATGTATTCGAGTTTTGTAACCAGTCCCAGAACTGCAAAGTTGGTAACAGGTCTGAAGTTTATTAAATTAAAAAAGAATGATATGAATTGAAGAAATATTTAGAAGTTTCTTTTAAACTACAAAATCATTTAGATTAACCAAGAAAGCAATTAAACTACCATAAATATCTACCTCAGTTAATTTTCTTTCACAGATATTACTTGGGTGATATCATTGAGTAATCCAGTAAGTTTAAGTGAAATGACAATCATAATATAAAACCAATCACCAAGTTTTTGTAAAATAATAAACATATTTGAAAGTCTTGAACTTTGAAGTTAATTTTATCTTTAATCTCCGTTTTAATAAAATTTTATAAAAAAAATACAAACTGTCATTTGAGCTCTGTAAATATTGCACTACCAGAAAGATTCTTGGATAAACTAGCGTTGAGGTAGTTACGGTGAATTTCGAAGTGGAAATTGTTGTATTTGTAAGGAATTTTTTGTGGAGTTGGATTTGAAAAGTTAAGAATTTTGTAGGGAAATATTTGGAAAAAAAAAAAAGAAAAGAAATTGTTCGGAAATGTAATAAATTATGTGTTTATGAAATTAGCGCTGATTTACTTTTCTTAATTTCAGAAGTGACAATCCGCCATTACACTACCTTATTATTCGCATCACAAAACAAAAACTCACCAGTCTTTTCCCAGCGTATATGCAAGGCATAATAAAAGCCTAAGCTAACTTAAACTATCGTATCACAGATTCGTATATGCAAGGCATAGCTGATATTTTCTTAATGTCACCAAAGTTATGTTGGTATGACTGGTAAGACAGATGAAGGTGCATAAGCGGAGTAGAAATGGAATTACTGAAGAGCTAGTTTAACCAAATTCTTTCACTGGAAACCATACAGATCTACACAACATTAATTAACTCTCTTTGAATAGAAAAGAAGATTATTACAATAAATGACTTCATGAATTATTTATCACCGACCCATGCAAAATTATTTTAAACATCAAGTTCTGACAATCCTCAGTGATAAATTAAATAATGCTGTATGAAGTAAGGATCACATGAAATACTGAATATTATTTTATGAAGACCTTACATACATGTGAAATCATATAAAAGACAAGAAAATTCCATGCACTCATAATACTTTCATAAATATAGCAGAACCGAATATGAATATCTTCCTCAGTTCAGAAAATAATATTTCTTCCAAATGTACAAAGGCTATCCATGGAACATCTAATGACACAAACCTTTCAACGAAATAACCTATAAGACAAACATTCCAAACAACTAGAATGATCAATCAAATGTCTACTAATGTATCATAACCTCACAATATGTTGAAAAACAAGTAAAGGAAATATCTGGAACAAAAGTGTTTCCATCCTCTCCTGAAATCCACATTTTTTCCCCATGTAGAGTATCCAACGCCCACTGAACGAATATTTCACTTTTATCACTGCCAATGTTGCGCTATAATCGTATATGCAAGGTAGGCTATAACAAAAACCTAAACTAACCAAACCTAACCTGTCAAAGAAGCAACAAGTTATACTAAATATGTGTAAAATTGGCCTATGTCTGTATAGTGGGCGAGACATAAGTAACATTGACCTTTATATTTGTCTCCATCTCTCTTTTCCTATGTTACTTTCTTTATTTCTCTCTGTCACTGTTTCACTATATCACTGTGCATGTCTCTTAGTATGCCATTTTGTCTCTCTGTCCTTATTTGTGTCAGTTCCTATTTGTACATCATGCTTACTTTTCATTCACTCTTCTTTCACATGCCTACTAATCTATCCACCAACCTGTTTCAGTACCGTATCTGTTACTCATTCACCTGCCTATTGTTTAATTTCTCCAACAAACATGTATGTCTATTAACTAGTCCAAATTATCTCTGTATCATACATATAAATGTAACTAGACAAGTGGATGTTGTATTAATATAACGCATATAAATACATAAAAGTGCTTATATATTTTATAATATAAGTAGAATTAATTATGTAGTTAATTTAACTGACAGAAAACTAATTTATTACAAAATTTAAAGAGATATGACAAGCTGAGATTATGGGATATTAATAAATAAATTCATTACATTCAGCAGTAAATGTAATTTTACATTTAAATGTTTCATAGCAGATAAGCTTTAAATATTTCTTTCTCATGTATAAAGTGCTAGATCCTAACCCCTAAAAAGCCACAGTGAACTCCACTGGATTTAGGAACACAAACTTTCAACAACATTGAAGAAGTCAACAGTGAATAACAGCTAATTTATAATGAGCCATTTTCAAATTTCTTACAAGGTTTATACGCCGTTCTACCCTTAGTTATAAAATAATACAATTCATTACAATGTAGTAGATATGAGAACTACTCTACCTCTCATATTTTCTACAAAACTGATGAATTGTTTATGCTTGTAAATTGAATTATTATACTTGATTAAAAATGTACAATTTTGTATAGCTGAACTGAACTATGCTTGTAAATTGAATTAATCTGTATCCTATGTATTGTATTGCTTCACAGATGAATTGTATATATTGTAAAATAAATAGTAGTCTCTATAGCTCAACTGATGAATTGTTTATGGTTATAAATTGAATTAATCTAATTGATATCAAATGTACAATTTTGTATAGCTCAACCTAACTAGGCTTGTAAATTCAATTAGTGTGTTTACTATGTATTGTATATTTTTATAGCTTAACTGATTGTATATACTACAATATAAATAGTAGTCTATACAGCTCAACTGACGAATTTTTTATGCCTATATACTGAATTAATCTAATTGATATGAATTGTATAATTTTGTATAGCTCAACAAAACTATGCTTCTAAATTCAATTAAATTGTTTACTATGTACTGTATGTTTGTGTACAGCTTGGCTGATGAATTGTGTATGCTGTAAATTGAATAGTGATCTGCATAGCTCAACTGATTAATTGTTTATGCTTATAAATTGAAGTAATTTTCATGAAATTTTATCAATTTTTGTATATAGCATATTATATATTTATTGTAGTATAGTAGGCCTATATATATTTATTTAACCCAGGTTTTTCGCCTTCTCTACCAGGGCATTACAGATACAATATTAAGAATAATTATAAAATATCACAACTGATTGAATTGTTTATGCTTTAAATTGAGTTAATTTACTTGCTATGTAATATATTTTATATCTCAATTGATGAATAATTGTTTAGGTTTGTAAATAGAATCATTCGACTCCTATGTACTGTACATTTTTGTAGAGCCACAAATAGCTCAGTCGGCAGACTAACTAGTGGGTTTTTTCCCCAAGCATAGACAAATGCCAAGTAATCTATGGCGAATCCTCGACCTCACTTCATTTCATCGCGCCAAAAAATTGTAAACTTGTAAAATATTACTTGTTCCACATCTTAAAGCTTCAATGCTAATGTAAGATCTATGGAATACAATAAATGAAATGAAAAATGAAGTCACACATTTCCATATGTAAGTTATTGTTATTTGCATTCAACTATTTTTGTTTTTAATTTATTTATTTATTTGAGGGAGGAAAAGAATATGAGATAGAAATGGACTAAGATGAGAAATAAAAAAGAAAACTAGAAAGGCCAATTGATAAAAAAGGATAATTCTGAAAACAAATCCATGGGAAAGAAAAAAAGAATTGAGAAAAGGACCAAGAGGGGAAAAAATGATGAAGAGAATGTACATAAGGAAAAAGAAAAGGGACACTGAAATGTGAAGATTTAGAAAGAGAATAATAAAAATCATAATAAAAAGGGAATAAAGGAGTACGAAATAGGTAGGTTAACGTGGTGGAGAATGAAAGAATGAAGAAGTGTGAATAAGATAAATGGAGGAAGATGTGAAAGAAACTAAAAAAGAAGAAAAGAAAATCATAAAACCGATAATGAAAGGAAAAAAATGAAGTGGCAGTTAACTGTAAATGTGAAGAAAAGATAATGAAAAATATGGAATAATAAGGTGAAGATATAGGGGAGAAATAAATGTCTGGAGGAGGGAGAGCTGAGAAAGGAATGAGGTAAGGAGAAAAAAAAAGAAAAGTAAAGATGAAGAAATGAGAGGAAATAACTTATGCAAATTAAATAGCAAGGTAAATAGGCCTAATCTTGTTTTTTCTTCATTCCCTAAGATTTTGAAATAAGTCACCATTTCAGTAACGTAGTTTTAAGATAAAAAATTCCTTGTAAATGGACAAAATCCCTGCAGTAGTACAAGCGAAGGCTATATGCAGAATAACTGATGGAAATGCCACATCTTCTGCTTATGTATGGAGCATCCTGAATACGCATACAGTAGGCCTACGTCATGTTCCTCTCGAAATCAACATTTTTTAAATACTATATGATATGACAATATGAATATCATATGCGTACTTTACCGATCTCAATAGTACTACATTCTCGTTCTTATAAATTCGTAACAGAACATACAGTATTTACAGTTTAAAAATGGTATTGGACTACCAACACGACTACTTAAACTATTTATGACACGAACATTACTTACTGGCACTGAAGGTTAGAAACTGTAGACGCTGCAGTAAATTGCTTTCAAACTTGCTGTATTAAAATTCAATATACGTACTCACATTATTTCTTCCTATGCACTTACAAAGCAAATATTACTAGAAACTGTAACAACAGCTTTACGAAACAAAACCTGGACAATAGATTGCACTACATGTTCGCCTCTATATTCACTCGAGAAGATGAGTTTTCTTCCTTTTTGTCAACTGTACGAGTTCGAGAATATCTATTACTTATTATAGTATACGTTCAGAAATCGAACATGTCATCTGATGTATCAGAAACATGTGACCACTGGCGACTATATTTTCAAGGCCGGACGAGACATGCTTACGAGCGCTGTTTGCAGGAGTTGCAAGAGCGGTCTTTCGAGCTGTCCTGCTGTTATTCCTCCCATTAAAGCTTCACATTGAGCTTATGAAATTAAATTATATATCATATTATGTAATTACATCAAGTTCATATTTAACTAACATAAGTTCACGGATAGAAAAATGTATTTCGCAACATTTTTTCGGTAGAATCTAAGGAAGAGTAAGTAGTCAGAAGATTAACATAGGTAAAGGGTAGGTTACCAGATTTTTATTTCAAAGTGGGGCACCATCCCAATCATAGACGATCAATCAACGTGACTTAGATAAAGGTGATATATTTTTTTTTCAGTACCGGTACTTCTTACTTCATAATGACCTTAAGGGGTTAGGTACAGCTTACAGCAATAAAATTTTGGAAATATTCAACATTTTTTTAAATTACTTTATCTTGTACAATAATGAAAATTAGTATGTGTAAAACACTGTCCTTCTGCTATATAAAACAAATATTTTCACGATTAAAAATTATTTATATAAGTTTTTCAAAATTCAAAGTGGTGGCAGTTCACTGTGCAGTGATGAAGCATTTCCCTCATAACTAGAAAACTATCCAATATTCTGTGATGAAATGATATGTGTGTATTTATGCATGTCATATCTACAATATGATGCAAAACCACATTTCTAACTTCGATAGCTTGTCTGATAAAAAATAAATTCATTTTAAAAATGGTCAAATATCAGTTATTTTCTTCTAAAACAAAATTAAAAAAATATTTATTAAGGAATGTAGTTGAAAAAGCATGATATTGTAAACATGATTTACAGCAATAAAATAAAAGAGAGATAACAGAAAAAAATTAGAAAGTTTATGAATTATGGGGGAAACTCTTCATCACTTCACAGTGAACTGCCACCACTTTAAATTAAAAAAAAAAGTCACTGTAGTAAAGGGAGAAACAGAAAGTTAGAGGAAAATATGTGGGGAACGGAGTGCTGTGAGGTGGTGTAGGGTGGGAAAAAGAAAATCGGGGGCGGTATCCTCCAATTATAATCATATCTTGAAGTATTTCTATCGTGTGTGTGACATCATATATGGCGGCGAAATCGATCTCCTATTGGCCTGGATTAACAGCGACTGATTCTTGGATTTTACCCTTTTTTTCTGAAAATTCATTAACTTTACTATAATTTTCACAGTTGATATCATTAAAAACGCAAAGAGATAGTTACTAAAAATGAAGAACCATACATCTTATAGTTTCAGAACTTTACTATTTATAGTACAGTTACGATATAAATATTTAAATGACTTTTTCACAGAAATATTAACGGTTATCGTTATGTCACACTCCTTACAATCGAACCTCCAAACATTTATTTATTTATTTATTTATTTATTTATTTATTTATTCCGGTGTAGTTAAGGCCATCAGGCCTTCTCTTCAACACCACCAGAAATACAAATACAATAACAGAAATAAAAAGAAAAAAAAACACTATAAACAAAGTTAAGTCACACAAAAATATACACAGGTTGCAGTCACACAAACTTTAAATGAGTGATTAAGTACAATTAATTGTATCCTAATTAACTAACATAAACAAGAAACTTGCGATTTTAAAACACAAATCAACACTTCTAGCAATACCTAAAAAGCATTAAACAACACAAAATTTTCTAATTTGATTTTAAATTTTGATAAAGTCCGGCAGTCCCTGACATCATTAGGTATAACGAATTCCAGAGACGTGGTATTTCTACAGTGTAGGAGGATGAGTATAAAGACGTTCTATGGTGAGGGATAGAAAGAAGTGCTTGATGCCGGTTTCGAAGAGTTGTAAGAAATTGAAAGCGCGATAAGAGTTAATTCGGAGTAGAAGTATGCATGATCCTAAATAGAAGAGACAGTGAATGTATTGTTCTTCGTTCCTTCAGACGCACCCATGAAAGTAACTGGAGGGAAGGTGTTATATGGTCAAATTTACTAGTATTGCAGATGAATCGTATGCACACATTATGAACACGTTGTAGTCTCTCAGCTAAGAGTGAACTTACATTAGTTAGTGAGGAATCGCAATAATCAAAATGGAGCATTAGTGTTTTAATGAAATTTTAACTCTTTAAATACATAATAAAATTGAAGATTCGACATAAAAATAGCTGTATGTGCCAATATCTTTGAAAATTAGTCAATGGAGTCAATGCCCGTGGCTCAGTCCAGTAAGAAAAGGGGATAAGTTCCATTGTCATTTTATTTAGAACCTAATTTCTCTCATAGATGTGCAAAATGTATGGTATTACACAACTAACTGCACAAAAAAACCCTGTTTTCTAAGGTTTTTCTCTTTGGCATTTACGGCCATGAAAAGACTGTCCTAAATTACCTCTGAGGTGTCTTGTAAGAAGTTTCTAGAACTACATTTTTGGGATATCAAGTGACGTGCGAATGTAAAACGTGATTAATATAAAGATATCGGTACTGACTAAAACAAAATGAAAATTGTTATAATCAAAATTTCAAATCAATACATCATAAACCGGCAACGCAGTACCTAGCGCAAAATATTGCTATAACGCTAAATTTTTGCTCGCTCTATTAAATCTAGCACTATTTTCAAGGCCCTACTATGTAGTAGCCAATGCTGTGACTCCCATTCATGCAGATGTCGTTAAGTTGCTTGTAAATTTACCACATTCATGACACTTCCGGTATGGTATCACCAGTTGTGGGTTTAGTTACGAGCATTTTGTGCCGCGTTTTCAGTTGACATCATTTTTGCATATAAATAAACACTGTCGAACGCATTTGTTTTCGACAAATTTAAAACGTGTTAACGGAAAGTTAAAGCTTTGTATTTTCATTCCACAGCTCAAGTTCAAATAAATTTACTATCAGCGAATATTTCTGGAGTTATGGCAGGTTTTCTCGAGGCGCTCTCTTTTCCTCAGGAAAAACTTCTCGTATCATCCATCCATAGTGCAATGAAAAATAAAAACTATGACGCAAGTATAAAGCAATAGCAAAATTTGATGCCAACGCCTGATAGATTCTGAAACAGCAACACGGAAGCGAGAAAAAAATTATCATTACCACCATTCACATATCCATCACCATCACAATCATGAAGAATATTATTCAGCAATTATCATTGTCGTATAAGGCAGTTTTGTTCGGGTCATTCATAACTGTAGTGGAATTTACAACCAAAAGGTGACAATTGCAGAACTCTCTTGTCATGCAGTGCAAATAAGAGACAAGCTACACATGTTAAGACCCATATGAAAAGGATAAACTTATATTATACACATCTACTTTCCTGTAAATTTCCAATTTTGCATTTGCCTTTGTGACTGAAAGAGACAATGAAAACCCACAGTCAGATTGGCCGCCTACTAAGATTGAACTCGGGACCTCTAAAATCAAGTCTCAAGCGTAACCGTTTGATATACGCAAAGATTAATTTTTGGTCCTCCAGAATTTATCTGTTATGGTAACAATTGTTATTAGAGGAAAAAAAATTCGCTCTGTAGAACCAAAAATTAATCTTTACGTAGATTCTTCACCCAACAGCGCATATACTGTGGAATCCCGGCCACCATGTCACTCAATTGAGTGCGCTTCTTATATAATGGCAGTTGACACAATATATGTCAACATATATGTCGAACATGGAGTAACGCCACAAAAGGAAAAATATTGGAGGAAAGGCATTCGAACCAGTGCTGTTGATTGAACTTCGCCGTAGTTCAGTTGTTAGAACGCTTGATACGTAGCACCAAGAATTCGGGTTGTAAGCAATGTTGAGACAAGGCAATGTAAGAATTTATTGCATTTAATTTTGTGGCATATTGCCTTTTATTGTAACCGTTGTTAGCCCAGGCAATGTAAGAATTTATTGCATTTAATTTCGTGGCATATTGGCTTTTATTGTAACCGTTGTTAGCCCATTTAGAATTTATTGCATTTAATTTCGTGGCATATTGTCTTTTATTGTAACCGTTGTTAGCCCAGGCAATGTAAGAATTTATTGCATTTTATTTCGTGGCATATTGTCTTTTATTGTAACCAGTGTTGAGACCAGACAATGTAAGAAATTACTGCACTCTCTTTCGTGGCATATTGTCTTTTATTGTAACCAGTGTTGCGACCAGACAATTTAAGAAATTATTGCATTTTATTTTGTGGCATATTTTCTTTTATTGTAACCAGTGTTGAGATGAGATAATGTAAGAATTTACTGCATTTAATTTCGTGGCATACTGTCTTTTATTGTAACCAGTGTTGGGCTCAGGCAATGTAAGAATTTATTGCATTTAATTTCGTGTCATATTGTCTTTTGTTGTAACCAGTGTTGAGACCAGACAATGTAAGAATTTATTGCATTTAATTTCGTGGCATATTGTCTTTTATTGTAACCAGTGTTGAGACCAGACAATGTAAGAATTTATTGCATTTAATTTCGTGGCATATTATCTTTTATTGTAACCAGTGTTGAGACCAAGCAATGTAAGAATTTATTAAATTTAATTTCGTGGCATATTGTATTTTATTGTAACCAGTGTTGAGACCAGACAATGTAAGAATTTATTGCATTTAATTTCGTGGCATATTGTCTTTTATTGTAACCAGGGTTGAGACCAGACAATGTAAGAATTTATTGCATTTTATTTCGTGGCATATTGTATTTTATTGTAACCAGTGTTGAGACCAGACAATGTAAGAATTTATTGCATTTAATTTCGTGGCATATTGTCTTTTATTGTAACCAGTGTTGAGACCAAGTAATGTAAGAATTTATTGCATTTAATTTCGTGGCATATTGTATTTTATTGTACCCAGTGTTGAGACCAGACAATGTAAGAATTTATTGCATTTAATTTCGTGGCATATTGTCTTTTATTGTAACCAGTGTTAAGACCAAGCAATGTAAGAATTTATTAAATTTAATTTCGTGGCATATTGTCTTTTATTGTAACCAGTGTTGAGACCAGACAATGTAAGAATTTATTGCATTTTATTTCGTGGCATATTGTATTTTATTGTAACCAGTGTTGAGACCAGACAATGTAATAAATTATTGCATTTTATTTCGCGGCATATTGTCTTTTATTGTAACCAGTGTTGAGACCAGGCAATGTAAGAATTTATTGCATTTAACTTCGTGGCATATTGTCTTTTATTGCAACCAGTGTTGAGACCAAGCAATGTAAGATTTTATTGAATTTAATTTCGTGATATACTGTCTTTTATTGTAATCAGTGTTGAGCCACGCAATGTAAGATTTTATTGCATTTAATTTCGTGGCATATTGTCTTTTATTGTAACCAATGTTGAGCCCACGCAATGTAAGATTTTATTGCATTTAATTTCGTGGCATACTGTCTTTTATTGTAACCAGTGTTGAGCCCAGGCGATGTAAGAATTTATTTCTTTTAATTTCGTGGCATATTGTCTTGTATTTTAACCAGTGTTGAGGCCAGGTAATGTAAGACTTTATTGCACTTAATTTCTTGGCATATTTAATACAACAAAATACAAATCTCTATAGGTTTATATTGTAATTAATGATGTAAAGTTATTTCAGATAGGTTAGAAACCAAGATATTTTACCATTTAAATATTTATTTCAAATTTTTATATAATAATACACTTCACTTTTTACCAACTTTTCTTCATATCGTGCCTATCTTTAACCATGACACACTGTCTATCGACTTCAAGGAGCAATGATACATAACTACTACGTTTGGTATGACATGTCTAAGAGTTGTAGTGTCACTGGGTCATACACATAAAATATCATCTCAAGGCTTGTTATAGATGATGGAGGCATAATGTCTACTGTTTTAAGAACCCTAATAAATATTTTACATTAATATAAAATCACCTTAGGATTATAGGTCTATATTATGATGACATATTGGGACACACGGACAGTTAAAATGTGGTCTGAAAACCTTACGTTCATGAACATTGGACGGGAAGAAGCAGAAGTTTCTGGCCAGCCAATTACGAGATTCTGATCAAATTCGTTTAGGACTGGCCGACGCTTCATTAAGCCGTCGAGACGCTTTGAGGGGGCGTCACGTCCAAGCGCCGGCCCTGGGGCGTCTCGACGCTTGACAGGGCGCTAAACAAGGGTCGCCCCAATTACGAGTCCTGTCACCCGAACGGGACATACCCGATTGTTCAGTGGCGGATACCGCAGCTTACGACATCAAATTGTTCAGTGACGTGTCATCGAGTTATGACACCGACACTTAAAGGCAGCAATATTATATAAAATGGACACCTCACTACTCGAAACGAAATTGCATGCTAGGTTTCTAAGAGAATCCGTGATCCATTATAGGGCAAATTACAATAATGGTGAGTGAAATTGGTGGGAGAAACTGTAGCTTTTCTAAACACTCGATCCTGACATTCTTCTGTCACGCTTAAAAGTGTTGTACATGGGATGTGCTGGGTAACATGGATAATCCTTTGTTTTAAGTCATCGCTGCCAGAAAAACGTGCTGTTTCACAAATTCACATAGAACGAAATCTAGGGGTGTGAAGTCTGGTGACCGTGGGGACCATGACTGAGGTCCACCTCGTCCAACCCAATGAATGCTGAACGTCTCATTTAGTTTCTGAGACCATGACTGAGGTCCACCTCGTCCAGCCCAGTGAATGTTGAACGTCACATTTAGTTTCTGGCGAACTGTTAGAGCATAATGTACCGTGGCCCCATCTTGCTGAAACCACATTATTATCCGTTTTTAGTAGGTTATTTTACGACGCTTTATCAAAATCTTTGGTTATTTAGCTTCTGAATGAGATGAAGATGATAATGCCGGTGAAATGAGTCCGGGGTCGAGCACCGAAAGTTACACAGCATTTGCTCATATTGGGTTGAGGGAAAACCCTGGAAATACCTCAACCAGGTAACTTGCCCCGACCGGGAATCGAACCCGGAGCACCTGGTTTCATGGCCAGACGCGCTGACCGTTACTCCACAGGTGTGGACTATTATCCGTTTGTTCAGTGGCAAATCATATATGAACTTCATTACAGTGTTGTCCAACAATTTCTCGTATGTGTACTGGTTTACATTTCCACCAAAGAAAAATTGTCCCATAACCGCATCATCTAGAAATGGATAAATATGGGGGGAAAGAATAGATGGAGTTGTGATCGATTTCACTAAAGCTTTCGACTTAGTGCCTCACGAAAAACTTTTAGAGAAACTAACCAGGCTTCCAATAGATAATCGAGTAGTAAGATGGATATATAAATTCTTACAAAACTGGACCCAAAAGGTGAGACTAGGAAAAGAAATATCGGAAGTAGGAAATGTAACATCAGGAGTTCCTCAAGGCTGGTCTTGCACCTCTATTGTTTCTTATGTAAACGATATAAATAGAAATACTACTTCCAAGGTAGGGTTATTCGCGGACGACTGTATAATATATAGACAAATTAGTGATGAATCCGATATCGCCGCCTTACAAAACGATCTTAATGTTATTGAAACCTGGAAGACAGAAAAAAAAAATGAAAATCAATATGAGTAAAAGTAAGTTAATATCTTTCTGTAGAACGCATAAAGAAATTTGTTTCAAATATCAGCTAAATGGTACACCTATGCCACAAGTGAACTTGTTAATAATACTTGTTAATACCTAGATATATATTTAAGTAACAAACTGGGTTGAGAGGAACAAATCACTAATACTACAAGGAAAGCCTGGAAAGCGCTACATTTCTCTATGCGTATTATAAATTTAAATTTAAATTGTTAACTTCCTCCCATTGGAGGTAGCCCAGAAGGACTCAGTATACTCTCCTACATGAATTTTACAATATTAAATGTTTACATAAATTTGTTGACAGAAAATTAAAATAAACATGTATGAATTATAAAGTGAAGAAAAAGAAATTAAACAGAGTGAATATGATGACTCAGAATTTGGCAATCTAGTACAAAGTATTAGAGTACATAATCTTTGAATAATTTCAAGCGAAAAATTGTTCCGGGGCCGGGTATCGATCCCGGGACCTCTGGTTGAACGTACCAGCGCTCTACCACTGAGCTACCCGGGAACTCCACCCGACACCGTCTCAACTTTTCCCTTTATATCCACACAACTCGCGTGGACTGACGAAACGCCAGAGACCGACAACGAGTGCACACAATCTCTGTGTGACTTGGAATTGTGGTTTTCTGTTAACGTACACAGTAACGTATATATTATGCAAATTTGCATAGTAAAGAGATAGTAAAAGACTTAGGGTGAAAATTTCTCAAATCAAAGCGACGAAAACTAGACTGACCGCATTGTTTAAGGCACAAATGGGACATAAAGCATGGACTGACATCAATTCTAGATTAGTGACACCATCATTTTTAGGCAGAGTTGATCATATTAGGAAGTTTAAATATAGAAAACAAAGAACGGACATGGCAAAATTTTCTTTTGTTAACCGCACAATAGCAGACTGGAACAGCTTAACTGCGGCAATCTTTCAGGGTGGTCCTCTCAACATAAATACATTTAAGGAAATGTTGAGAAGATTAGACTGGAAATTTAATTGTAGGCGCAGTGTAAGTATTTAACTTGTGTCATGTAATTAAGTTGATATGTAATTAGTTAAGATGATAATGTAATTACTTAAGTTCATAATAGTTGGGTTTAATAGAAGTACTTATAAGTTAGGTTTAATTTGTTTATAGTAGGCGTTATTAGCATACTGTAGTTTTTATTTATAGTCCTAGATTTATTGCATTTATTTATTTATGGTTAGAATTAAATTTACGTTTATTTTATTTTTTATTGCAGTAATTATTGTAATTTTATTACTGTAATTATTGTAATGTTATTATTGTATATTATATATCTCTGCCTCTGAGTGTATACCCAACTGTAGTGTACATACATACATACATACATACATACATACATACATACATACATACATACATACATACATACATACATACATACCTATCTCATTTAAAGTTTGTGCGACTGCAACCTGTGTATATTTTTGTGTGGCTTTACTTTGTTTATAGTGTTTTTTCTCTCTCTTTATTTCTTGTGTAGCTTTATTTTGTACATAGTATATTTTTTTCTGTTTATTTCTATTATTGTATTTGTATTCCTTGTGTTGTGGAAGAGAAGGCCTGATGGCCTTAACTACACCAGAATAAATAAATAAATACGTAAATACATACATACATACATACATACATACATACATACATACATACATACATACATACATACATACATACATACATACATACATACATACATACATACATTTGGTTATACTTTAATTGGGTAGTGTAAAATATATCGTCTCTTTCATCTTCCTTTTGGCCAATAAGAATTTTCAGTGGAAGATGATGTGAGGAATAAAAATATAAATGTTTTATTTTAAATTTGGTTGGTTTGTGGTTGTGGTGGAGGGGGAGGGAATACTTTCTGCATAGTTTAACTTTTTCCCCACCAGGTGCGCTGTTGGTTGCATGGAATAAATAGTTTTTCTTTTCGCCACCTAGTGTGCTGATAGGTGTAATAAGTTAGCATAAAGGTAAGAGATGACAGCAAGATCAATTTCTACATTAGCATCTCTAACATGTGAGACTGGAAACACAGTAAGTTACACATCCTATTATATATTTATCCATGACCTAGTATTTCACACCACACCATAACTTTTGGAGCATCAGGGTTGTTAGCTTCTCGCATTCATCTTGGGTTTTCTTTGGACCAGTATCTTGCATTTTGTGTACGAGCGTGGCCATCCAGAAAGAATAAGCGTTTGTCACTGAACAGAACATGCTGAAGGATCGTCAGTATGCAAACGCTGTGTGATTCAGCTGCAATATGTTCGCCTCTAAAGTGGATCCTCTTCTTGCTTTGTGTGTAAATGCTGTAATTTGTAGGGGTGAAAACGTGTAGATTTCAACATTCTGGGAACAGAGTCTCTACTGATACCTTCTCGAGCCACATAGCGCACTGACCTCTTAAGGCCGGCCGTCATATTCACAATCACGTCTATTGAATTCTGTTCGTCAGTAACAGTTTTGGGACGACCAATTCGTTTCTTGTCGAGTAAACTTAAAGTTGTTTTAAATTTATGCAATTTTTTTTCCACATTTTGGTATGATGGTTTTGGAATGTCACGATGACGACGATGAAACTCTTCTGCAGCTTCTCTAGCAGTAGCGGCCGGTGATCGAAATCCTCGGTGAGGCCAGATGCAACTACTCTGTGCCTCCGATAGGAAATGTTTATTTATGATATTAATTATTATTGTTATTATATTATTAATATCATTATTACTGTATTATTATTATTATTATTATTATCATTATTATTATTATTATTATTATTATTAGTCTATTATTATTACTATTAATGAAAAATATTTTCACTCGCCAAATAAGCTGTTACGCTGTGAGTTTCAGTGATTGTTTCAGTGTGATGAAGCAACCCTTATTATGTGTTGAAATTCCCCTTTCTTTCTTTCTTTCTTTCTTTCTTTCTTTCTTTCTTTCTTTCTTTCTTTCTTTCTTTCTTTCTTTCTTTCTCTCTCTCTTTCTCTCTTTCTTTCTTTTTTTCTTTCTTCCTTTCTTTCTTTCTTTCCTTTTTATTTTATTCCTTTGACAGCAATAAACAAAGCCAACAAAGAAGTTTATTTTGCACCACATTACCACTTAACCATTTATGTTGCCCATACTAGGATACAATAAAAACATGCGTTTTAAGATTATTTGTCAGAAAAATTGTCAGCGATGTCATAGGTATCTCGGTAGGTTCTCCTTTTATTTAAAGCTTCCTTTCATTCAATATTATTTGTTCTCCATAAAGGACACTCTAACAATGAATTAATTACACCAGCATTATTTCTCGCATTTGTTTGTTTATATTTTCCCGAAATACATAACATTGGCCCAGATTCACTGCTGTATTACGAAGTACAATAGTACAACACCCTCGCTTAAGTCATAAACTAAGACATAAGGATAGAGAATAGTGTGGGTCTCTGCCTGCCAAAGAGCTGGAATTTTTGGTATTTATGGTCTATTTAGGAAGACATGTCACCACTGCTATTCCCTCCCACTCTACCCTTGAAACCTGTCCATGGATGGGAGGAGTGAAAGCTGACCAGGCCACGAGGCCAGATGAATTGTGCCTCAGCTACAATATTTCAAGCTCAATCTCAAAGTCCGCGAAAACATACGAAATGCAGAAGCAAGACCCGGCACGAGAGATCCTGGCCTCAGGAACAAATTTTACTGCAAAAACAGGTATATATAATATATATATATATATATATATATATATATATATATGATTTGCAGGTATATATACATCACAAAGTTTTTCAAATGCTTCTACATCGAAATATGCTTCATTCAAGTAACTAATACATTATATAAAAACACAAAATTTGATTTCAGTTAAGCCAAGTGACTGAGCCCCGGCCTCACTTGCCTCAGTAAGTCAGCCGCCACTGTATTTCTAGTTATCTTATGATTGTCCCCACAAAGCAGTAATAGCTCTACTCGCTGTTCAGGAGTCAACATTATGTCTTCAAATTTGAATGAATATCAGCATCACAACTGAAAACAATTAACAGACAATAATGTTATAGCTCGCGCAAGAAACGATTACCGAAAACCAATGGTGGCGTGCTATCTGTTTTGACGTGTGTATGTAGGCACGCCGAGGGGGGACAGGTGCGGGCCGATGGAAGTACTGTCGGTGACTCAGGAGAAGACGAGAGCGGACTGAGGAGGAAGGGATGTGAACAGATAACGTAAGACAACACGAGCAATATTTGTACTGCAGTAAGCGGAAACATTAGATCTCCTTCTGTTCAACTTAGCTTTAATTTCCATATGCATTGTTACTCATGTTTCTTGCACGAGTAATAACCTGGCTACTGGGATGCTTATCTGAGCGATGTTTATAATAATCAGCAGCGATAGTCAAGAAGGTCACATTCTTTCCGCTCGTCTTCTCCTGAGTAACGGACAGTACTGTCTCTTCCAAGAAGATGAACAAATGAGGACATCGCTGTGGAAATAAAGAACGTAGCAAGAGAAAAATTCGAAGTTAATCAAACGCGCAACATATGTTTACGAATGAAATAATAATATCGTGCGATACAAGACATGCATTCACATGCAATGGAATGAACTAAAGTCGTACATTACTACATTAACTATCACAACGCAAGACTGATTCTATCGATGTCATTTCTCTTCCGACTGTACTCTTGAATATCATTCAAGTTATCTCGTGACCTTTCCTCTCGCCCGCTCTTCCTTATCGCAGTGTTTGATTCGCATTCCTTCCGTCGGTAATCCGTACTTGCGAGACATGTATCTTCTTCAACACTTACTGAACTCAAAATAATAACTCAATAGATTCAAACAACAAACGAAACAAAACACAAACTAATTGTAGCATTGTTATTTACCGTACCATGGCCTCCTTCAATTTATTTATTGTATCTATTTTACGTACTCCACAAAATCTAATTCACGAAGACTGATAAGGAGACAAAAGTTGGAGAATTCTAGCAGTGTAAAATGGAAATATGCACTTCTAACCTTACAGTACAAATGAAAATGGTCACTCAGTTTTCGAACATCTTCAAGGGAACACATCATTATGTTACTTTGTGCAATAATTATTTCAGTTTTACAATAATAGTAATGTTCCCTATTATTTGTCAACTGAGTTCTGTATCACAAAAATATTGAAAATATTAATTTTTCTTCTTGTGCACCAAATAGAAGGAAAGGCAATACATAAAACGCTTTCCACTATTATTTTATCTAAGCAAAGTGCGGTGAATTATTGGCTATCTCCCCTCAATTCGCACGCACATGAAGTATCGATTAACGGTAAATATCGGCAAGGTACAGCAATGACGTTTGGATGAAAGGTGTGAGCTCTGCGTATTTATAGAACTGTTCACGATTCAGCCCGGGTCGATAGGCAGCCCGGTTGACAGTCTCACGCCACCCATTGTGGGACCCACGTTCACTCCTTAACAGCTGTCAATTAGGCGGCACGATACACACACCGCGCGCCACAGTTCAGTATAGAGAAAGTAGTGTCATAATGCTGGCCACTCAAGTGTTCACACTGTTTTACCTACGGTATATCTCTAATAAATACTAGGCCTATCCATTCAATGTTTTGTTGTATTGCCTTTTTAATTCTTTAGGCTTACGGCTATTGCCGATGTCTGTAATATACATCGTCAGTCATTGTTCGTCATATAACGCCGACAAAGAATCTGTCATAGGTGATAAAACATTCACGTTTTTGTACGGAAAACATTAGCGCCTCGATTGGTAGGAAGCACAACTACTTGATGGAGAGCTGCGACTGGCGCGATCTGTTGGAGTTCTTAGTAGTACAATAAACAAACTATCAATTTCCGTCATACTTTTTCTTTTCCTTCTTCATACGTGAACAAATAGTACAAACTATCTTAACCAATATTGTCTCTCGCATAAAATTCGTTTATTGAGCAACTATATCAAAGAAACACTTACTATAATTCCCGTAAAAGCAATAATACTTTTTTAAGAAATTCATATGATTATATATATATATATATATATATATATATATATATATATATATATATATATATATAATTTTTCAACAATATTTTAACGGTCTTACTAATAAAAACTCTCATACAGATATTTAACTATTTATTTCTTTATTAATATTTATTTAATAATATTTATTTACTTAAAAATTATTTAACATATACATAAAAACGTTGCATTAAAATACCACGAAAGAGCAAAGCTCGTGTTCGGGGACAGTTCCGTTACATAGATATACATACTTTGTACACAAAATACTTAAGGAAAAAAGGTCACATAAAGATGATAATAAATTTAGTAAATAATAATACTAATAATAACTGAGTGAAAAAAGAGACGATGTAGAGATTGATGGATTAATATTTAATTATTATTAGTAGTATAATTAGTACCTATCATGTTAATATAGTAACCGAGATAAGATAGAAAAAATATACTTAGGATAGAAATAAACTTGTTTTACAATACATGGTACATAATATAAATGTAGGGAAGTCTGTCATATAAATTTTTTAATTCTGGATCTGAAAATTTCATTGCTTAACGTAGTCAATTCTGAATGAAATTCTATTATCGAATTATATAAACGTGGACCATAATTTGTACTGTGTAGTAAAGCAGCAAATGTGAAATTTTAGGTTCAACTAATTTAAGAATTTCATTTCGTCTTGTATTATGATCATGGACTGAGCTACAAAATTCATTCTATTTTTATGATAGAATTTCATCAAAGAGTATTTATAAATTTGGTCAATTCTAAAAACATTCGATTCGGAATGGATCAAATTTGTTTGATAATCCAGTCGCCTTTTCAAACAAATTTTGAGTATACGTTTTTGCAACATAATTAGAGGAAGAAGAGCAGTTTTGTAACGCCTCCCCATCCAGTTATACCATATTGGATAACAGATTCAACTATAGCCAAATAAACCACACGTAATACGTGAGTAGGTAAGTAATGGCGAAGGTTTACAAATTTGTAAATTGTTTTACGGATCCTGTTACATAAAAACTGTCTCATACTTATGTACACAATAAACAGCTCGTTTATAAGTCGTGTGTAAATTCCTTACTAATAATCACTACATCGTGTATAACAGTACAACTGTTACACGGCTACGTCATAGTTTCATCATTACTTCATTACGAAAGATAATAAAATAATTGAGAATCTATACTGCGTCCGATAGTGCGGCTAGTGTGCTGTACTAAGTATCGATAGTGCAACTGGGCCTGATCGATTACCATGCTATGTTTAGGTTAAAGATATAAGCAATATTATTCTGTGCTCTTTGGTTTGTTCTTTTGTGGTTACAAGGCAACAATTATTGTCATAAAAATAATGCCAATCGATACGAACTGCTGTTAGAAGGGCGGTCATTTTTCTCTATATACAACGCTTAAACAGGAGTTTCGTGTATATAACTACTGCAAGCAGTTCCCATGTATAGTTATAGGCTGCTTATACATCCATCGCTTATGCATGGTTTATTAGTAACGTTTTCTGTTCCAACTCTGCTTAAGTCTCGTATAAAAACTATACACTATTTATTAATAAGACCGTAAGACATTACAATTTACTGTTATTTAGAATAACACGAATCAAAATACCAGTACTTACTTACTTACTGGCTTTTAAGGAACCCGGAGGTTCATTGCCGCCCTCACATAAGCCCGCCATTGGTCCATATCCTGAGCAAGATTAATCCAGTCTCTATCATCATATCCCACCTCCCTCAAATCCATTTTAATATTATCTTCCCATCTACGTCTCGGCCTCCCCAAAGGTCTTTTCCCCTCTGGCCTCCCAACTAACACTCTATATGCATTTCTGGATTCGCCCATACATGCTACATGCCCTGCCCATCTCAAACGTCTGGATTTAATGTTCCTAATTATGTCAGGTGAAGGATATAATGCGTGCAGCTCTGCGTTGTGTAACTTTCTCCATTCTCCTGTAACTTCATCCCTTTTAGCCCCAAATATTTTCCTAAGAACCTTATTCTCAAACACCCTCAATCTCTGTTCCTCTCTCAAGGTGAGAGTCCAAGTTTCACAACCATACAGAACAACCGGTAATATAACTGTTTTATAAATTCTAACTTTCAGATTTTTTGACAGCAGACTAGATGACAAAATCTTCTCAACAGAATAATAACAGGCATTTCCCATATACAGTACACATTAAAAATTAACGAAGAAAACCCTCGGGTTCGAACAGACAGGACTGCGCAGGGCTTCACTCACGGGTCCTTTATTTGTCTCTGGATGCTACGGTGACAGTCGTTCTTCTGTCAAACATCACAGTGGACCGGTATACAAGATCCACTTCGAAGTTTAAAGAGTCGATCTGTACGCGTAGGAATGTTGTTGACGTCTAAATCTGCATTACAAATAGTCAACTAAACTTGCTGATATGCATTTCATTTATGGACGAGCAAAATGCAATGGAAGGGAAGTAGCAATATTTAATCAGTCAAAATATAATTTACGATATCAACTAGCTTATACCATGTTTATGAGAAATCACCAACGTTTGCAGGAACAGGTCATCTGCAACCAAACTTCAAAAGGATGGCCTTGAGTTCGATTCCAGCTGGTTGCACTGGCTAACATATCTAGGCTTATAACTATCAAACGGAATGTTTCCAGATATAGATTCGTATATGAAAGTTGTTCATAACTGTATCATCTATCATCCCTAAGAGTTTGTACCGTATCCCTGGATCACCTTGTATAGTGTAAGCGAATTGAATGATTTTATTGCACCTAGAATTATTCACTATGTTTAAACAATGAATGAATTAATTAATCAATCTAATTAGTTTAATGGCAGACTATTTATTCTGTATCTGTGTTTTCATTTTTTTCAATTATCAGAGAACACATTCACTTTTCTTGAAATATACCACAAAAAGAAAATTGTTATTGCATCAAGTTTTAATCATAAAGTTTAAAGAAATAATTAATAAATTTATTCTCATCACCTGCAGCAGTAGAAAGAACAAAAAGCTGATAATTTTACATATACAAATAATTACTCTTGAGCCTACAAGATTTTACCCGTAGCGTACACGGCAGTTTATGCTGTGTGTATTTGTTCCATTTGTTAACTTTTCAAAAAACATGCTCACGTTATTTGCAACAAAACACTATCTCTGCAAAATAAATCCAACTAGAAAATAAAGTCATGTTCTATAGTTGGGGCCAACCAAAACCCCAAGCAATAAACATGGAAAAATAATCAATATACTACAATGAAATAATAATTTTAATTGTAAAGAAAACTAAAATAACCAAGGACAGCATAATATCTAGGTTATTGGAAAGTTTAAGAGTACATGGATGTAGATATTAAGAGTAAAATATGGTGAGGGGTCAGCAAAGACCTCAGAAGGAAACGAAGAAGGGATATGAGAAGAGTGTTCCTTCTTCTAATAGATTCGATACTACAGTATTACTCGACCGAGGTGAATGGAGTCGCGGGCATAATGTGAACTATCGCTATGATGCTATACGAACGCAGGAGCTGTACAAGTGGTGCTCCGGGCTGCAGGACTCCACTGGCCTCGGTCAAGTAATAAAAAGAAACGTCACTTTTGTGTTAAACATGTACAATATAAACATAAGCAAATTGCGGACAGAAATGTTCCACTGATGAACTTTATTGCGCAAGTAATAAATACTTAACGGTGTTAATACCATAAAATTTGATGGTAATTTACCTGGTTGACTAGTCTCGACGTAATTTGCGTCATCCTCTGAATCCTATAATTTAATATAAACACAGTAAAGTAGCTATGTATTCAATAACGTTCATCAGTGATTATAATAAGCGTTAAAAAATGTATCCAAGAATGAAGTAGTGTTTCTTTTAAACGGATACGACGGAGAAATAAAGTGACTTAATATATAGGTTGAACTGTAAGTAAGTTAATGTCATTAATTTCAAGGGGATATTCTTTGAGATATTTCAAACAACAGGTTTAATACAATTTTACTCATTTTTGCTTCCTTTTCGAAAAAAAAAAATTTTACATGAAACATTTCATTGGGTGTTATGAGCAAGCTACAGAATTAATTCCAAATATACACAGTCAATTTAAGAGAACAGTGTATTATGATAATAAATGATTGAAAGAATTTTAGTTTTGTCATTTAAATGCTCATAAATTTGATCTGAACAAATGACACTCCTCTAGAACAAGTAACAAGTTTTAAATACCTAGGTACTCAGCTCACGTATAAACACGAAAGTGACTGCAAATATAAACTCCCCATATTTCAGCAGCTGTGTGGTACAATAAACAGAAGTTTGAAAAATAAAGCAAGAAAAGAAACGCGAATTAAATTTTATAAAGTAATGGCAGTACCATCTTTGCTATTTGGATCAGAAACCTGGACGATGACTGCAGCTGACAGCAAAAAATTACAGGCCGCTGAAATGAAGTTTCTAAGGTCAGTCAAGGGGTGTACTATAACGGATAAAATTAGAAATGATAAAATAAGAGAAGAATTGATGATCTTTTCCCTAGAAGAAAAAATTAAGAATTATAGAAATCAGTGGGCAGAACATGTCAATAGAATGACACCAGAAAGAATCCCAAGAAGAATGATGAATTATAGACCTAGAGGGAGAAGACATCCAGGAAGACCTAGGAAGCGTTGGACGGATACACTATGGAGCCGGAACAGGCATATGCCTATCCCTTGAATTGAAGAAGAAGAAGACAAATGTAACTTCGTTCTGCAAAGGAATTTTGAAATGTTGCATTGGTTTGTATCAAATTTCTACACATTTAAAGGATAAAACTACAATTCCTTTAATAACTTATTATTATAATACCCTGCTCACTTAAATTGACTGTGCATATTGGGAAATAATTCAGTTGCTTTCCCAAAACTCGATATGAAATGTTATACATAAAACCATTTTTATATCAAAAAGGAAGCAAAATCAAGAAAAATTGTATTAAACTTTCTTTGTTTTAAATATAACAAAGAATAACTCCCTGGAATTAATTACATTACCTACGGTTGATTCACTTTGTATACACACATACACTGTATCGTAACAATGAATACAATCCTTCATTCAAAAAGTCCAACTCTCGTTGTTAGTTGCCATATCAACTGATGTGACTTACTCTCCAGTGAGCAACAATACTTATTCCAGAGTATGTAAGAGATAAAAATAGTAGGAGAACCCCCACTAATACGAAACCACAGGGACGTTTTTCGGAAAACTTGGGTGGAAGACTGAAAGCAGATCGTGGAAAGAAAGAGCAGTTGTAAGAGGGTTGATGGAGGGTGGAGGGGGTGGAAAAGAAGTCTAACCGAGACAAGGATACAGCATCTGAAACCAAGAAAAGAAAGAGAGGAGGAGGTGGAGTGCATTCCAGCGTAAACGAGTAAACACGGTCTGGAGGAGGAGGAAAACCTTCGAAATGAAAAGGACCAAAGCAAAATAACAGGCAATAAAGGGCCACAAAGACAAAATAGCTGCTACCACCCCACCCTCCCGCTCCGAACCCTGGCCACTCAAGCAGAAGAAAACCAACAACTAGCAGAGAAAAGGGAGCGGACAGACAGAACTGTACGTGTGCTCCATACCGACGTCGCCGTGTACACAGCCGAGAACGGAGTTCGGCCCAGCATCGCAATATTCCGGAGTTCATATGAATCCGTTCGCCAAGCCTGCAGCGACAAATGCACGTCTAGCTGAGCAGAGCAGACTGGATCACAGGGGGAGGAAGCCTTCTGGAAACTTGTAGAATTATGCAGCTTTAACACCATATTCTGAAACACCTAGGTTAGAGTTCATTTATTTGCAAAAAGATAACTGTGTGATAAGCAGGGACCGGAATTTGGAGATGTAAATAATATATTGTGACATTAGGTTCGTTCCAACAAGCGATTCACGGATCAGTTCATGTACGGTTCCTGTACCATCTTATGCGCATGCGCTAGTTGAGCATCTGCTGTGGGATTGAAACTGGACTGGACGCTGTTGGAACGCTTTCGCGGATCGTTATGTACTAAATCCAGAGATGCTATAACTGTGATCATCTTTGCTAAGAATTCGATGCTTAATTATTATCATTTCGCAGCTAATTCTAATTGCAGAAAATAGAATTTCGATCATTTTCTATAAAAAGATGACAAAAAATATGGAAGGCAAGAATTCCGCTAATTCAATGTCGTGTACTGAGGGACTCTCATCTAAAAATTATTCTTTTTTTTTTAATTTATTTATGTATGTACGTTATTTACTATACTTTTAATCAAAGCTGTACGTTGAAATTGTAATTAACTATTTCAATACCCAAATAATTTCCATTCTCTTTCTTTTTGGCGAAAATTTAAATTAAATCTCTAGTTTTATGATTCGTCTGCACTGTCACTTTTCATCTTAACCTCATTGATGTGAACAGTCGATCATGTCTTTCTTCAGTATCCAGGAGACGTTGTTGAGCTTATGCGCATGCGCGTCTTGCGTTCTCTTCCGTACATGCCTCAATCCACGGACTTTTCTGACCGTTCCGAACCCGTGTCAAAAGCTTGTTGGAACGCCCGACTGCAGTACATGTTTCCGGTTCAGGACTGGTTCGATTTGATTACCTGGTTGGGTTTTTCCGAGGTTTCCCCCACCGAAAAGGCAAATGCCGGGTAATATTTTGGCGAATCCTCGGACCTCATTTCATCTCACTACATCTCGCCAAAAAAAAAAAAAAAAAAAAAAAAAAAAAAAAAAAAAAATGTACAACATTGTAAAAATTGTAGAAAATTACTAAATTGTAAAACTATAAAAATTTGTAAAAATTGTAATTGTAATAATGTAAAATGTTGACATGTTCCACATCTTAAAGCTTCATTGCTCATGTAAGATCTATGGAATAAAATAAATGAATGAATGAATGAATGAATGATTGTGTTGGAACGCTTTTTCTATACTGCGCATGCTCACGATGGTTACGGACTGTTCCTGACTGTTGTTGGAACGAACCTATTGTATATACCAGAGTGCTGCATTGGAGTTAAATCGCTCGTTTGAACTCGGTCGAATGTCGCACCCTCGAGTGAGATAAGGTCTATCGTGATACGCTCGTAATAAACAGAAGCACAGTACAAGGTCATCTCACCGACATGTCTTATCTTGTATGGAAGGCGACAGATAAGATACACTTATGTTTTGCTCACACGGTAAAAATAAGGCTTTATTTTCTGCGTTTATGACAAACGCCTAATGGAACATACCAAAACAGTAACATGGAGTTATAAATAAAATAGTATGAAAAACTTCGATATACAGTTATTATTGCTAATTAATAATTGTTCAATATTTAATTTACCACATATATAATATGATAGGTCCATACATAGTGTTCCGCCTATATACTGCGACAATGTAGAAACGTTTTACAAAATATTATTGATATAGGAGTAGATTAATAACAATATTAGTACAGAGATAACGTCACAGAAAATATAATAAAAAGAATAATCATTCTGCACAACTGTTACAGACGCAAAGATTGATACACTAAGTATCACAAGTAAGAATTTGTCCTACACATCATTCTTCATACCTTCTTTAGGACTTAACTTGTATTCCTTGTTGAATAGTTTCAACTTCACCACATCTTTTAGCTCGCTCTCCATTTTTGACAGTGTACTTCTTGCCAGTAACAAGAACGAATGCCTAACGCTCGGCTTATACCGTTCAAGGATTTATCGCTCGCGACAATTTTACCCATCATGCATGTGCGCTACCTATCGGATTATGCTACGAACTACTTGGCGCTCGAGCGAAAACGTCCGATGCAGACCTCGGTGTCTACATTGCTGAAATTGCCGTCTACCAGAGCAGGGGAACAACACCGCTAAAAATACGTAACTAGGAATGCAGTGTATACATAGAAAGTTGCACATTTTCTATGAAAATAAAATATTTACTAGTAATACAACATATATGATTTAAAAAAAGAACGTAACTAAATTGTAAATTGTATATCTTGATTACACAAATTATAACACTGTATCATTTCGGAATACGTATTATATGACTTTCTCATGTTAAATTCTATCGTACCTGGTAAACATTTTCCGACCTGTTATTGGTCTTCTTCAGAAATGGTCGTTGCTGGTCTTGGCGCACAACACATCCAACCACCCAACACAACACAACACAAACAAGCTGCATTCCGAGCAATGGTACACAGACTACTCAACATACCAATGAACTAACATGATTATAAAGAAGAGCTAAACACAATCAAATATACGTATAGCAGAAGAAAACGGATACAACCCCAATATAATAGAAAACATAATACGTAAGACAAAACATAATCACAACACAAACACAAGAACACAAAAAATACATCACATTAATATACGAAAACGAGAACACACACAAGACTGCAACCTCATTCAAGAAATTAAATTACAACATCGCATACAGAACAAATAATACTCTATAAAAACATCTCAACACACAAACAACACAAACAAACAAACAAATACAACCACATAGGCGTATACAAACTCAAATGTAACACCTGCAACAACTTCTACATAGGACAGACAGGCAGATCATTTCAAACACGTTACAAAGAACACATCACAGCTATAAAAAAAATTAAAAAACACTTCCACACATGCAGAACACATCACAAATGCTAACCACACCTACAGAGACATAAACACAGACATGGAAATTCTACACATCCAACCAAAAGCCAGAAACTAAACACACTAGAACAATATGAAATATACAGACACACAGAAACACACCCTAATGAAATTCTCAACACATAATTCAATTTCAGAACACACACACTCTTTGACTCCATATTACACTACACAAACACACCACCACAGGAAAAAAGACAAGAGGCGCCAAGACTAGCAACGACCAGTTCTGAAGAAGACCAATGGCAGGTCGAACATGTAAACCAGGTACGATAGAATTTTAACACGAGAAGTCATATACTACATATTCCGAATATAAATTGTAATTGGCTAAAATGGTGTACTGAAGTAATTATATTACTAAGAGATAGGGAAAAATGAAATAGTGGAAAGAGTTGTAGAATGATGCGAGCACTAAGAAAGGACGTAATCTGGTAGAGAGAATCAAAATTGTGGAAATGTGTGAAAGTGTTATTAGAAATATGCGAAGGAAATGTAATAAAAATTAGGGTGTAATATTATACGATCGACTTGTAGAACGAATAATGGTTAAGGCTAATGTGTGTCAATATGATGGCGCAGATGATGATTAAAAAACTGAGAAAATTCGTCTGTTCATCATCATCATCATCAACATCATGAGCTTCAGGGCTTAAGCCATAACTGACTCGTTCCGGTGACATGAATTACAACTGTTGTACCCATCTCCTTCTCGGTCTGCCAACATTCCTTAGGCCTACACCTTTCGGTTTATAATATAAAATTAATTTTGGAATGCGGTCATCTTCCATCCGTTCTAGATGCTCCATCTAATCGTTCCTGTATTGAGATACATTTCTGTTAATTTGAATATTTTAAGTTCTTTCCGAATGTCATCATTTCCTCTAGCCCCTGTCGTCTGTTATTATGCTATTACTAATAAAGGGACAAAGATGTAATTTCAATAACAATAGTAACGACGTTCTAGATCTAATAGTTAAGGCGAGTACCTAAAGGGTTAAAGCGTCAGGACGTCAATAACATGTATAATATTATGCAAATCTAGTCTTTCAGGTAAAGTTTCCTGTAAAGCAGATTTGAATAATTTCAAGGGAAAAATTGTTCCGGGGCCGGGTATCGATCCCGGGACCTCTGGTTGAACGTACCAGCGCTCTACCAACTGAGCTACCCGGGAACTCCACCCGACACCGTCTCAACTTTTCCCTTTACATCCACACAACTCGCGTGGGCTGACGAAACGCCAGAGACCCACATCGAGTGCACACAATCTCTGTGTGACTTGGAATTGTGGTTTTCTGTTAACGTACACAGTGACGTATATATTATGCAAATCTAGTCTTTCAGGTAAAGCTTCCTGTAAAGCAGATTTGAATAATTTCAAGGGAAAAATTGTTCCGGGGCCGGGTAATATGTATAATATGCTTTGACATCAGTATGTAGGCTTACGTGTAAGTATAGTTTTGGTAAGTACCTGTATAAAGCAATGTGAAGGTACACCATTACTTGTATGTGTCTTTGATGACATTAAATATACAGGGTTAGGAGAAAAAGTACATGGTTTGAGGGGTGATAATATTGGTGATTCTGAACAAAAAACTTTATATAAACATACGTCCTGTTCTTAACGGTTTCCAAGAAAACTAATGGAAACAATGACGAACGGGAAAAGTGCAGGTGATAGTAAATTAAAACATTGTTACCTTATGTTCTGTTTAATTGTGTACTTTTCTTTACAGAATATTCAACTTCAATGCACTTTGCAGCTCTTGTAAACAGCTGCTGTGTTGCTGATCTGAGCTGATTCGGACATTCCTTTACTTGAGCACAAACATGTAAAACGGGAACGAAAAGTCCCACTCTTGTTTCCACTTTGCTTGTAGACTTCACTCTTAAGCCAACCTCACACACAGTAATACAATAGACTAAGGTCGGATAATGATGATAACGATAATGATTTTGCTGATGGTTGGGGCAGTGATGTTGGTAATGACTATATTATGGATGATGATAATAGTGGCATTGCAACTGATGTACATTATGACGATAATGGTGATAATGACGACTATAATAATGTCAATAATGGTGTATGGTATGTATGTATGTATGTATGTATGTATGTATGTATGTATGTATGTATGTATGTATGTATGTATGTATGTATGTATGTATGTATGTATGTAAAGGGTGCGTCAGAAAGAACGGATGGATTTCACAGGGCAAGAAAATTGTAAGGATTCATCAAATCAAAAATTTATTGTTATCAACAGATTCACCAATACATGCAGTTTATTTATGGTATACAACATCATCCATATGATGTCCTTGGCTTTCGATACAGGAATCGAGGCGTTTTCTGAAGTTCGCCGTAACTTTCACAGTCATAGTTGGTGGGATTGCCGCAATTTCTTCACGAATCGCCGTCTTCAGTTCGTCCAGTGTATGTGGTTACTTACGCCTTCAAGTGGTCCCAAAGAAAGAACTCGCAGGGCGCGAGATCTTATCGTAACCTCGACAATCTCAGTGCAATATCATGTTTGCTGGCTGATGGTTGAGGTGGCAGGACAACCTACTGTCTGTCTCCACATTTGCAGGAGTACACGCGCTCCGTGTTCGTCCAGGTGATTTCTTCTTTAATGTTGAACCTGTGGTACGAAATGAAGCCGCCCGAGTTGGAATCCTAGCGTGACGTCCGATGTCGAAATGAGTCCTGAGTGACGATCACAGACTCTTCATTTTTCAAAAACGTCTCTGCGATGAAAGCACGTTGTACACCAGACCAACACCATGTTCTCAACTGAAACTGCATTCTCTCGCTGATCCAACAGTCGTGGTCCCCCTCACTCTATCCCTCCCCTCGCTGCGTATTGATAGTTTGAAATCCATCCGTTCTTTCTGACGCACCCTGTATGTATGTATGTATGTATGTATGTATGTATGTATGTATGTATGTATGTATGTATGTATGTATGTATGTATGTATGTATGTATGAACTAGAGATGAACAACGATCGAGAAAGCAAGACTAACAGCGCCAGCAAAGCTGAAAACCCGCACGACATTGTTGTATATGTCGCGTTGTTGACGTAAAGACTGTTTGTGAGTGTTTCGAGACGTCGAGATTGATCACTCCCGAAGTCCCGAACGTCAAGCAGCCTTGAATCGCCATAGTTGTTTGTACCTGACTGAACTTTTAGCTACTTTGGCAACTGTTATATGTGTCTAAACAATCAAGTAGCCTATTTGAAACATCATCTCTACCTTTCAATGTATAATAATCCGTTTCCCAGTCTTTATTTAATTACTAGGCCCTTATTAAAAGGCGAAGAATTATCTTTTCGTATATTTGAGATCATGTGTGCAATCTCAAGTAAAAATATAATAACGTTACGTTTTATGTTTCTTAGAAATGCATATTTATTTGAGAATTTTTTTTTCTCTTTATATAACCAGAACATTTTGATAACTAAGATACTGTTCTGTTTTGTCTTTTTGTCTCATTTAAACATTTATAATGTTATTTATTTCAATGATGTATGTTATTCAAAGTTACGAAATCTTTCCACGCCGACCAAATGCTATTTAGAGAATGATGAGCGAGACTCGAAGCGCACGAGAATGACGAGACGAAACTCGAAAGACAAATGCAACGAACACAGCGAGCAGAGCGGCAGCTAGTTTCGTTCATCTCTAGTATGTATAGTAGTGGCAAAAAAAAAAAAAAAAAAAAAAGAAAAAAGAAAAGCCGGACCGACCCTTGTAGCTGATTTCAGAGCCTTGTTCACCCCAGAGCACGATAGACAGGTAACTAAGACTTTCGTGGTTAGAATCCTGCTTTGAAAGGAAACTTTTTGTTGTTCTTTATTCAAAATTATTCGCAATACTTTTCGATTGTAGCGATATTTTACTACTTAATTAACTTATTATTCCCAGAACATTAATTTTACCAGCTTATTTTCTAATGGCTTTCGAAATTGGCTACGTCAGCAGTTGAAACAACAACAATTTCAATAGATTACTCACTATCTTGTGAATGCGGGCGTGACATGCGTAGTGGCACATTTCGGGGACTTTGATTATTCCGTCGGTCCGGTTTTTTTTTTACACTACTGTACTTGTGTATGTGTCTGATCTTGTCAAAAAATTGTTGGAGAGAACAATTTCGGAAAATTGATCTGAAGTTAATGTAGTAACGGTGATGAAATTGTGAATCACAAAATGTCATAAATTAAATTAAATTAAATTACAACGATGAATAGGTAATTACTCAAACGAGTTACTGCGTTTGCTTAAAGTTGTCTTTAGTTTGCGGTCCAGCAATTGCTCATTAAGAAGACACACCATCCACCAAGTATAATGTGAGAAATAATTGTGGTCTTATGTTTGTGATAAGACTAATTTAGCGCACTGGAATTTTCAACCTCATCTATGAAGAATATCCAAGAGCCAATTCATGGGTCAGCACCAAAAAGAATTTGTCGTCTTCGGAATATACTAATGCAATCAAGATGTCCTGCAACCTTACTGCAATGCGCTACGTTCCTGGCAGAGCTTTCAGCACGACCCGTTGCCGTCAACCAGGCTGCAACGAGACAGAAACTCTTGGCCACGTGTTGGGCTTTTGTCGGAAAGGAGAGTTATTGCGTAACGACAGGCATCATAGAGTCCGTGGAGCTATCGCCTGTCTTCTTCGGAACAAGGGTTGGGAAGTTCATGAAGAGGTCCACTGTATTTCTGAAGACGACTCTCACAGAAGAGCGGATATAATAGCAATAAACAGGCAACAACAAAAGACTATTATCATAGATCCAACTATACGCATGGAGAGAGATCTAAACCAAGCTCATCAGGTTGATCATGAAAAGAGGGCTATTTATGAACCTTGTATTCCCTACCTTAGTGTCAAGTATCACATCCCTCTCTTTAATTGGTCAGTGACAGGTTTATTTTTTGGTGCTCGGAGTTCTTTACCAAAATTTACATATAATTTTTTAAAACAATTATCAATACCATCTTTTGAAATTCAAAAAATCATCTCCCTAATTCTTAAAGATTCCCTGAAGATTATACAATTTCATACCACTCAGAAGGTCTTAATTAAGGATATGCTAATTTTAAATACAATCTATTATTTATAAGTATAATTTTAAAGTCATCTGACACGATTTTATTTTATAATTTATATAATCAATAGTCCTTAATTATTATATTTTATTTTCATAACAATATTCATATTTAATTAAATAGGCTATATTTATTTGCTAGTAATTTCCGAATCCTTGTGGTCATCCCTAATTAAGGCCGGACGATTTATTTCTCTCTCTGTACAATATCGATAGACTACAGCTTTTCACATAGTACACAATTCTAAGGGCCTACACTTTGTGATCACAAGTACAATCACCCAATGGTTTCATCGCAAAACAAAATTAAAACTAACGTTTCTGGCGCCTACATCGAGTTCTAAGTCACACACAATGATAATCTAATTTGCTGTCTGTGCTACGGGACCCGATCGGCATCTGTCATTGTGGGCTGAGGCTGCCATTTTGAAACAATGGACGGTCGGAATCCAGTGAATCGAATATTGGCACCACTGAACCATGGCCAACTATTTTGCAACGGCAAGCAAAACGACTCGGGTTAGGATTGTTTGGGGTGGGTGAAGGTGGTGTGGGTGCAATGAATTACATTGGACACATCGCGTTTTAATGCACTGCAAACAACGGCCAATAAAACAGCTTTATTACAATCGGGCCCGGACTGGCTTCGCAATTTTTTTTCGTACGGGGTTCCACTCACTTCCCCAACCCCTATTTCTACCCTCAACCCCTTTTTAGTTGTACCCTCCATGTGTGATTTGGGATATATCAAAATCAAAAAAATGTTATTCTATTTCAGTGTGTCAGAGGATGTGCTAGGGGAGACTACGGCAACAATGTATCGGGGGATTTGTTACAAACGTAAACTTGGTGTAACACACATCATTCATCGCGATACTAGTTCCGGTACAGACCCTGCAAGCTGCGTGATGCGGACGCTGACAAATCGAACATTGTGCTTACAGCATAAAACATCTTGCTACCAATGCTCTGGTTCGCAATGAAGAATTTATCGATACAGTTAAAATACTACGACAAAAGTAATTCCGTTATTTGATTTACTTGTTCCAAAGTACCAAAATTATGTCACTACCGTCAGCAACAGCAGCACCAGTTAGCTACTTCATATCTGAAATCATATTCAGACAGTATGAACTTCTTAAAATTTTTAAATGAAATCTTTAATACAGGGTGTACATAAAATAATATAGCGATTTTAAAGGTATTTAATGATACTTTCACTAACTACGATAATAACATAACACATGTTAAATGAAACAGTAACATCTCCAGTTTAAATTATAAGTTCATAAGTAGACTTCGTATTCCAGCTACCTAAAGATTGAAGTTAAAGACACAGTGGGTATATAATACGTCGAAAACAGGTAATGCAACGAAAAAAGATATAAACAAACAGGTTGTCGCTACGTGTTCGTGGAGTACAGTCAACTCTCGACATTCTGAAGCTATACTAGTGAACACATGCGTGAGCCGTGATGTTCATTTTCGTCGAGATCTTTGCAGTGAATAATAGCGTCGATTCGTAAGTCATGGAACTTCAACGTATGCGGATGTCACTTGAAATGATTTTATATTGCAAGAAATTCTTTCAATAGCACATGACGTTATTTGTACATGATGTAGTACAAAATATTCTTATTATCTCATATTTGTTCGTGTTTCATAGGATATTGTAATACAACTCATCACTGAAAACTCACTAATGTTTTATGTACTTTTCTAGAAATTCCATAAAATGTAGATTATTTAATTTCTTAATTGAGATGCTGGCGCTAAACATCATGATAAGCTACAAAAATCCATGCTAAACGTAGAGTTCATATCTTTATAATTTTCAGATTTTACTTTTGGATTACGTTCAATACACTCTCCGTGCCTTTGGTATTGCAGTGTCTTTCACTGTACTGTTTTTGTCACTTTTACATTTAATTTACTCAATTTATATGTAATGTCTATATTGACAGTGAAAATATTAGTTCAAATACTCTTAATTATGCACTGCAGTATTACACGATTGAACGTCTTACCTAAGGCAATTTATCTCTGCAATGAACCTTCAATCAGTCACAAAGATGTAGTTATTTAAATAATACGACTAGTAAGAGCAGTGATCGATAAGACTACTCACTATGACTGCGTCCCGGTTTTGACTTTCTAGAAGAAGAGGGCAAACGATGCGTAACTATTTTGTATACGAACGTACCTGTACCTGCGCTGTGACGTCACATATACTTCGAATCAGGCAACCTCATTCCAGTTTATAGGTAGCTGGAATACGAACCCGATTCATAAGTGTTCAATGAAAGCTTCGTTTGTTACACGACATACATCTCACCTGTAGGCTATTTCCTCCCATACTTTAATCAGCATGTCTGGAGTGATGACAGCAACAGCTTCTCGAATCCTGTCTCTCAACTCGGGCAGGTTAACAGGTAATGGAGGCACGTAGACTTGGTCCTTTACAAAACCCCAAAGGAAAAAATCGCATGGAGTGAGATCCGGTGATATTGGAGGCCACTGGAGATAAGTCCTGTCATCGGGTGCATGGCGACCAATCCAGTGGTCAGTGACAACATCATTCAACCAATCTCGTACAAAGTGATGACCAATGTGGAGGTGCGCCATCTTGTTGCCAAATGAAGTTATTTGTTTCATCCTGCAGTTGAGGAAAGAGCCATTCTTGGAGCATATTCAGGTATGAAATTCTTTGCCAATTAGTTATGCCATCGACGGATGTTTTTGGCATTTGGGGAATCACGATTAAACTGCCTATGAAACGCACGTTGAACTGTTATAACCGATTTACAACTCTCAAACTTCAAAACACAAAATGATTTCTGTTGAGGATTCGTCATCTTTGTTATTATCGCTGCCAAGGAAACAAAACAAAGGAACGCTATCTGCGCATGCATACAACTAAAACTGCCTTCCTTTCTCTTTGATTTGAGCCTACAAACAACTTTCCACGCATCATCCGAGTGATAATATAACTATTAGAAACTGCTGTATTCTTTTACGTACACGGTGTATAATAGGAGCTATGCATTTTTAGGGAAATCTGGCATAAATCGTTTTGCTATACTAAGTAATAACAATGCTAATAGTTATTAAATTATTGTAAATGTGATTAAACATAGCCCACCATTTAAAATTCTTTACTTTCTGATTATTTCACATACAGGGTTTAACATCACAAGTTTAAGTTAAGGTTATCATATTATTTCACAATTTCCGGGGACAGATATAAACATATAAAAAATTTCATTTCGGTTCACTTATACCTGTTGTTTTTACACAATTTAAAGAATTAAAGAACCAGTACTGATTCTATTTACATACTAAACTATAGTATTTTTTCAGAAGAGTGTATTTTTTTTAACAGGTCTTCTTTAGATCCCAATTTTTAGCAAATTCCAGACAGGTCATGTTCAATTTCAGTTAGATAGCAAGCATGGCACAAACAATTTATAAACTCATTCCGGATTTCTGGGATGTCGACATCAAGTTCATTGAAGAAGCTCTCTTCACTGGAGCATTACCTCCAGGAAGATTAAGAGATATTTCAACCTCTGAAATTGTGCACAGGGAATCATTTTCTCAGAACCAAAAAAAAAAAAATAAAATAAATAAATAAATAAATAAATAAATAAATAAATAAATAAATAAATAAATAAATAAAATAAATAGATAAATCTCCATCCAATTTTGAGCAAAGAGTAGCATTTTCTTCAATACACTTTTCCAATTCCTCTGAAGTAACATAATTCTTCAAGCAAGAAATTTCATGAAATAAATTATCTTCATCCAAGACAAATATATCTACATAATGGACTGTCTCTTCAAATTTTTATCCCTCTGGAGAAGGTCTCAGCAATATAAGTACATTTCATAGCTATATTAAGTGAATGAATAACCCAGGCACTGGCATTTTCGACAACAATTTCGTAAAAAATCATGAGAGACACTGAGAATTCTGTTATGAAGTAAGAGCCACTTCTTCTAAAAATAGCCCAAAAGTTCCTTAATTGATGACGGTATAAATTTATCTTCTTTCCTAGAGTTCAGCTTTTTTATGAACTTCGATAGCAACGGAAGACTCGACTGCACATGTCCTCACTTTCAGTTTTGATTATGGAATCGTGAAAAAGTAGCAACGTTGCATTAGCAAAATTTAGCACAGCAATGTAGAGGGATCATTAAATCTTACTAATTAAAAATGAAAATCCGGTGATATCTGGGGAAAAAAAAAATATTAAATTCGGGGACATTCCTGGGAAGAATTTTTTCCAGGACAGAAGCAAAATTCGTGGATTGTTCCCGGGAAACGAGGACGTCCGGTAACCTTATTTTACGTAAACCTACAGTTTTGGTTTCCTGATTCTGTTACTGGTACTCAGTTCCATCACCCGAATTTCTTTAGATGTATTTACCCGAAGAAAAACACCAAAACGGTATGCTAATGCTCAATTCAATTAAGTGAAAATTAATAATGTACAGGCCTAATAATGATAAATAAAGTATTTAGAGACGACGTTTCTGAGTTCAGTATAAGCGTGCAAAAATTTCCCGATCATCAGAGAAACACTGATATAAGGAACTGTATAGTGTTCAATTTTCATTTCTGTATTTGAAAAGGTGGAGGAAAAACTACTACACATTGCTTACCTAAATTCGGTTTCTTATGACAGCTTTAGCGGTAGAAAGGGTCATCGTGCTAGCCAAAAGTTACTCCCATACTCATTATGGTCCGTCCCAGGAATCTGTGAAGTAGAAAGACGAAACAAGATCTCTACACAAGTGGTATGTGGGAGGGTTAGGACCAATGACTGCTCTGGTGGGAGGCATTGGTTGAACGAAGCGAGCAATCGCTTGCAGGAGGGGATATTTTCTATCTGAACTAACTCTACCTTCTACCACGAGCATCTTACCCCTTAGCTGACTCGAGCTGATGCTGCCCGGAATACACTCCGGCACAGATGGACTCCGCCCCCATATGAGCAACGTACCACAGATGATTGAGGCGTGGTCAGCAGTCGAATTATTATTGTTATTACTAATATTATTACTACATTACTATTATTATTATTATTATTATTATTACTATTATTATAGATCGTCGAGTTAGCTCTGTGATAGTGTGTCTGCCTCCAGACCATCCGGCCGGAGTTCGATTTCAGGCGAGGTCATAGATTTTCTACCTCCGAACTAGGAGAGATGGCGTTACACAACTTGTAATCACTAGATTGTGCACCAGTATGCCTGCGTTAAATCTCAAATCTTACTGCAGTATATGTAAAGAGAAGGCATATGTCATTGATGATAATGATTCGTCCGTCGGATGGGGACGTTAAGCCTGGCGGTCCCCTTGGTGCTATTCTACTCCAGACTACGTGCCGGCATCGAGTTTCTCCTTCTCTCTTCCTCATCTCCATCAACATCCTCTCTCATTCCATACACTACACTTACACCAACACTTTCACAATATGCACTGATCTTAGTACACGACATAACTCTTCACAGATACACATCATTCACAGCATGGCCAGCCGAAGTGGTGTGCAACTTGAAATTACCTTCTATCAGAATATGCTGAACTCGAATCACTCAAGTGAAGTGAGTAGGCATTGGACCCATATATTATTATTATTATTATTATTATTATTATTATTATTATTATTATTATTATTATTAACTAGCCGTACCCGTGCGCTCCGCTGCACCTGTTAGAAATAAATATAGAGTAATTACACAATTAAAATAGGACGTTTGATCCAGGGAACATTCGTGTTTGATAGAAGGATAAATCATTTCATATGTTACTTAATTTAAATTGTATTTAAATAATTAAAATGCGGTCATTTTGGCCCAGAGAGTAATCATTTGGTTCAATGACAATTCCTTTAACATGTTTCTTAATTGTTATTACGTGGAACCATAGTTTAATGAAGATTGACATATCATTTAGTTATAATGTGTATACTTTATATTACTGGCTATATGTTTCAGAAGTTACTGTAATAATATTGTAGAATTATGTCCATCTATAGAAACTACACTTTCCAATGGTGAAATTATAATTAAACAATTAATTAGCTTCAGATATTACTTCATACAAACACAGAAACATTCTCTGTAGGCTATGTTTAATAGCTTTCGATTGTTGTCCAAGGCATCTTATAGACGAAGTCATTTGTTTTTATTTCAGTACAGCGCCTTAGATGGCGTTGTTATTGCAATTTTAAAACTCATTTATCTCATTAAATATCAGTCCTATCAAAATTTTGTATAGAATAAAACTTATCGGAAATTATTCTTAAAGAAAATTTTGTTATGTAACATTTTTCACGAAAATTAATAATAAGGGAGATATTTCGATTTATTTAATTCAAGCCACCTTATAACCCCCCTTTTAAATAAAGTATTTTGAATGCCATATAGCCTAAAATCTAAGTTACAACGAACTTAATTTATATTACAATTTTCATATAAATCGGTTCAGCCATTATCGCGTGAAAAGGTAACAAACATACAGACAGACAGACAGACAAACATTTCAAAAAAAGCTATCTTCGTGTTTTAGGATGATTAATTATACATGTTAACACCAATTATTTTTGGAAAATCGAAAATTACCAGAACAATTTTGGCTACAGATTTATTATTAGTATAGAATTGAAGAGATTATACAAGTTTTCCTTGCCATTTGAAAGTATGAATTTTGCAATATTTTTGAATCCATATTTTGACAAACTGAATTTCGCATTGCTCATCTTTCTCAATAACTTGTCTCTTTATTCCGTCTCTACAGAAGCAATGTTAAAGTATTCGGTAATAGGAGTTTTTACTTTCCCATCTGAAAGATATTTCCCGCATGGACAGATTTTTGTCTTTGAAAAGACTCACCACTTTTATAGAGCCTTCATTAACGAAAAGGCTAGCCACTGCGCGAACAATGAAATTTAAAGTCTATTGAGACTTTTAGCCTTTCTTGTTTACTCGTGTAACTTATAATATTAAATAGAAATTTACCGGAAACATTTCTGTAAATTCATTATGACTTCGAAGTACAAGCACAGAAACTCTGAAAGTGAATTTGCAGAAACCGGAAACTAAAAGAACCGAAGCAATGTAAAAGAATGATCTCTGTTGAGGAGTGAAGATATCGAAGTGCCTATTTCTTCATATTGATGAAGAAGAAACGTAAATGTTATGAATTAAAATAAATGTTGGTGCCAAATTAAGAAGACACCAAAATAGGACCCATTTGATGAAGAGACTGAGATGAACCAACTTTGTTTATCTTCCATTGTAGGTAATGAATTCAGGTACTAGAAAGAGGAGATTTTGTTACCAGAGGATTATTCCATCTAGACGAGAGGGGCTAAAGGTCGTACACGTGATGACAAGCGTCGGTTTTGGAGAGCATTTTGAAGTAAAGTATGCTATGAGAAGTACCACAAAATGCTCAACAGCTGAGTCTCGTGTCCACTGTAAACCGTCGAGTGCCTCACCCGTCACGTCAACAGCTATCAACGCGAAATAGGAACATTCATCATTTTTATGTGGACTAGTATCTCTGACACGTACACATGGTTCAACTTTCTAATAAAATTATAGAATTTGACTAAATTTTGTGTCAGGAAGAGAGACAAAACGTATTGTTATTTCACTTCAATTAATGTTGATTTATAACGTATTTATAATTTATGACATAAAGATTTCTGTAATTAAAATCAGTATAACTCAAATTCTAGTACAGACCCTTGTAATGCCTCACTTTGACTATTGTGATGTTTTATATAGCGACCTAAGTGTTAAACTTTCTCAAAAACTTCAACGTGTACATAATGTCTGCTTCCGATTTATTTTCAATATCCGCCAACTTGATCATATATCGGAATATTTTCTATGACTCTCCTGGCTCCGCTTGCAAGATCGACGTTTAGTACATTCTCTTTGCCTGCTATATAGGCCTAGAATCATACATGATTCCACACCCAACTACCTTGTCTCTCGGTTTACTCTCCTAGCTTCTCATCATAATCGTATGACACGTTCACAGCACAATCTGTTGCTATCAATACCACGTCATCAGACATCTCTGTACTCAAGTTCTATCTCAATAGCCATGGCCCGATCATGGAATTCGCTGCCGCTGGAAATCAGGGGTAGTCTTAGTCCTCAGTTGTTTAAAATTAGGTTGTTTAGAAATATTTTAAATGCACAGAATTAGTTCCTTTAGGTATAATTTTTATTTATTATTACTTTTATTATTATTATTATTATTTTACACAGTCATTATTTTCGAATTAACACTAATATCTAAGTAATTGTCATTGTCTCAATGTAACCCGTGCTGCGCTCACTAATTGTACTATTCCTTTAGTTGTGAGATTATATTCATATGCATTAATTCTTTTTTTTTAAGTGAATACTTGCATACTAGAATCTATTTTCCTGTTTGTAATTATGTATTCAGTCTCTTTTTTATTATATTTATTATTATTATTATTATTATTATTATTATTATTATTATTATTATTAATATTTTTAAGTTAATACCGATTGTGTATATGTATTCTCTCTTTTATATTTTATTACTATTTTTATTATTTTTTAAGTTAATATTTGTATACCGGTATGTATTTTTCTGTCTGTGATTTGATCCTGGTTGAGTGGAAGAGAAGGCCTGATGGCCTTAACTCTGTCAGGGAAAACAAAACTATTATTATTATTATTATTATTATTATTATTATTATTATTATTATTGGAGCTTTTTGAAAAAAATGTTTAGCATGATGAGTTGAAAATACATCCATAACCCTCATATTGCATACTGAGGCTTACATTTAAGAGTTTCTTTCCCTTAAATGGATTGCCTCATCCACAGTTAAGGAGTTACACTTACATCCAAAGTATCTCTGTGGTCGGTGTTGAGAGGCAGTAGATATGGAGCTCAGGAAAGCAGAAATGCTAGTTTCAAAAACATAGTAGATTATTATATTGGTAGCTAATTTAAGTCTATACCTTAGAGAAGGAATTCTTTATTCACGAGGAGAGGGTGATAGGCGAGAGTGGTAAATTTTTAGAATTTTTGTCTGATCAAGAGATGATTATATTCAGTCAGTCATAGACTACTTGAACACTAGCAAGTATGAGAATCGGCAGAACACCTGCAACGATAAAATAATGAAGATGCTGTGCACCATAATTTTACATCAGTAGATTCTGATAAGGAATCCATAGTGCAAGGCAAACATACGAAACATTTTGGAACTTATTATTATTATTATTATTATTATTATTATTATTATTATTATTATTACTATGGACGGCGCAAGTAGTTGGTGAATCAAGAAATAGAGTGCCAATTGGAAGATCTGAGGAGATCGAGACGTAGATGGGAGGATAATACAAATATAGGCTATATTAAAATGGATCTTAGGGAGCTGGCATATATTATGATGCTAGGGAGTGGATTAATCTTGCTCAGGATAGAGATCGATGGCGGACTTACGTGAGGGCGGCAATGACCTTCCATCTTCAAAATCCATTTGTAGGTATTATTATTATTATTATTATTATTATTATTATTATTATTATTATTTGATAACCGCATTTATCTATTTTTTATTTTCTTCTTTGTATTTCTCATTTATATCTATATCTGTGTCTTTTATTTACGTAGTGTGTATTTGTCTGTTTATTTTTCATTTTCTATTTGTTTTTATACCTGTATCTTCCATTTGTTTCTGTTTTTGTCTATTTTTTCATGTTATCTCCATTTTTTTATATTCTAAGCAAATATGTGCACTATCAATTGTAATTATGGTTTTGCCTTGCTACAGACATAAATAAAGAAATTATTAAATGTTGATGATGATGATGATGATGGTGATTATTATTATTATTATTATTATTATTATTATTATTATTATTATTAAATTAGATTGGTATGTATGTATGTATGTATGTATGTATGTATGTATGTATGTATGTATGTATGTATGTATGTATGTGTGTATGTATGTATGTATGTATGTGTGTATGTATGTATGTATGTATGTATGTATGTATGTATGTATGTATGCACAAAGGGAAGCAGAATTTGAAAGTTTAAAAATACAAGGTTTCGAAAGCATTACTTCGCGAACAATATCTTATTAACACTTATTCAAATAATATTCCGAATCGTTTCATGACGACATTTTATCTCCACAAATAAACTATTAATAAACCCACAGAAGGAATTCAAAACACTACTACTGACAACTGAAAGATACAAACGAGTGAAGAAATCTGGCGGCAGCGCAAGGAATCTGTATCCAAGCAAGGTCTCAGACAGCTTGCCACTTTATTATACTACAGCAACATCCACCCCTTTGTCTCCCCTCACCCCCTTTGTTAACCCTCCTCCTTCAACCGCCCCGACCCGCTTTTCCATCCAGAATGGATAGCAGTCATTTTTCTCCCTGGCAATAAGGCCTGCGTGAAATTCCAGCGGACGTAAATTTATCGTCAGTTAAATGATTAGTGCTAGAACAGGGTTGCCCTCCCCTCCCGGCCTCTCAACTGTTTCACACCCATCCGATTTTGCGAATTGGTCCATTTTTACAGAGAGCAGAATCTTGGCGTTTTATTCTCCTATATATTAATATCACTTCCTGCAGGCTTATCGTAGCGTGACGTAATAAATTCGCTACTGTAACCGAATCTTCCCTCCGATCGATGTCATGCAGAGGTAGCCAAGTATGAAAACTTATTCTGTGGATGAGACCTGCATCATACATACTGCACGTACTGAGGGCAAAGATTTTTACCCTAATGTTTTACACATGACAGGGGCTCTTATCGCATGAGATCAGATATGCTTTTCATCGAATTAAACTAACTGTATTCCTTAAGTCTCATTCTGCAGTGCATTTCTTTGTAAGGTTGCTTATTTCGTCTCGTCGATTGCTACTTATCATAGAAAACTCGTTTCTGCAGACTCGATTTTTCTTCGATCCGATCCCTTCAATGCACAATTTTCTCAACCATATAATAAAATGGGAACACCCATAACCTTGTACAATTTAAGTGTGTATACCAACTGGCTCCGCCATGAAGCAAGAGGAAATATTCAACCCGGATGCGATGTAAAGTTGGTATTTTGAAACGCCTGGTTTGAAGTAGGAATATTAGGGGAGAGTCGGGTAGTATCGGACATCGGGTAGTATCGGACAGTGCGTTTCTTTCATCTACCACCATATGGTAGTATCTGAAAGACATGGTTACTTTTCTCTATGCGACATCACAGAAACCTAACCATTTCAATCAGGTACTATCATCGTGTGGTAGATGAAAGAAACTCACTGTCCGATATTACCCAATGTCCGATACTACTCGACTCTCCCCTACATCTCCTTAATCATCGCAATATTGCCATGTATAGACATGGGAAATAAATAAATAATAAGTAAATAATTCAATAATGGTTATGATACCATGCACAGATGAGAAATAAATAATTCAATAATCGTTATGATGCCATGCATAGACATGAGGAATAAATAATAATAAATCAATTAATCAATCAATCAATCAATATTCGTATGATGCCATGCACAGACATGAGAAATAAATATTTAATAAATAGATAATTAAAAATCGTTATGATGCCATGCATGGACATGAAAAATAAATAATAAATAAATCAATAATTCAATAATCGTTATGATGCCATGCATATCCACATGAAATATAAATAATTAATAAATAAATATTCCGCTAATCGATATGATGCCATGCATAGACGTGAGAAATGAATAGTTAATAAAACACATTCCAATAAACGTTATGATACCATACATAGACATGAGAAATAAATAATTAAAAAATCGTTATAATGCCATACATAGATATGAGAAATAAATAATTAATACATAGATAATCAATAATCGTTATGATACCATGCATAGACATGAGAAATAAATATTTAATAAATAGATAATTAAAAATCGTTATGATGCCATGCATGGACATGAAAAATAAATAATTAATAAATGAATAATTCAATAATCGTTATGATACCATGCATAGACATGAAAAATAAATGGTTAATAAATAGATAATTCGATAATCGTTATGATGCCTTGCATAGATATGAGAAATAAATAATTAATACATAGATAATTCAATAATCGTTATGATACAATGCATAGACATGAAAAATAAATAGTTAATAAATAGATAATTCGATAATCGTTATGATGCCTTGCATAGATATGAGAAATAAATAATTAGTAAATAAATAATTTGATAATGGTTATGATAATATTCACCTAAAATAGCTTCATTATCTAGGACAATAGGCCTATACTGAATTGTAGTTCACTTTATACTGTATGAGTTTTAGGCTTCCACGGCGAATGCAATCATAAATAATAAACTTTTGGATATTCCACCATGTTCTGAACTTACACTTTACAGGTAACTTTTCGTTCCGCAAAGAAATTTTACACTGTTACATTTGTGCAGATCAAATTTCTGCACATTTAAAGGACAAAACTAAGATTCTTTCAATTTAATACATAATACTCTGCTCTCTTAAGCCTTGGTTTTGCTGAACCGACGCATGCGAGATGCTAGGCCCGACTCGCACAAGTCCGGACTACACGAGAGAGAGTGAGTGGTTTCTATAGCTGCGAGGTGCGCAGACTTCGCACTTGCAGCTATAGAAACCACATATTATCTCCCCTTTAGCCCGGACTTGTGCGAGACGAACCTAGCATTTCGCATGCGTCGGTTCAGAAAAACAAAGGCTTAAAACTGATTGAGCATATTGGAAATTAAATAAATGACTTTCCCAAAACACGGTATGAAATGTTTCATGTGAAACAATTTTTATCTCCAAAAGGAAGAAAAACCAGCAAAATTTTATTAAACTTTTTTGTTTGAAATATCTCAAAGAATAATCCGCTGAAATTAATTATATTAATGGTATTTCTTACTGTTCACCCTGCATTTTGTTTTAATCTCCTACTTCTGATATAAAATTAATAAATCTCACTGTATAAGATATCTATGTATATAAATCTTCAATAGCGACAGATTTTAAAATCATATACATAATCCGTATAATTCAAATTTTCTCAAGGGGGTTATAATCCGCTGCTTATGAGCCTACGTATAACAATTTTAAACTTCAAAATATAGGTCTTGTCTTCAGATATTTCACTGTTGTGACGTCATGAATCAACACTTGACATTCACAAGTAGCTGGATCGCATAGTCGTGTGAATTACCACCGGTTAGGATCACACAAGATAAACACAAGACAGGAAACATAAACCCGGTCCCTCAGAGCAGAAGATATAGTCAGTGCGAGTGATATGGCAGTCTCTACAGCGTGAGGGGAAGACGTGTGAGCTGTAACTTCTCCTACCATACTATCTGTTCTTTACCACGTTTCAAGGAAAGTCACGAATATGACACACAATTTTTCACTTTCTCAATAATAATAATAATAATAATAATAATAATAATAATAATAATAATAATAATAATAATAATAATAAATTTATAGTGGTGGAGTTAATGCCATAGGGCCTTCTCTTACACTCCAGGTCACAAAATACACAATCAGTGATATTAAAAGAAAAGTGAAAAGAACAAAGATACTAATATATTACAAAATAACAACATTGAGATAACACAAAATGAAGGTAGCACCATAATACTTCTTCTTCTTCTTCTTCTTCTTCTTCTTCTTCTTTTGTACAGGCACATGGCCTGTTTGTCTTCACACAGGAGACGATTCAGTAGATGACATCAGTCCTTCCTTCCACCGTTTTTTCGGTCGGCCCACATCTCTTTTGCCACTGGGAATCATGTCTCGTGCTATTTTAATAAGTCTTGAGTTATCTGCTCTGTCTATGTGCGCATTCCATTCCTTCTTTCTCATATTTATCAACTTTTATCGTCCATTATATTGCACTGTTGTCTCACATCTTCATTTCTTACTCTATCAAGTCTAGTTTTACCAACTATGGCTCGTAGAGTATTCATTTCCGCTGTACGCATGAGTTGTTCAGTCTTTTTTTGTCTCTGCACGGGTTTCTGTACTACTGGGTGTTCAGTTCAAAGTGTGTCATGGCTCGCTGTATGCCGTCATGTGGCTAGCCGATGAGCCTAGAGAATTCAATCTTCCTATACTTCTGCAGAGGTGTATAACCTATGAGGCAGAGAAGTTGCCTAGCAAGTACGGTGTTCATTCTGAAGAGTGCGTACCGATACGTACGGTAACGCTGGTAGTGGCAGGAATGTGAACTGTTTGGAAATACGTACTGTCGGGATATGGGGAGAGTGTTAAGACGATTACTTACGTATTTGTTGACATTAACTTCGACGGTCAACATGGACACGGAGGATTTGATTTGTGTTGTGGAATGTTACTGTAAGCAATCGATGATGATAAATACCCTGCGCACGACTTGCCGGCGCAAAACACAGTTCGAAAGAGGTTATGGTAGCACACAGACCGTGCAGACCACCATCTGTTGCTACGACGTTCAAGTTATACCGTACACGTTCTCAAGTTCAGATTGAAGAACACCTTAAATAATAGGCAACTCCTCTGACATATAAGCTGAAACTCGCTTCAAATCAGTGACCCAACAACAGTGACGTCATGACACACTTTGAAATGAACACCCAGTATACGTCATCACTGGTCTTATTGTGGTTTTAAAGATTTTCATTTTACTTCCAATATTGAGATATTTATTCTTCCATATTACATCCCTTAGGCAACCCCACAGTCTGGAGGCTTTGGAGACTTGATCTCTTACTTCATTTATTACATCCCGATGACTTGTTATATTAACCCCTAAATATTTGAAACTCATGACCTGTTCTATAATTTTACCATTAATTTCCAATTTGCATCTTATTGGATATTACCACAATACAAGAAAGTAAAATACAGTTATAAGAGTAAGTTTTATGCGTTTCACAATAATTCAGTTTCTATATTACGCCTTGAAAATTTTTCCATGAAATCTTGGCAGAATCAGAATGACTGTGGTATTCACTGACTGGTCCAAAATAACAACAAATAGCAGTGCTGAGAATTATACTGCCATATATAGTAAATTTTCCTTCAACTATTATCCAAAAGACAAACCTAGATGAAGTCATTAAATAAGTCTATAAACGGCCTTTAGATGTATGGACTTTCCGACGCGTCTCAATACAAGCCATACAAAACTTCAGATAGGTGTGACCATATAATAATAATGTAGAAAGATAACCAACTCAATATTTTCTTTCGAGAGGCTACTGAGGCGATGTTAAACCCAAGCCAATTGTGAGGAAATTCGGAACTACAACTCATGTCATTACAGGTATCCATTATATAAACAATATTATTACTAGTTTTTTCATATTATTCCCTAAGAAGTGTAACGATTTATGAGTTTAAATCAATGATCGCCAGGATCAGTGCTCTGTGACGTCATCCCTCGGAGCATTCGTGCTCTCTTTTAAGATCATCGTCATTCAGAGCTCTGAGTGGCGAAGAACAGCTGATGAGATTGTACTGAACTCCACAGTGACGTCCTACACATCTGATTTCTTGCATATGATACGTATATACCAGCAATTCCCAACCTTAAGCGAAAGAGGGAATGGCAGATTTACCTCCACCCACTCTTTGCGGAGCTATTACGCATTCATGTACTCATGACGTCACAAACTTCTCTAATGTCGCTTTGTTACAGTGGCGGCTTGAGTTAATTTTTACTGCCATTATTTTTTGATGAAAATCAAATGAACTTCTTGAACACTTTTCTTGCACTGTTTACTTCTAACCAAATTTCATCAATGTTTGTCGCAAAGGATGAAAAACAGAGTCTTAAAAGGTAGATCAAACGATCGTGCCCTACTCTATTACGATACTGGCTTTTTATTTGATTAATTTTCGAAACATTTGCTTACAGATACAGTATATGTACAACCAAAGATTGTCATTAAATTTGCAGCAAACGTTCGCAATCTGGGAAATGTTTCACTGGGCAAAGATTTAGACAAGTTCCAACCTTTTTTCTGCGAATATTTCATGGCTATAGAAATCTACAAAGTAACTAGTTCCATTTGCAGATCATGCGGAGCATCTTTGCAAGAAAAATTAAACTGCTTGTTAAAAATACTAATTTTAGCCTCTATTGTTCCCAAGCCTCGAAATTTGGACTCGAAAATGTCATTTAGTTTCTTCATATTTGTTACATATTTTTCTAACAGAGCGACATTTATGGTAAAAACTGATTGTAATCAGCAGTTACTGAGTGAGTGATCGAAGGGGAAGTGGTTCGTGGACTGTAATGTCTCCAAACGAAGAAGGTGGGAGAAAGCGACACTGTGACGTCATTAGCTCTTAAGTGAAGTGATAGGTCTTCGCTGGTATCTACATTTCAAATAGTAATGATAGCATGATAAATTAAGATAAATATTTTAATTCTTCAAAATTATTAAAAATTGACAGTAGAATTCCTATGGACATATATGAAATTACCTCAGCAACTGCAGTACAAAGAAACACGTAACTTTTCTTTCAATTGAGGGGTCAGAAGCAAAGGGGTATAAGTGCTCATAAGTTTTTTGTGAGAAAATGTGGTTGAAAATACTTAAGCTTTCGTAAATTCTGTGAATTTTTTTTATTTCAATTTTAGTGTGTGATGTGATTTGCCACTAAAATTTTCGATGCTTGTCCTGGATGAACTTAAATCATGTTCTTAGAAATGTCACTTGTACCCCTTTGCTTCTCACCGCCTCAAATACAACTCCCAATTTTCAAATCGACTACAATTTGCTCGTCACTAATGTGACTCGTTGACCTACCGATAAGTTCAGGCTCACTCGTGACATTACAAATGATAATCGGCGGAACTTCCCCGATGTAAGATCAGTGCAGTTTGGTTTTGACTTGACTTTTTGATGGTCAGGAACGGGATGGATCCTTGAACTTAGGCTTATTTTGGCTCATTATGCTCCCTATATATATGCAATGATTGTCGGAAAATTGGCCTGGGTGGCATTTGTGAATCCGATGCTGTCAGGTGGGCAATCCTACCTCAGTTCTGAGGGGGACAGGTCCCATCCATAGATGAATACTTAACAAGTACTCTTGAAGGAACGACCACTCATATAAATTGAGGGAAAGAAGACAGAGGACGGACACTGGAAAGTTTTCTTTTCTCAATCGTACTATCAGGGACTGGAATGCTTTACCTGCAGACTTACTAAAGGCTTTACCAATAACCAAAAATGTATTTAAAATGGGCTTAAGGACTTTACTGATAGACGGTAGTAAATATTTAAAGGGTGTAATTGATATCTTGTTATTTGAAGTGTTCTATCAGTGAGGAAGTGTGTTGTGTCGGTTAAGTGTGTAGTGTCAGTGAAGTCTATTGTGTAAGTGAAGTGTGTTGGTGTCAGTGAAGTGGCTGTGCAAAGTATTTGAACAGTGAAATAGTTAGAAGTGTTAGTGAAATTAGGTAGAATCAGTGCAGTGAGTGAGTTGACAGCGAAATAAGTGTAGTGCCGAAAGGTACTTGTGTAGGTATGAACCAGTCACACTCGTGGGTCTTAGTTCGAACTTAGGGTTAAGATACAAATTAGATTTACTTTAAATGTTATTTTAAGTGACCATGCTTCATATAAATTAGGATGCTCCTTGTTATTATTATTTTATTATTATTATTATTATTATTATTATTATTATTGCTCTTTTATTAGTTGTGTTTATTATTAATTGTCATTACTGAGTGTAATAAGTTACAACTGCCACCAGGTATATACCCATTTGCAGTGTGAATACATACATACATACATACATAGGCCTACATACATACATATACATACATACAAGCCCTACCTGTATCTTCATCGGAAGCTCGAATTATCCGCAAAACTTCATAAAAGCCTATTTTTAAATATTACAGATGATAGATGAAGTGAGGGTAAAGTTCAAGCGTTTGTGAAATGATGGAAACGGGAGTTTCCCGAGAAAAATCTTCTGCGACATTTGCTTTGTCTACCACAAATTCTATTATGGTCTGAGCGGGAAACGAAGCTGGGAAAACTAGATGAAAGATCACCGCGCCAAAGTGTGAATCACAGACGCGACCAGGCTCAGTACGAGCACTGACAAAAAAAATACGAACAGTTACAATACTCTGAACTAATTACACTTGTATTGCACAGCTTATATGTAGAGGAATTGTGTAGAGCATTATGAGAGCCAACACCTCTCGAAACTGATCGTTGCGAAACAGAATATGTAATAAAAATAGAATAATCACACATGAAATAAATGGGATTAACTTGTACAATCGGAATGGGGAACAGTATCATTCGTAAAGGATCTAAAAGTTCATTCATAATTGTAATGTGATTATAAGTTTTTTAATTAACGTCTAACAATTCGATACATAAGTGGAGATTAGTAAGCTACTTTTCATATAGGGAGAAGTAAATCCAAAAAAGAAAAAAAAATCTGAAGTATATGTATGTAAAGGAGAATTGTTAAAATGGTACAAGGGAAAGGGGAAGATGAAAGGTAAGAGAGGCATTCTCCTGGGAAATTCCTCTAATGGATATATTCTACAAAGTCAATACTTGAGAGCAGACGAGGAAACTTCCAATTTAATTGCATCGGCTTGCTGCTTATTAACATCATTAAGAGATTAAACCTTACGACAATCTGACTGCATTTAGATCATTCATTCACGTTTTGCCATGTGGACTCAAGACTAATCGTCCACGACCATCTATTTACAAAATAATTTTTTCTTAAAAATATTATAATTCCATCTCTTTCAACAACGATATGACAAGAGGGAAAGTTGAGAGGGCGAAGAAAAAAAAAGAGAGTCATCTTAAGATTTATCCGAGGTCTCAGAACAATACAAAATTATACAAGTGCCAATCTTTTGGCCAGGCGGCTGAGGAGGAGGTTCTTCGTTCTAGAGGTGGAGTGTGGCAGCGTTTTGCCAGCATAGCTCCGAATTGCGACAGATCCGAAAAAAATCGGTGTGATAGATAACAGCGATTTTGTCACAGTGTGTTGTGTTCGAATGAATCTTTGGCGATTATGGGGCTCCGTTTTCTGTCTGTACATTTCCAAGTCGTCTAGAACTCAATATAACTGAATGAATGCTAGTCATGATGTCCCCTGTTGGGCACAAGCCTCCTTATTGGGATTAGAACTCCCTCAACAGGGATGGCTCAAGTGTACTCGCATGGTGAGCCAATTCAGGCGAGCTTGGCGTGTATACTACTTTGTGACATGGTTAATAACCCTGTTAAACTTTAATTAGTCTCAGAACTCCGTTCTTTGTTCATTTTTTGCATTATACACATAATAGTAACACCAGCACTTTGGCAAACCCTGATTGCTATTTATACTATTTAACTGAAACTTTCTCAACACTGACTTTACTATTTACAAAATGTATCTCACACTATTTTACACTGATTATATTATCTATTTACAATGACCTTCTCTAGTTCTTTCCACAAAACTCTGTTTTTTTGCTGTCCTCGACCATTGTTTCCCCGTCTCTTTGGTAAACATGTCAGACCATCTGAGTCGTGGTATTTCCTGTCCTCTCTTTCCAACGTAGAGGTCCCACATCGTGACTGCATGGGTCCATCTTGTCTGGTGTACTCTCGCCACGTCACCCCCAGGTCCACTTCGTTTGCCGTGGCTAACTACCTTCTACTTATCTGAGAACAAATCACGAGGAATGCTATGTTTCTCAACCCGAGCCGACAGATGTTTATGTTCACCGCTCTTCTGCGAATTGAATAAGTTATGACGGTGTCATGTCTTATATCAACAATAGTGATTAGCTCGGCGTATATACTGAAAACAAAACAATTTCTGAGCTGTTAAGCCTCGTTCACACTTTTCAAGTAACTTGAATTCAAGTCACTTGATTGGACGAACTTGAAAAGTGTGAATTATGTTTCAAGTTGACTTGAAATCAATTAACGGCTTAAATTCAAGCTTCAAGTGAAGTTGAACCTCTTCTACTTGTTTGTTACTTGACTTGAAAAGACACTTGAAACAAATTGAAGAGTGTGAACGTCACTTCATAAGTTAACTTGAATTCAAGGAGAAAAACGCGGGAATTTAAATTGAGCTGTTTTCAGAGCGTTAAATTACAGCTGATTTTTTTTGTTCTACTGGGAACGTACAAGTAATAAGGAACAATAGTAAGTGAAATAATGACCAACTATTTGAGTTTCTGAAGTTGTATAAAACTCACGAAAACCTGTGAATTATAGAAACTGCAAAGTTTCGTGATATAAATGCAAAGGAAGCTTCCAAGGAAGGAAGAGTTCATTGAAAAATTGAAAAGCAAAGACTTTAACGTGGACACATATGAGATATGAAAGATAATTAAAAACCATTAAACTGTAGACAGAGAAGAAGTGAGGAAGATAGGTGGATTAAGAAGAGTGTTGCTCGAAGGAATGACATTTTTCAGTCGTAACTGGCATAGTTCAATTTGGCTGGTAGATTTTTTTTGGGAACTGTAACAGATTTAAGATAATCATTTTCAATTATGGTAAATCAGACTTGCTTATATTTTATTACATTTCCGATAGGAATTATTAAATCTGCTTGAAGATTTCACATATTCTATTTGTAATGATCAATGGTCGTGTATTTCTGTTACTAATCCAATTCATAATCCATACTCAACAACGCGTCTTCCATTTCTTCAATATATTTATCATTACCCTGGCACGGAGGCTTGCTACTATAGAAATTTCTAATTGCACAACTTCGATCGACACTATTTTATCCTACTTGAAAACGAAATAACTTGAATATATCTGAACTGCGACTTGAATTCAGGTTACTTGGAAAGTGTGAACCAGGCTTTACGCGTTGTGTGAGCTTTTATATTCGTTCAAGAATGTTTACTAATGATTAAGTGAAACATCCGAGGAAGAATATAGCGAGTGCATACCATCAGTGTCAAAGAGTTGCCGACGTTAACTTTTTGTCTTTTGAGTGGGACGAAATTTAATTACATCACATTAATGTTGTCCTTCTAGCACAGTCTAGTATATACAGTCAGGAAGCTCAATAAGTAGTAAATATGCATCCAAAGACAATTGCTAACCACTAGGATCGCTACTATAGCCTCATTACAGACAATGCGAAATAGTACCTGCACAGTTTATTGTTCCTAGTACCCTCACAACTCTAGCTTCGTGACTGTATATACTAGACTGTGCTTCTAGTCTGCTAATCTTCTGACTTTGTCTGGACTCTGGAGCTGTCACAAAATATACGTAACCGCTAACCACTAGGATCGCTATTATCGCCTCATTACAGACAAAGCGAAATAGTACCTGCACAGTTTATTGTTCCTAGTACCCTCATAACTCAAGCTTCGTAACTGTATATACTAGACTGTGTTTCTAGTCTGCTAATCTTCTGACTTTGTCTGGACTCTGGAGCTGTCACAATATATACGTAACCGCTAACCACTAGGATCGCTACTATCGCCTCATTACAGACAAAGCGAAATAGTACCTGCACAGTTTATTGTTCCTAGTACCCTCACAACTCAAGCTTCGTGACTGTATATACTAGACTGTGCTTCTAGTCTGCTAATCTTCTGACTTTGTCTGGACTCTGGAGCTGTCACAATATATACGTACATCAATCGCAAACGCTGAGTCACATTTCTGACAGAAATGACGATTTCTGAGAGCTGTTATTTTGGAACTGTAGTCATAATCTGAACCAGTGACAAACCTATCATTGCGACAAAATCACAGATCTTCAAATGACACCCCAACACTACGTCGTTCTACTGAAAGAATAGCCTATAGATTATTCTGACCGAATAAACTCGAAAGGAGGACATAACGTAAGTAGTAGATTATATAAGGAATAGACAGCTAAGCCCCAGTTCTCGGAGCATCATGGTAACCCCAATGTCAGCGAGAAGAACAAACACTGTAGTCATTATCCTGTACTGTAAAAAGATTATACTTAGTAGAGTTCGTTCAGTTTTGACGTTCTAGAGTAATGACAGGTAAAGTTTTCTTGGATTCATAACACACTAAAATGTCCTAATTCTGTAAATTTGCGACTATACATTCTCTTCTCTATTTCTACAGTCTTTCGAAAGATTATCCCTTACAAAAATAATCTGTTGAACTCAAACTGGGCTTCATCCAAGAATATCAGGTCTAATGACAAACATGACAATCATTCGACGTTTCTTGAAATTATAAATAAAGAATTTTATTATAACGTGTACTGCGAATTCAATTATTTTACAGTAAGTTTAAAGTGTTGTAAAATTATCCCAATGAACCTCGGGGTTCTTTAAGAGGGAAGGTACACCATTGAACTGCAATAATTTAGTGAAATTAGTTTTATTTTATATCTCAGCTACTATGAAAACTAAATAAACAGAACTTCGCGTGCTTAATATACATGCATTATACTTCATAAAAAACTATTCGGAATATTAAAATATCTAATAATCACCTGTAAAAATAATTTAAAATTTCCATAATTCTTTTACAACCATAAAGTATTTACAAAATAAAATATTCAATAATTAAATAGGCTATATCTGCATGATTCTTTTACTGAAAAATTTTAAAGGCCTACGTCAACAACACAGTCTAGGATCTTTTACCTATTCCTTCAGGAATTATTTCTTTTAATAAAAAAAAATTAGGTAATTTAATATTAAAGATAATGATTAGGAAAAAAAATCTTGAAGGAATAGGTAAAAGATAATAGACTATGTTGTTTATATAGGTCTTCAAAACATTTCAGTAAAAGAATCATGCAAATATTTAATTAATAGTAACTATATTTTATTATGTAAACGCTTTACGGTTGTAAAAAAATGCAAATTTGTTGTTATTCATACAAGTAATTTATTATTAGCTATTTTACAATTCTGAATAATGTTGTGTTTTATAATAGTACATTATGCAACGAGGCTTTAATGGTAGTAATTAAGACGTAAGTATGATTGTTTATGAAACGAGCGCAAGCGAGTTTCATAATTTTTATACGAGCGTCTTAATTACCATTATAGGCAAGTTTCATACGACTTTTTATACTCGAGCATATTTCTAACTTGAAATTATTTAAAATGAGGTCTTCTTATGGTTATGTGCGAACTGACCTGAATTGTGAGATGTGCGTAGACGCGAAAGTATTGATTTTTTCCGAGGCCGAATGTCATTGATCTTGGCATAGAATTAGATGAAGATTACTCTGATATAACCTGGAAATTGATTTAGAATTGAAAAACGAGATGACAAATATTGAATTTATTTGAATATTATTTACAATTAACGCTAATTATTATAGTAACAGAACACAACCTTCTGCGACAGTATTGGATTTCCAGCCTCCGTGACTTTTCGCTAATTGTCTTTCGATTGCATATCCGAGAATAATCGATATAACGGTACAAAGCTGACCTGTCATTGGCTAAACACCTGTACTTTAATGAGTAGGTGTACTTTAATGACATGCATTAAAGGACTGCTACCAGGTGTATAATTACTACATTTCGGCATGGTCGAGCATAAAGTATACTGTATGTATATTAGGCATGGAAAGTTTTGTTCATATATGAAAACCAAATAGGAATTTTATTTCTTGTACATATTAAAACAAACTCACTAAGTTTCAATTCATTCCGACAAATATTATTCTGCAAGGAAAGTTTTAAAAACATAAAAATGCTGCAAATTTAAAAAAGGGGTAAACAGTGTGGTCCGGAGAATTAAATACAGTGCGTGTCCCTCTAAAAATGTCTTTTTTTGGCTTAAAATGACGGAACAGGTAAGATGATAACATTATTTTGAAAGAGGGAGAAGCAAAAAATCGCATTTCTCTCCAAAATCTGTCAAATTTCAATCATAACTACCCTTAGGAACCCTGATACCTTCAGTTTGCAATGTTTTAAAATTACTGACGGGACGAACTATTATGGAACGCTGCAAGGAACATAAACACAGCATAAGACTATACAAGGTGTTTCAAAAATACGGGGCATAATTTCAGGTATGTATTTCCCACATGTAGATAATAAAAATAGTTCATTACAACATGTGTCCGGAAATGCTTCATTTCCGAGTTATGGCCTTCACAACATTGAAATTCACCGGAACGTTTTTCTTTCCGCAGGTCGTTGTCATTACAGAAGATGTTCAAAATGTCCACCTCCTGCTTGAATACAGACCTCACATCGATGTCTCATTGACCTGCGAACACGATCCCAAACTCTAGGAGTATTGTGAATGTCCTCAGAACATGCCACAATTCGATTCCGAAGGGATTCCAAATCAGGCATCGGAGACGAATAAACCAATGATTTTAAATGGTCCCACAAGTAGAAATCGAGAGGGTTCAGATCAGGTGAGCGTGGAGGCCAAGCAATTGGGCCACCTCTACCTATCCATCGATCAGGAAACCTTCGATCCAAGTACCGGCGAGCCGTACGACTGAAGTGTGCAGAAGCGCCATCATGCAAGAAGTGAATGTGTTGACGATTGATCAGTGGAGTGTCTTCTAAAACATGAGGTATGGTGTTTTCCAATAAGTTTGTGTACGCCTGCCCCGTAAGTCTGTTTACAAGTACATGGGGTCCAACTAATCGATCACCAATGATACCGGCCCACATGTTGAGGGAGAACCGCACCTGGTGATGAGATGGAACAGTTGCACGTGGGTTTTCATACGCCCATACATGTTGATTGTGGAAATTTGTTATGCCATCTCGTGTGAACTGTGCTTCATCTGTAAATAATACTAAGGCAGGAAAGTTCGGATTTACACCACACTGCTGCAAGAACCACTGACAGAACCTAACTCGTGCAGGGTAGGGTAATCTGCTGGTGACAGGGCCTGTACACGTCGCAAATGATAAGGATAGCCTACAATTGATACACTTTCAACAGTCTCCAGACAGTCGTATGAGGAACATTAGCTTGCAACGCTACCCTTCGTGTGCTGATAGAAGGAGTCATGTTCACAGGCTCCAGAATCTCCTCCTGTACTTCTGGAGTTGTAGATCTTGGTCGTCCCCTTCCCAAACCAAGAGAGTTAAATTTTCCATACTCGCACAGACGGTAATTGAGACGTACAAATGTCTTCCGATCTGGACATTGTCGCTGTGGATACCTCTCCTGGTACAAACGACGAGCCAGCGCAGCATTGCCGTCCGCCTTACCGTACATGAAGTGTATCTCTGCCAGCTCTTGATTTGAATACATGTCGCACAGTCTAACGCCTACACAACACTAAATGTAACCTTCGTCTCGGAATGAACTGTCAGAGTGCCCTCTTAATGTCTCCTTTGACGGCAACGACCTGCGGAAAGAAGCACGTTCCGGTGAATTTCAATGTTGTGAAGGCCATAACTCGGAAATAAAGCATTTCCGGACACATGTTGTAATGAACTATTTTGATTGTCTACATGTGGGAAATACATACATGAAATTATCCCCCGTATTTTTTAAACATTCTATATACAGTCAGGAAGCTCAATAAGTAGTAAATATGCATCCATAGACAATTGCTAACCACTAGGATCGCTACTATCGCCTCATTACAGATAAAGCGAAATAGTACCCGCACAGTCTATTGTTTCTAGTACCCCCACAACTCAATCTTCGTGACTGTATATACTAGACTGTGCTTCTAGTCTGCTAATATTCTGGCTTTGTCTAGACTCTGGAGCTGTCACAATATGTACGTACATCAGTCGCCAAAGCTGAGTCACATTTCGGACAGAAATGACTATTTCTCGGCGCTGTGATTTTGGAACTTTAGTCACAATCTGAACCAGTGACAAACCTATCACAGCGACAAAATCACAGATCTTCAAATGACACCCCAACACTACGTCGTTCTACTGAAAGAATAGCCTATAGATTATTCTGACCGAATAAACTCGAAAGGAGGACATAACATAAGTAGTAGATCATATAAGGAATAGACAGCTAAGCCCCAGTTCTCGGAGCATCATGGTAACCTCAATGTCAGCGAGAACAACGAACACTGTAGTCATTATCCTGTACTGTAAAAAGATTGTTCGTTCAGTTTTGACGTTCTAGAGTAACGACAGGTAAAGTTTTCTTGGATTCATAACATACTAAAATGTCCTAATTCTGTACATTTGCGATTATACATTCTCTTCTCTATTTCTACAGTCTTTCGAAAGATTATCCCTTAAAAATAATCTGTTGAACTCAAACTGGGCTTCATCCAAGAATATCAGGTCTAATGACAAACATGACAATCATTCGACGTTTCTTGAAATTATAAATAAAGAATTTTATTATAACGTGTACTGCGAATTGAATTATTTTACAGTAAGCTTAAAGTCTTGTAAAATTATCCCAATGAACCTCGGGGTTCTTTAAGGGGGAAGGTACACCATTGACCTGCAATAATTTAGTGAAATTGCTTTTTTTATATCTCAGCTACTATGAAAACTAAATAAACAGAACTTCGCGTACTTAATATACATGCATTATACTTCATAAAAAAACTATTCGGAATATTAAAATATCTAATAATTACCTGTAAAAATAATTTCAAATTTCCATAATTCTTTTACAACCATAAAGTATTTACAAAATAAAATATTCAATAATTAAATATATCTGCATGAATCTTTTACCGAAATTTTAAAGACCTACATCAACAAATAGTATAGGATATTTTACCTATTCCATCAGGAAATATTTATGTTAATGAAAAATGTTAGATAATTTAATATTGAAGATAACGATTAGGAAAAAAATCTTGAAGGAATAGATAAAAGATCTTAGACTATGCTGTTTATATAGGTCTTCAAAACATTTCAGTAAAAGAATCATGCAAATGTTTAATTAATCGTAGCTATATTTTATTATGTAAACGCTTTACGATTGTAAAAAAATGCAAATTTGTTGTTATTCTTACAAGTAATTTATTATTAGTTATTTTACTATTCTGAATAATATTGTGTTTTATAAAGTATACTGTATGTATGTTAGGCATGGAAAGTTTTGTTCATATATGAAAACCAAATAGGAATTTCATTTCTTGTACATAAGTATTAAAACATACTCACTAAGTTTCAATTCATTCTGACAAATATTATTCTGCAAGGAAAGTTTTAAAAACATAAAAAACTGCAAATTTAAAAAAGGAATAAACAGTGTGGTCCGAAGCATTAAATACAGTGTGTGTCCCTCTAAAAATGTCCTTTTTCGGCTTAAAATGACGGAACAGGTAAGATGATAACATTATTTTGAAAGAGGGAGAATCGAACTTATTTTCTCATGGAGAAACAAAAAATCGCATTTCTTGCCAAAATCTGTCAAATTTCAATCATAACTACCCTTAGGAACCCTGATACCTTCAGTTTGCAATGTTTTAAAAATTACTGACAACCTTTTTGAAGGTATAATTTCGTAATGAATGCAACAATGCACAAATCTTGTTTCTAAGACAATTTTTGCAGCCATCCGATGGTGTTACCGTACTCCATTTCCCATGCATATCGGAGTAAATAACGATAAATTGTTTCTCTGTTCTATTATACTTAATCCTCATGAAGTGACCCAACTATTCAAGTATAGTATTATTTGAAGTAGTGCGATCATGTAATGTTTTGCAAAACAAGAACTCCTCTTTCACAGACCATTCATATTCTCAGCTTAACAACTTAAGTAGCTATGCCAAATTAGTAACATCAATGCTACCATCAAATGAATGGAGCAATACTGCCTGGAATTAATTTCTGCAATTAACTTTTCCTTCATATTCGAAGCCAGTCTAATATGAAACTACACTTCACCGAGGGATGATATGTTCAGTTGTTATTTCTCGCAAAACAAACCTAACCACATTTTTTTGATACTGTATGTACCGTAGTAATAATTCCCCACTTGTACGGCTTTTACCTCTTTAGATATTTATGGCCCTACATTTAGAGTGCCGCCAATAGATACATTTACATAAAATTTTTCTTCAATTCCCTGTAAAAAAATTAGAAGGATTATTATTTAAATCTCCAAGCCTGATTTGAAAGTATGGCATGACGAATAGTTATACCTATGTCTGACTTGAAAACGTTCGAGAAAATATAACATTATGAAAAAAACATTAACTTAATCACGAATGAACACATTTCACTATTTTTACTTCCTTAAAATCTCATTAAGCGATGTCCTTTTGACAGTGATTTCTCCTAAATCAAACGTAGGTCAACTTACGGCGGGAATTTTGCACTTTTGGCGCCCGGCACTTGGTGAGCGGGCGCTGGAATCCTGTTGTAAATGTGAACAGTGTCATTCAAGCGTAGCGTAATCAAGAAGTCATCGCTGGCGGTTTGTAAAATGGATAAGTCTACTGATACGGTATTAATGTAGGCCCTATGTATATGTTCATTCATTCATTCATTCATTCATTCATTCATTCATTCATTCATTCATTCATTCATTCATTCATTCATTTTAGTTATTTATTACTCAGTTATGTATTTAGTTACCGGATACTTTTTTCTTTGTTCATTTTTTTGTTTGTTTGTTTCTTCATTTCTTTATTCCTCTCTTTCTTTATTAATTTTTTCTTTATCTTTTATTTCTTTATTACTTTTTAGTTCTTTATTTCTGTTTCTTTACTTTCTTCTTATTTCTTGTTTCTTTGTTTATTTAATCTGGTAGAGATAAGGACATCAGATCTTCTCTTCTCCTCTATCAGGGGATTAGAATTAGAGATAGAAAACCCATTACATCCTTAGCAGGCAAGGGCCTCCTACCATCGGTAGGGCAGCTCTACTTTTGCTGACGGGGTGAGCTAGTCCCTGTGGGCCTTACTCAAAGTTGAGTCACTTCATTTCACCTCACTTCACTTAACTTCACTGTTTTGTGTTCTACTGTTACTTATTCTAAATCTAAAATGATGTCTTTCCACTTTTCTCTGTCTCTCGCAATACACGTCCACTGGGGTTCCTATCACGTCAACGAAGTCCTGTGCCCATTTCCTTCTTGGTCTTCCCCTTTCTCTTCTTCCCCTCCTTGGGTCCCAGATTGTAGTGGCGTATGCCCATCTGTCGGCGGGTAGTCTGGCTACATGTCCTCCCCATTTCCATTTTAGTCTTCTTCTCGCTGTCTTGCAGGCCATTTCGATACCGCTTTTTAATCTCAGTTCTTCATTTCTTACTTTGTCCTGTAGTTTAATCTCTAATATCTTTCTCTCCATTTTTCGTTGGCATACCTGTATCTTCTGTGCTTGTTTTTTAGTCAACGACCAGGTTTGGCTGCCATATGTTAGGGTCGGTATGATACAGGTCCTTAGGGCTTCCAGTCTTAATTGTATAGTAATATCTTTGTCTAAGAGCAGGAATTTGAGTCCCCAGAATTTCCCCCATGCTAAGTTAATTCTTCTTCGAATTTCTTTGTCTCTCTTTTCAGTTAGGCTGACTTCTTGTCCCAAATATACATATTGTTTACAGTACTGAATGTGTGTGCCGTCTACCATTATTAGTGCCTGTATGTCGTTACAGGGGATTACAATTGTAATATCAAGAATACAATTAAAATTAAAATTACAATTAATATTAAATTTATAGTTACTATAAAATGAGAGTACTAAAACATTACCTGATTAAGTAGTATCATCATATTGATAACTGCCCAAATCTTGGATTTAAAATATTGGCATCCTAATTAATTCAAAAGAAAAAAAAAAGAAAACGTAATTTAATGTTAGAAATATGCATAATAAAATTAAACAAAAAAAAATCATTTGATATAAGATGTAGTAGCTATCAATACAATAAGAATTTCTTGAAAAATAAATAATATACAGTGATATATTATAAAGATGAATAGAGATGAACACGACAATTTATTGTAGAATTTAAGAATTAGAAAGTATTAGTTACTGAAGTACAAATTAAACGTAGAATAATTATTTTGGTATGAAATTACCGGAGATTGAAATAATTGATGCTACAAAAAGAGAACTAGGCCTATTTACCAAGACAAGTACCGGCACTACATTTAAAGTTATTCAAGATTCCCAATGAGAGGAACGATTTCTCTCTTTCCAAACTGGCGAACGTGTCAAATGTTTAATATGCGAACACTCTGTTATAGTGAAGCAAATATAACGTTCAGCCACATTACAACACTAGGCATACTCAAACATATAATAATACTGTGGGAGCTGAGCGTATGCAACTAACAGAAATTTTAAAGCAATCCGTCGTCAATGAGGTAAGTTGTTTCGGGGATTAGCGGCTGTTTCGGTCCCAGCTATTCGGTAAACAGACAGATAGGTAACAGATATATGGATACCTGACACTTGGGCCACGCTTTTCGGTCATTGGTATCTTTGGGTCACTGCATATTGGTAATGACTTTTTGGGTAATTATGGCATATTGGTACCTACTTCGGTTATTATCAGGCTTCGAGACTTCGGACCCAATAGAGCAGTTCAGTGGGAAATGCGCATATCGGCGAACTGAGTATAGTGGTAAAGCGTACAGTGGGTGGGGTACTGTAGAATGAATGCCAACAAATACGCAAAAGGAAACCGCTCTGGATTTGAAGGTTCTGATGAATAATTTGGTTTTCATACAAACCTATTTTCAAACTGTGTCTGAAACTATTACACGGTTAGAAAAGTCAGAGCAAGAGATGCCGGAAGTCCTCAAATTAGTTGAGAAAATGACACAGAGAGATTTAATGAGACACCAAGTACACCGGTTACTGAACATGTAAAACATAAGTGGAAATCAATTTATGTAAAAGTAACGGATATGGAACATTGTGTAGTATAAACAACAAAAATAAGTGGACATAGAGTCACCCGAGAATAAAGGATTGTCTCTTAGACTCTGCAATGATGTTAGGTTTTTTCGTTTTGCTCCTATCATGTCATGCGACGTAGAGCGCAGCTTTTCACAGTACAAACTGTGTTTGGCAGATAAACGAAAAATATTTACGTTTGGGACACTGAAAATGTATCTTGTAGTACATTGCAATTCGGTACTGTAACTGCACTTCCTAAAGACGACCAATAGGATAAATGAAGAAATTAAAATTGCTACATCTTTATTTCCACCATTAACACTATGTATAATTAAACAAAAATGCGTATAAAACAGGAGAATAAATACTTTTCACATTCTTTTGACATTGTCATTGTGTAACGCACATTTACTTTCAGAATGTACATGTGTGTGTTTCCCCATACTACCGTACTCTACTCTAAATAGCAACGTTTTTACCTCAGCATATCTCTGCCTTTCACTATCTGTAGCGAGTTAATGTATCGGGTCCCAAGTCTCGAAGCCTGGTCGTTATACTCACAACTAAAATGAAATGGACGGAATAATTATTTTTTATTGTAATGCAATGGAAGGAATAATTATTTTAGTCTAAACAGTTGCACAGAAATTTACTGTCTGAATAGGTACTATTCCATTTCTTCACTACCACTATCAGCCGCACGCTCCTGGGATTGATCTTTAGTTTATAGGCCAGTGTCCTTAAATAAAAATGGTCTTGTAGTCGTCTTATCTTTCCACAATGGACACGATTTCCTCCTGGTTCTTGTTGTATGTTTTGTTCAGGAGAGGCCTTACGTTTATTTGCAAATAGTTTTTTTTTTCTGTTATTAGGAAATGATTTTACTTCTACTCAGAAATTTTATTGCATTTTGCAAATTTTTTCCCGTTGCTAGGAAATGTAATTTAAATTAAATTTATTTCATAAGCAATGACCAACCAACATGACTGAAACAAAGCAATGACAAAAATGATAAAATAACCGAAGTGCTGAACTAAAAATTTCGTGGTCCGGAAATGGCCCATTACCGAAAATGCTGTACCAAAACTTTCGTGGGACCGAAATATCTTATTTTCCTAAATTGCCCAGTATCAAAAAATGAAAAGTGACCCAAAAAGATGGACCGAAACAACCTGGAACGGTTTTAGGAAAGTAAAATAGGTATATTGTTTCAGATATTTCCTTGCTTATTGCAAAACACAGACAATGAATCATATATAAGGAAATACATAATGTAAAATCACAATAGCATTTCGTTGTGTAGGTAATGTAAATATATTGTAAAAACAACTGTCTGATTTGAAAAGGCAAACTGAAAAGAAGTAATTAAATATTACTTACTTACTGGCTTTTAAGGAACCCGGAGGTTCATTTCCGTCATCACATAAGCCCACCATTGGTCCCTATCCTGAGCAAGATTCATCCAGTCTCTATCATCATATTCCACCTCCCTCAAATCCATTTTAATATTATCTTCCCATCTACGTCTCGGCCTACCCAAAGGTCGTTTTCCCTCAGGCCTCCCAACTAACACTCTATATGCATTTCTGGATTCGCCCATACGTGCTTCATGCCCTGCCCATCTCAAACGTCTGGATTTAATGTTCCTAATTATGTCAGGTGAAGAATACAATGCGTGCAGTTCTGTGTTATGTAACTTTCTCCATTCTCCTGTAACTTCATCCCTCTTAGCCCCAAATATTTTTCTAATCACCTTAATCTCAAACATCCTTATCCTATGTTCCTTTCTCAAAGTGAGAGTCCAAGTTTCACAACCATAAAGAACAACCGGTAATATAACTGTTTTATAAATTTTAACTTCCAGATTTTTTGATAACAGACTGGATGATAAAAGCTTCTCAACCGAATAATAACAGGCAATTCCCATATTTACTGTGTGTTTAATTTCCTCCCGAGTATCATTTATATTTGTTACCATTGCTCCCAGGTATCTAAATTTTTCCACCTCTTCAAAGGATAAATCTCCAATTTTTATATTTCCATTTCGTACAATATTCTGGTCACGAGACATAATCATGTACTTTGTCTTTTCGGGATTTACTTCCAAACCTATTTCTTTACCTGCTTCAAGTAAAATTCCCGTGTTTTCCCTAATCGTTTGTGGATTTTCTCCTAACATATTCACGTCATCCGCATAGACAAGCAGCTGATCTAACCCGTTCAATTCCAAACCCTCTCTGTTGTCCTGGACTTTCCTAATGGCATACTCTAGAGCAAAGTTAAAAAGTAAAGGTGATAGTGTATCTCCTTGCTTTAGCCCACAGTGAATTGGAAACGCCTCTGACAGAAATTGACCCATACGGACTCTGCTGTACGTTTCACTGAGACACATTTTAATTAATCGAACTAGTTTCTTGGGAATACCAAATTCAATAAGAATATTATATAAAATTTCTCTCTTAACCGAGTCATATGCCTTTTTGAAATCTTTGAATAACTGATGCACTGTACCCTTATACTCCCATTTTTCTCCATTATCTGTTGAATAAGAAATATCTGATCAATAGTCGATCTATTACGCCTAAAACCACACTGATGATCCCCAATAATTTCATCTACATATTGAGTTAATCTTCTGAAAAGAATATTGGACAAAATTTTGTACGACATCAACAAAAGAATATTCCTCGAAAGTTATTACAGTTAGTCTTGTCCCCCTTCTTAAAGATAGGTACGATTATGGACTCCTTCAGGTACAATTTCCTTTTCCCAAATAGCAAGTACAAGCTTATAAATGTCGTTAGGTAATGCGCTTCCACCCTCTTGTATTAATTCTGCTGGAATTTGATCGATACCTGGAGACTTAAAATTTTTCAGATTTTCTATCGCAATGAAGTAATTAAATATTATTGTCAAAAACTTGAAAGAAAATGTATAAAGCAAAACATTAAAAAGTTTGAAACATAAGCATCCTGTTATTACTTCCACTTCTTTGACAAATATCAATCCATATTTATAATGAGAGGTTTCCTGACAAACTACTAGTACATTTTAAAAACTTCTGCTGGTTGTTTTTTTCTTGGATACAAGAATGGGAACATCGCCGCAAAATTGAGTATGCAGGAAAACCGTAAGTTCACCGCGAACTCAGTCCCCCTCTCGTCGTGTTTAGTTACTGGATATTCTATGTTTAAATTCCACATCAAAGATGACGGTACTTTTGTCATGAATATATTCTCTTTCACCATACCATATGTTTGTTTTACAAATAAGATATGCCATTTTTACGCTTAGGGAGCGCGTCCTACTGCCCTCTGGTGGAGACCTACAGAAGTGCTACAAGAGCGCCACGGTGGCCGACAGGCCGATAGCGACACTACGAACGTGAGTACGTACTCGCATGCCAAGTCTAATGAATTTTAAACGAAGATATCCCTGTCGGGTGTCCTACCTTACATAAATGATAAAAATCAACAGTAACTTATCATGTAGGCTAATGTTTCAGATTTTTATATTTTCTCAAGTTTAAAATACAGACAAGAAACACAAAATTTCTACACTACCTACAACATTTATTTCATACAGCATAATGTAAGGAATATCACAATTCGAAAAGAAACAAATCAATCATTAAAGAAAACGCATTGCTATCCTATCTATTCTAATATCGAGAACTGGTTATTGTGTACTTTTCTGCTGTCCTCTTCGATTCTGTCTGTATATTACAATTCATCAAAGAATTTTAGATACGAATAATAAACCAGGAATGTTACATCTAAAACAGCCCATATTCTTCATTAATAAATGAATTAAGTTTAATTTTAAACATAATAGGTCATAAAGATTTACTCAGTATCGAATTTATTAGAAAAAAGTGATAAAATGAAAATGCATAAACCATGATTACGTTTCGAAAAGTGATTGACAGTTAAATTAATAATAAGGATTTAAAATGATTATTCCAAACATTTTATCATCGGCAAAGAGAGCATAGACACTCTTTTGTTTGCCGATGATCAAGTGATTTTCAGTAATTCAGAGGACGGTTTGCAAATAGCAACAAATATGTTATTGAAAGATATTAAAGATTATAATCTTAAAATATCTTTAACATAAAATAAAGCAATGGGCTTTCTGGGGATAAGGCATCTAAGGACCAAAATAGTAATAGAGGATAAAATAATTGAGCAGGTGAGTAGTTTCAATTATTTGGGTTGCAACGTATCCTATTGCGAAAATAACGATGTTAACAACAAAATAAATAACTTCCAGAGAATGTGCGATACAATAAAAAGGACTTTATCCCAGAAAACACTGAAAGAGGCCCAACTAAAATTCTATAAAGTAATGGCAGTCCCTGTTCTTATGTATGGCAGTGAAAGCTGGGCATTGACTCTATCAGAAAGAAGAATAGAGGTGAGATTTCTGAGATCAATGGCAGGATACACTCTATTGGACCAGAAAAGCAGCACAGACATAAGGACGAAACTGGGAATTTTCAACTTAAACGACAGATTAGCAAGACAAAAGAAAAACTGGAAAGAACATATATTAAGGATAAATGAAGACAGATTTCCAAAAAAAAAGTACTGAACTAAAGACCGGAAGGAAGGAGGAATGTCATAAGACCCCGCAATAGATGGGAGGACACTTTCCAAGAGGAAGGAACAGCCCAATGGGCCTAAACCATGAAGAAGAAGATGATGATGATGATGATGATGATGATGATAATGATGGTGATAAAATGATTATTCCGGAAATAAGTAAACAATGTATGATTTTCATTAAGAATAACCCTTACAACACAAAGAATAGAATTTACGCTTCCAGGTTAAATTGTCCACTTCGAAATGACCAGAGGAAAAATGGCCACAAACAAAAATATCCAGAGCAAAATGTCGAAGGGGAAAAGTCCAGTAAAAATGCCCACATACAATAATGCCCACAACAAAATGTCCACTAACAAAATGTCCACAACAAAATGTCCAGTATAAAAAAGTCCGCATTCAAAAATGCCCATAAAAAGTCCATAATTGAAAAATTATCCATAATCATTTTTTTACAGAAGCAGTAACTAGGAGAAAGACTACAATGTAAAATGTTTTATTCAGATTGCTAAGCGACTTATCAAATTTTAATTACATCAAGAGTGACAGAATGGCTGAAATTATACGTTCAAAAAAAAAAAAAAAAAAAGGGAAAAACATTCTAGTACATAATGGCTTTTCGTATCACTTTCATTCAAGGAGCAAAAATGACAATAAATTATATACTGGAGGTGTGTGGAAAGAAGCAGCTTTGATGCGAGATGTGTGAAATTGAATAATTGCGAAAATTGTTAAAATAAATCTTGCAACATGGCGCAGTGTCGCGTGTCTCCGACTAAGTACAGCAGAGAGTGAGGGGAAGGTAAAGGATGGGGCACTGACGTAATCTGACCTTTCCTTGTTGTGTTGACATTTATGTTAATTTAACAGTTTTCAGTCTAAAATTATATGTAAATAATACCTTGTGCTTTAATTATTTATTTTCAGGAGTGTTAATTTAATGTAAGACAAATCATGTTAGTAAACATTATTACAATTTATTTGTGATATCATAAGATGCGAATTTCCGTTTAAAAATTGCGATCACTAAGCGGTGAGTGCATTATCTTATTCTCTTCCTACCCAAAATAGAGAGGGAGACGAATGCTAGGAGTTGCTTTCGTTTACGTGTGGTACGGGTCTACACCTACTATTCACCTACTTCTGCAAAAGACTATAGGCCAATCTCCATTCTGCCCGTTTTATCCAAAGCCCTGGAACGCATCATTCATAAGCAGTTGTCAGACTTTCTAATAGAATTTAATCTTTTAGACCCTTTACAATCAGGATTCAGAAATGGCCATAGCACTTCTACTGCTTTGTTGAATGTTACTGAGGACATACGCGCAGCCATGGATAAACGACAGGCTACTGTACTAGTTTTATTGGACTATAGCAAAGCCTTTGATTCTGTTGACTTCGATCTACTATTGACTAAACTACAAACGCTACATCTTTCTGATAGTGCTATCACCTGGATGTACTCCTACCTTACTGGCCGCCAGCAGCGTGTCATATCTAATAATCGTTTCTCATCCTGGCGTACTGTAGATACAGGAGTTCCTCAGGGATCAGTATTAGGCCCCTTGCTCTTCTCTATTTATATAAATGGAATTTCTAAATCATTTAAGCATTGCAGATATCAAATATATGCAGACGACGTTCAATTGTATATTTCAGCCCGTCCTAATGCACTAAATGATAGCATTAACAGCCTTAATGAAGATCTTGATTCCATCTCTTCCTGGTCTCAACAATTTGGGCTTAACCTAAACGCATGTAAATCACAGGCTATTCTGTTCGCGAACCGTAGATTAATTCCTGAAGTCAACGACCTGAATATTCCACCTGTGAAACTGAATAAAACAATCATCCCGTTTAGCTCTACCGTAAAAAATCTCGGAGTGCATTTCGAATCTAATCTTAGTTGGGATACGCATATTAAATATACATGTAAGAAGGCATTCTCTATTCTCCATTCACTAAAAAGATTGTATCATTATCCATCTAAATTAAAACAGACGCTGGTACACACACTCATTCTACCTCACTTCGATTATTGCGACGTTTTGTTCAGTGATCTCAGGATTGATTCCGCTCAGAAACCACAACGCGTGCGTCTGCTTCATTTGTAATGTTCGATACTATGATCATATCTCACCTTCTTTCGAGAAGTTATCATGGCTTAGGTTACATGAGAGGAGAAATCTGCACTCACTTTCTCTCCTATATCGAATTATGCACACTTCATCCCCCTATTATTTATTAGCTCGTTTTCATACTCTCTCTCGCTATCATCATATTAATACTCGATCACAACGCGGTGACACGCTAAAATTCCACTTCACACATCATCTCTGTATTCCTCACCTTTCACTGTTGCTACCTCTCGTCACTGGAACTCTCTGCCGCCTGAAGTCAAGGGCTGCCGAACATTGAAATCTTTCAAATCCAAGTTAGAAAATTATCTTATGACGAGTTTCCAAACTAACTTACTATTATGACAAGTGTTGTATTGGATGTTTCCACGTATTCACATTTTTTTTATTTTCTAGTGATATTTAACTTATTTTATATTTTTGTTTTCATATTTTCCGATAATGGTATATCTCTAATGTGATAAGTTCAGCTATATATAATCATAATTTTCCTTACTGTGTGTACTTAAATATATTGTATTCACTGTATGCTTTGTACTGCACTATTTTATTACTACTATTAGTATTATTATTACTATTAGGGCTGTTATTATTATTATTGTTATTATTATTATTATTATTATTATTATTATCAATAATTGTCTTATTTTTTATACTTTGTATGCCTCATTTATTTTTGTCCTGCTGTTCACATTTTATTATGCTTTTATCTTTCTTTCTCAATGTTAAATATTATGTCTGATTTCTTCTTACTTGTTGTTTACATTTTATTATTATTATTATCTTATTCAGTTTTTTGTGTAAAATTGTAGTGTACTTTGCAAACTTGTAGTGTTTTTGTAACGCAGTTTTTACTCCTGGTTGAGTGTTAGAGAAGGCCGTATGGCCTTAACTCTGCCAGGTTAAATAAATTATTATTATTATTATTATTATTATTATTATTATTATTATTATTATTATTATTACATCGTCTTGAATTACTCAGTGCAGAACTCGTGCTCACAAAGTGCTAAAAAAACCTTGAAAGAGAGAAAAACGGATGGAGCCAGCCGCAGCAGTTACAAGTTGTTTCTAGTTTCGCTGCAAAAGAAGCTCACTGACACGATGCGCTCTGGCGGCTCATGCAGGTGATCGTGATATCTACTCCATGATTTGAATTTCAAAATGAAGCATAGTACAATAATTATACTACATCTCGCCAAAATATTGTAAAAAATTGTAGAAAATTGAAAAAAAATTGTAGAAAATTGCAAAATTGAAAAATTTGTAAAATATTTTAAAACTTGCAATTGTAATTGTAATCTTGTAAAATTTTGACATGTTCCGAAACTTATAGCTTCATTGTTAATGTAAGACCTATGGAATATAATAAATGAAATTAAAAAAGTAGACCTGGACAGTATTTCTTTACTAAAACATTCATTGTGTTTATTTGTAACATAAAATGCCATCCATAAGGAAGTGTAATAGATCATTATACAAGCTTTACCTCCCTTAATAAAAAAAAAAAATTCTCTTTTTCGATTCATCACTAAAGTGAAATGATCTGGGGATTATACATTGTTTTTCACTTAAAGAGAGTCGTCACTTACTGCAGACGCAAGTAAGCTCGCGTCTTGCAAGAACCGCATATACACACTACAGCTAGTACAGAGTCAGTTCTACCTACACTAAGGTTGTGTTAACACTTCGAGAGCACGAGTTGTCCACCCATGAACATAACGATTTCCTGTAAAACAGTGAATGTTAAAAAAAAAAAAAAAAAACTTATTTAGATTTATCAAATCTCTCCTCAAGATCTATTACCAATTTCATTTTAGTTCGGTGTTTCCTTTCATCCTTCAGTGGAAGGTAAGGACACTTCAAGGTAAGGTCATTCCTTACTGGAGTGAGGAATTACACACCTCAGTTCACATTTGTTGGTAGTTTGAAATTAATTTATTCCTGTATATACTGCACATAATCATACATCCTGGATCCCTGACTTAAAGCGATTTGAAATAGTGTAAATGGGACAGTTTCAGAAACACGAAGATGTCAAGTATTGTGAAGAGGTAATGGCATTAAACTTTGTTCATTGCTGGGGATTTAACGTAGATCAGATAACAAGAAACCAATGCGAAGAGAAACAGATGCGTCGTTCGGAGCAATTACTTAAACAATCAAATGGAGCAGACTTCAGCTGTCTCCATCTTTCTTACAGACTGTTCCATCGCACGGGGTGTATCTTCCGTCCCGATGAAGAAAACCTCAGCTCCAGATAAGTCGTCATGTCTCCCCTTACATCCGTCATCTTACGATCTGCTCGCGCTCCCCTTACACTGCCTAATCTTACATTTCCTATTGAGCCTGTATAAGGAAAGAATTTACAGAAAAAAAATTAACGATAAATATTTAGAAAATTTACGGAATACTTCAAACCTATAGATTTCTCCTTTTAAATCATGGAGAATTGTAGAACATTGTTATGTGGTATTAAATTTGATTTATGAGCTACAGTGGTAATTTCCAGAATTTGAACCTGCAATTCTGACCTACTCACTTGTATTTTATAAATTAAAAATGTACTTATTTTTTAAATTCATATTTCAATTGGATGCCAACCGCAAAATCTGATCGGTCATGTTTCATTGTGGGCACTTATTGCAAACAATCGTTCGATATATCAATGTATTTTCTGCGATATATATCGTTTTTCGAAATTAGATTTGCAATATATTGCAATATCAATATATCGGTATTTAATTTATTTCCTCCATCACTAGTTCACACCTCGTATGCTTGCCTTTAATAGTATACCTTACTTTTTTTTCCATCTATGAATACTATACAATATAATGTCCCTATCAATTCATAATAGCAGGAAGAATAGAAGGAATAGTGTACGGACTCAGGGAGTTTACACGGGTCCGCCGCAACGCGGCGCTTCTATCGCTAGGCTTCTGACTTGGAGGAAGTTCACAGTTCTTGTTACGCTAAACGTAGTCCTTTTTAAAAGCACATTTCTACCATTGAACCCGTCTATTCGCAACTTTAGGAATACCTGCATAGTCCCTTATTCATAATTAATAGCCTTCTCTCAGTGAATACTATTATGAACGTTCGTAACAGAAAATACAATGGGATCTGAAACGCTATGAAAGCCATAAGTTTAGTATTTAACAAGTTGCGAATAATTCAGCGACAGAAAACTCTACAAAATGTTAAATAAAACCAGAGTTGAAAGATATTTTGTGCGAGATCGTGCGTATTTGCTTGCTTTCCGCACACAACCAATACACGGTAAGTGTGAAATACCACATTCAGTATTCCCAACGTAAAACACATAACAATTTCCCTATTCTTACCGCTTAAGCGTCATATTCATTTTACTGCTTTAGGCTTTTAACATATTATTTTTAAAGACGTTCAATATAGTAATAATTATAAATTGGAAACTTACCACTGCAATTTCACCTAAATTCCACTGTTAATTATTGTTTTTAAATATTTGCAAAAATTAAGTAAACACCACAACACCACAAAAGTTACTGCATTTGTAATGCAAGTAACAGTAAGGAAGCCGTGAAAAAATCAACAAGATTCCAGACTCATCATAGACTGGGGGGGAGGGAAGACAGACGTATATCACGGCCTGCTGGAGTATCGTAAACACAGAAAACATTTTATAGCAACAATGTTGAAGATAGATATATTTGTTTTCCAAAGTTGCCGTAATTGAACAGAAACCAAGATGGAGATTTCATTGCAACTAATTAGAAATTCCTCTTTCAGGTATGTAATAAACGATCTTCGCATAAAATAATGTACGATACACGAGCGGTATGTTTGTTTTCATGTTCTCGGAAATTAAAAAAAGCTCAACTACATTTCGCTTTTTCAATCTTTTCCTCGAACATGAAAACGTCAACATGCCGCTCTTGTAACGCATATTACTATTACGTGCTTATAAATTAATTGAATTACTCACCATATGAATGATTAGTTGCCTGCTACCTTCGAGAGTTTGCGAGATGACTTGGCGGATTTACGAGCTTGCAATTCTCTTTGGATTTCCTTTGTCCTTCAGAAGAATCGGCACTTTAAGTAGTGGTAAACCAATAATTTTAGGAATAATATCCATGATATATTCTCTGCAACAACCTGCTCCCAAAGACTAGATCGTAAGAGCGTCAATAGTGTCAAGACAGTCATAGAAGATATCACCCGACATTGCATTCGCTGAGCTACTCTTGTCTTTAATTTTCATTTCTGTTTGAAGAAGTACGTCGTACACAGCTTGGAAGGGATGGGTTAAAAAACTGACGTTTCTACCGGATGCGTAGTCCTTGGTTTGGGTGAGAGCTGCACAATGTTTAGACACATTACTTTTCTGTCGAAGGGAATGGACACAGAGGGTACACGCAATAAACTTAGAGGAATGATTTACGACATAACCTGCCACATGATACACTAAACATCTGTCAATCAACACGGCAGGAGTGGTATTTACCAACTCGACCATAGCACTTTCCCAGCCTTGACCATGCATTTTTTCACAAAGAACATTTTTTTCTTTTATACAAGTTTCTACAGACTTCTTAACTGCCTTGTTACGTAATTCCGCATTTCGCGCTAATGTTCGCATTTGGTTCACAAAAGATGTGAGTAGTTTATCACTTTTCGGTTCACAGTTTCCTGCAATGTTAAGGACCTGCTTTGCAGGGATATAAATACATTGTAGTAAATGCATATGGAGGAAATCTATCGTCGAAGGATGGTCATCTGAACTGAGTGAATGTAAAATTCCGAAGTGACGTTCCAAGGGGTCTTGGGTGAGTTTCCCTGTTAAGACATATTTGTATCCTTTGCTCCAGAGCTATTCACTCATTTCTAATGTACTCTGCAAGGTTACTACTAAAGACTCCATTGGTATACCAGAAGCAAATGTGTTGGTTGTAGTTCTGAGACATTGAAGAAAATCAATAAGGAATTTGTGGTTAGAAGAGTCTTTATAAAGAGCCTTAGCAGGAGTGTGTGAATTTAATGCGTCGGAAATACAGTTTAAATGCCTTGTAAATTCTTCAGTGTCCTCACTGCCCTCGAAACCCGATGACCCTACTTCACGATAAAATTTGAGATCTTTGGCGACACTGTCACTGAAGAGTTGGAACGCAAGTCTGGCATTCATTCTCTGAAAGGACGAAGGATCTAAATGAGCTGTTGTCAACTTGGGACAAACCCTAAGACCGGCACATCCAGATAAATCTTCCTCAAAAAGTCTCCTATAAAAACTGAAATTGATGTTTTTCTCCTTGTAAGAGAGTTCGTCTTTATTATGGAAATAATTTCTTATGCATTTCAATATGTGCACAAATCCTGAGAATGCCCATATTTTCCTTTTTTTTTTTTTTTTGTCAGACGGATTAGGAATATAGCATTGTGCTGGAATTTTTTTCCCATTGATTTCTAAAGATTTCCAGGCCTTTTTATTTGTTTGACTGCCATCACAAGTGAAACCGACTACTCTCGTCCCAACTGCTTCTAATTGTTGTATACCTTGAATAAGAATTTTAACCAGGATATCACCTGGAGTAGCGTTTCTGCTAGCGTAAATAGCAATTGGTTAAATCCAATCTTGCAAAAATTCTAATGCATGATTTTCTAATTGTTTCTTTTGGTCATCAGACGTGAGATCTCCGAAATCAACAAATATGTCCACTCTAAAGGAATAATTATTAAATTGAATTTCTTCTCTGAATTTGACCTCATCGAATATTACAACTCCGCAACGTTTATTTTCATATATTTCATAATTTCGGTAAATTGGGGAAAAAGTGAGGTACAACTCTTGGTTGTAATTTTCAACGCACTCGCGGTATTTCTGTCTTATGACGTTTTATATTAAAACAGTCTGATCGGTTATTTACCGAAAGCTGCCTATCTTTCCGCGGAATCGCTCTGGCTCACTTTTCAAACTCATCTTTTTCTTTAGGGGATGAAAAGAAATGTCTTGTTACACTATTTCTACTGTATTCCGATCTATAACCCGGAACAAAACAGTACGGAATTTTTGTAATTATTTTGTAAACCATCACACAATATTCTTCTGACACTGGTTAATTCAAAGCACAACAAATTGAAGACATCTACATAACTCAACAGCAAAGCATATTAACAATCCCTAGCAACTTTCATCATTAAACGTGCGAGAAATATATCACGGCCGACTTGATGTTCCCTTCGCTTTTTTTGTATACGGCCTTGACAATAGTAATATTTTCCTGAAATTGGATAATTTCTCAATTCCACCACGAGGCGCTGTCTGCCAAGGTGTGGTGTCCACAGAAGAAATACTCAATATGAATTAAAATAAATGATTAAAGAGTAATAACAACAATTATAAATAATAAATAAGAAAATAATAAGTAGTATTATGTTTAGTTCTGTTAATTATGGTAAAAGCGTAAGTTTAACAGCAGGGAAGGTACCACACAGTAACCTGTTCAGTTTAAGTAAAATGATGACAGAGGCGTAATTTTGTAGTTCGTTAGCTGAGTAGTACCCCTAGGCTAAACTGCGATGTTTCAAAGTAATCACTTGGGTAGTTATTTACCATAACTTGTACTGAGTTTTATAATTTCACTCACTGCACTGATACATTCCACTTGATATTGCAGATTCAAGAATCATAGTTCCAAGATTTTACGACTCAGTGGATTATAAGCCGCATTCTTCGAAGGAACAAGCTTTTCAGTTAAAGCTGCTGCAATGTTATCTAGAAGCGGCCTAACAAATTTCACAGTAATGACATTAGCAAGTCGGTTTTGGCCGTCTTCATCACAAACTGGCATTGCAAGAGAGGGCATCTACAGAGTAACGGCTCAATTTCTGAACACATATTTTCTAATACACATGTTCTTGTTTGGTATTCTCTTTCGATGATTAAGCAGCTGATCTAGAATCAATTTTGCATGAATACTGCCTTCATCGGCCTCTTTACATACATTTTCTTGTTCTTTATGTAACGGATCTCTTTCAATCAGTTGGAGTTTTTCAGTTGTTTTCGTTATCTCATCTTGCTTCTCTTGTAACATCTGATTAAGTTGTGTAATTTTCACAGGCAATCTGTTAATTATTTCTTTTTAGCTCCACAAAGTTGACAACGTCTGTTTGCGTCGCTTTATGGTCATTTTCAACTCGCAAGAAGGGAATGTCATTAACTGATGCTGAGCCACTTGGAACGTCTTATTCAAATAGTGAAAAACCAATATTATTAAAAGATTTGCGTTCTTGGGGTAGGGAGATCAGTTTTAGTAACTGTTCGTCATGGTCTTCTGATATCTGTCACTTTATACCTAGGATAATGAGGGAATATTGTTGGCACAGCATTTCGTTTTAATAGTCTATATTTCCTATTGTTAGAATAATCTTCCCTGAAATGTAAACTACAAACGACTGAAGATCGGGAGTTGCTTTAGGAACAAAGTGTCGGCGTGAAATCACTTTAACCCATTTATGCCCAGATATATATATATATATTTTTTTTTAAATTTTTGTTTCACATATCATATTAAATGAGTCAGAGGGACGTTGTAAGTATGAGAAACTATGAAAATACTGAATTTGTTACTTCGGTAAAAATTTATGGGGTGGTCGATTACGACCCACTAGGCACTTCCTCGAGAATTTGTTCATTATAATGTTTTGATGATTTCTTGTTTTATTCATGTTTTTGCGTAGTATGCAACTTGTTAAATTTAAAAGTAATGTATAAATAAATCATTACGATATTAAAAACGCATACGATTTTTTAAAAATATTTATTGAATAATTTCCCTGAGAGCTATATTCACATTTACATGTAGCCTATTTTACATTCACACATCTGAAAGGAAACCTTGTACTGGAAGAAATAAATAATTTGAAACACACAATAAATTATGGTACATGATATAAGGTCCACACCTGTGGTTAGCGCGTCTGGCCGCGAAACCAGGTTGCCCGGGTTCGAATCCCGGTCGGGGCAAGTCATCTGGTTGAGGTTTTTTCCGGGTTTTTCCCTGAACCCAATATGAACAAATGCTGGGTAACTATCGGTGCTGGACCCAGGACACTTTTCACAGGCATTATCACCTTCATCTCATTCAGACACTAAATAACCTGAGACGTTGGTACAGCGTCGTAAAATAACCTACTAAAAATACATGATATAAGTCCTTAGTTCTACTCATGATATGGTGCATCTCTGACATGCTTTTACATTGTCACAAATCTTGTATTGCCATCTTTGTTGTTGGGCTAAAGTGTCCACAGTGATCATTTCTCCAGTGCTCTTTGATGGTATCGAAGGAACGAACTAGTCTTCCACTCTTTGGAGAAGTGTCAAATTTTAGGCTTGCGTTATTTCTTGGCCAAAGGCGAGTGCATCCAAAGACTTTCCATATGATCGACTGACTGAAAAGCCAAGCATTGTTCATGCACACATCTAATAACCACGAAAGTAATGGTATGTGCCATTTTTTCCACGTATATCAGAGGTATGTACTCCACTCATATTGCAATTATATTTACGGAAAACATAAGGCAGACGAACTTTGATTTCCTCTTCTTGTAAAGGGGCTACTTCATGTTTGTTAGACGTGATGCACATCTTTATTTCTTTCTCGCTTTATTCTACGTGTCGGTGGCGGGGAATTCTCAATTTCATTGCTCATGAGACCTGAATCTTTTCTAATATCGGTGACCCTTCCTCATTATAAGGCTGAAAAATGTCTAGTAGCTCTGTCACTATCTCTTCTACGGCTTGTAGTTGAGCTCGGTAGGAGTCCTTGCAATCTTCATCTCCAGAATCAGCATCTGTTATCCTCGGGCAGACAAATGAATATATCTTCCCCATATTTTGGGATTTCGGAAGAATCAGATCTCTCCAACTATTCTAGAATTTAGATTACTGTCAGACCAGTGAGTCTGAAAAGAGGGAATACTTATGATTATGGAAACTGTTATGAAGGATCTCAGTTTTCAGATGGGGCCAGTAGAGAACTCTCATGAACGTAATAAAAAGACAAAACGGGGTCATTCTGATTGTTATTCACACCCGGCTCTCATAGGTTCCGCTAGTGCCGAGAATTATGAACTACTTGAGTTCGTGAAAGACTATCCAGAGTGCATTCCAAACAGTGAGATATAACATTACACAAATAAAAATTTGTTGTAAACGAAAGCGGTAATAAGCCTGAGATATTCCGAGAAATGCTATCAGAATTATCATTCCCAAAATCACTCCTAATCCTTACACAAACTTCTATTGAGGCAGTTGTTCGTAAAAACATCACTCAAAGAAAAATAATAAGATAACAAAATGATTTCATAATGAAAAGCTATGTGAAAGGTAATCCTCGAATAAGTACTTAGTGGGTCGTTATCGACCCACACTAAATTCTAAACCCTACTGTACAGCAAATAGCGTAAATATTGACAAAAACATACAAGATACATATTCTCTTGAATCTTCTTGGCAGAAAACACTGATTGTTAATAAAATTCACGGATTGAACAGAGTTTTTACTCACTTTTTCTTCTCCAAGGCAGACGGTAGCTGCGTCATATTTATTCGGCAAGTTCCGAGGCAATAATGACGTGGTTTGTTGGTTTCCCGCGTGTTCCACAAGTGCATTGTACCTTTGTGCATCTAAGAAAAGTAGACACGTAGTGTTGTCTGGACTAATTCGCGTGGAAAATAATTTTAATCAATGGATCGAAAACGACCCACCTGGGCATAAATGGGTGCCATTTTCGTATATTTCCCTTAACTTACTTATGGCTTTTAAGGAACACGGAGGTTCATTGCCACCCTCACATAAACCCGCCATTGGTCCCTATCCTGTGCAAGATTAATCCAGTCCCGATCATCATATCCCACCTCCCTCATATCCAATTTATTATTATCCTCTCATTTACGTCTCGGCCTCCCCAAAGTTCTTATTTCCTCTGTCCTCCCAACTAACACTCTATATGCATATCTGAATTCGCCCATACATACTACATGCCCTGTCCATCTCAAAAGTCTGGATTTAATGATCCCAATTATGTCAGGTGAAGAATACAATGCGTGCAGTTCTGCGTTATGTAACTTCCTCCATTCTCCTCTAATTCCTTATAGAATATATCAGATAAATTCCTTAGAAAGAATCCAGTATAGGGCAGCTAAATTAGTTAAAGGTAAAAGAGAAGATGGAAACGATACGATAAAAGAACTGAAATGGGAAACTTTGGAAAACAGACGTACGAAAACTAGAATAACATCATTGTATAGAGCACATCTACGTCAAAAAGCATGGGTAGACATAACGGCTCGGTTAGAAAAGCCAACGTACTATGGTAGGTACGATCATGATTTTAAAATCAAATGTAGGAAACAGAAAACGGATGTAGGTAAATTCTCATTTTTAAATCGAACTATAAATGATTGGAATGACCTACCTGCAGCGGTTTTTGAGGGCTGTCCTTCCTTAAGGAGATTCAAGAATAACATAAAAAGTTGTGTATCAAGTGTAAATTAAAATTTAAGGTGACATTTAATATTTAATTTTTTAAGGTGACATGTATTTATTTAGCCTGACGAGTTACTTCCTTGGTTTGAATTGTGAATTATTTAAAAATAGCGTGTAAGAGGGCCTTAGACTAGAAATGTTTAGTATAAATGTAGTTCTGTTTATAAGTATGCATAAGAGTGCAATTATCTGACTTATTTGAACTGTTGCATCAGTGAAGCGAGATGAGTAAGTGAAGTTATGGTTTTACAGTGCAGTGAATAGTTCCGATTAGTGATAATTTATAGCGTCAATGAAATGTGTTCTACAGGGTGTTTAAAAATGCGGGGTATAATTTCAGGTATGTATTTCCCACATGTAGACAATCAAAATAGTTCATTACAACATGTGTCCGGAAATGCTTCATTTCCGAGTTATGGCCTTCACAACATTGAAATTCACCGGAACGCTTTTCTTTCCGCAGGTCGTTGTCATTACAGAAGATGTTCAAAATGACCACCTCCTACTTGAATACAGACCTCACATCGATGTCTCATTGACCTGCGAACACGATCCCAAACTCCAGGAGTATTGCGTATGTCCTCAGAACATGCCACAATTCGATTCCGAAGGGATTCCAAATCAGGCACCGGAGACGAATAAACCAATGATTTTAAATGGCCCCACAAGTAGAAATCGAGAGAGTTCAGATCAGGTGAGCGGGGATGCCAAGCAATTGGGCCACCTCTACCTATCCATCGATCAGGAAACCTTCGATCCAAGTACCGGCGAGCCGTATGACTGAAGTGTGCAGGAGCGCCATCATGCAAGAAGTGAATGTGTTGACGATTGATCAGTGGGGTGTCTTCTAAAACATGAAGTATGGTGTTTTTGTACGCCTGCCCCGTAAGTCTGTTTACAAGTACATGGGGTCCAACTAATCGATCACCAATGATACCGGCCCACATGTTGAGGGAGAATCGCACCTGGTGATGAGATGGAATAGTTGCACGTGGGTTTTCATACGCCCATACATGTTGATTGTGGAAATTTGTTATGCCATCTCGTGTGAACTGTGCTTCATCTGTAAATAATACTAAGGCAGGAAAGTTAGGATTTACACCACACTGCTGCAAGAACCACTGACAGAACCTAACTCGTGCAGGGTAATCTGCTGGTGACAGGGCTTGTACACGTTGCAAATGATAAGGATACAATTGATACTCTTTCAACAGTCTCCAGACAGTCGTATGAGGAACATTGACTTGCAACGCTACCCTTCGTGTGCTGATAGAAGGAGTCATGTTCACAGGCTCCAGAATCTCCTCCTGTACTTCTGGAGTTGTAGATCTTGGTCGTCGCCTTCCCAAACCAGGAGAGTTAAATTTTCCATACTCGCACAGACGGTAATGGAGACGTACAAATGTCTTCCGATCTGGACAGTGTCGCTGTGGGTACCTCTCCTGGTACAAACGACGAGCCAGCGCAGCATTGCCGTCCGCCTTACCGTACAGTACATGAAGTGTATCTTTGCCAGCTCTCGATTTGAATACATGTCGCACAGTCTAACACCTACACAACACTGAATGTAACCTTCGCCTCGGAATGAACTTTCAGAGTGCCCTCTTAATGTCTCCTTTGACGGCAACGAGCTGCGGGAAGAAAAACGTTCCGGTGAATTTCAATGTTGTGAAGGCCATAACTCGAAAATAAATCATTTCCGGACACATGTTGTGATGAACTATTTTGATTGTCTACATGTGGGAAATACATACCTGAAATTTTGCCCCGTATTCTTAAACACCCTGTATAGTATCAGTGAAATGTGTTATAGAGTGTCAGTGAAATGTGTCCTAAAGTGTCAGTGAAATGCGTCAAAGTGCCACTACAGTGAGTGAGATGAGAGTAAAGTGAAAGACTTTTGAAACTTATGTAGGGCCTATACATATGTAGGTTGTATTGTAAAATTATGTATTTTATTTATGTTTATTATTAATTGTAAATATTGTGTTAAATTGTATTGTATATATTAATTGTATTTGTGTATTGTTTATGATTTTATTGTGTATTGTTTATCATTTTATTTTGTATTGTTTATATTGTGTATACCACAGCCACCGGGTGCTTGCCCACTTGCAGTGTAATTAAATACATACCTACATACATACAATTCCACCGCTCTTAGCCCCAAATATTTTTCTAACAATCTTATTCTGAGGCACCCTTAATGTCTGTTCCTCTCTCAAAATGAGAGTCCAAGTTTCACAACCATACAGAACAACCGGTAAAATAACTGTTTTTTATAGATTCTAACTTTCCGTTTTTTTGACAGCAGACCAGATGACGAAAGCTTCTAAACCCAATAATGAGAGGCATTCCCATATTTATTCTGCGTTTAATTTTCTCCCGAGTGTCATTTATATTTGTCACTGTTGCTCCAAGATATTTGAATTTTTGTCCACACCTGTGGAGTAATGGTTAGCGCGTCTAGCCGCGAAACCAGGTGGCCCGGATTCGATTCCCGGTCGGCGCAACTTACCTGGTTGAGGTTTTATCCGGGGTTTTCCCTCAACCCAAAATGAGCAAATGCTAGGTAACTTTCGGTGTTGGACTTTGGACTCGCTTCACCGGCATTCTCACCTTCATCTCATTCAGACGCTAAATAGCTTAAGATGTTGATAAAGCGTCGTAAAATAACCTACTAAAATAAAATAAAATATTTGAATTTTTCCACCTCTTCGAAGGATACAACTCTAATTTTTATATTTCGATATCGTAGAATATTATGGTCACGAAATATAATCATCTTTCCCTGTCACTCGGAAATTCGTGGAATGATATTGCTCCTTCATTCTTTTTTTCTATTCGAAGTACACAATAGTACACAACAATACGTCATTTTGCATCATATCAGAATAAACTCACTTACCAGTAGAAAGAAGAGCAATATTACTAATTATAATCGTACAAGAAACCATACACACATTCCTCAGTGAACCTTGGGAGTCAGTGCCATCTGGCGGGAATTTCATATTTTCCCGATTACAGATTTAACACAGGAATCAAAATGAATTTTCAGGGCCGGTAAAGGAGAAGCGAAGCGAGCATCAAGTCGGCCGTGAATATATTTTCGGGGTGTCTGACTTCAGACAACAGATGGAGCTAAGCGATCGTAGCGCCACTAGTTGTCAGGTCCGGCACCAACAATGGGAAAGCATAGAATTGCGTACACTTTATCTTATATTCGTCCTGATAATATTTACTTACTTACTTACTTACATACTTACTTACTTACTTACTTAATGGCTTTTAAGGAAACCGGAGGTTCAGTGCCGCCCTCACATAAGCCTGCCATTGGTCCCTATCCTGATCAAGATTAATCCAGTCTCTATCATTATATCCCACCTCCCTCAAATCCATTTTAATATTATCTTCCCATCTACGTCTCGACCTCCACAAAGGTCTTTTTCCCTCCGGCCTCCCAACTAACACTCTATATGCATTTCTGGATTCGTCCATACCTGCTACATGCCCTGCCCATCTCAAACGTCTAGATTTAATGTTCCTAATTATGTCAGGTGAAGAATACAATGCGTGCAGTTCTGTGTTATGTAACTTTCTCCATTCTCCTGTAACTTCATCCCTCTTAGCCCCAAATATTTTCCTAAGCACCTTATTCTCAAACACTCTTAACCTATGTTCCGCTCTCAAAGTGAGAGTCCAAGTTTGACAACCGTAAAGAACAACCGGTAATATAACTGTTTTATAATTTCTAACTTTCAGATTTTTTGACGGCAGAGTGGATGATAGAAGCTTCTCAACGGAATAATAACACGCATTTCCCATATTTGTTCTGTATTTGATTTCGTCACGAGACATAATCATATACTTTGTCTTTTCGGGATTTACTTCCAAACCTATCTCTTTACTTGCTTCCAGTAAAATTCCCGTGTTTTCCCTAATCGTTTGTGGATTTTCTCCTAACATAATCACGTCATCCGCATAGACAAGCAGCTGATGTAACCCGTTCAATTCCAAACACTCCCTGTTATCCTGGACTTTCCTAATGGCATACTCTAGAGCAAAAGTTAAAAAGTAAAGGTGATAGTGCATCTCCTTGCTTTAGCCCACAGTGAATTGGAAACGCCTCTGACAGTAACTGACCTATACGGACTCTGCTGTACGTTACAGTGAGACAGATTTTAATTAATCGAACTAGTTTCTTGGGAATACCAAATTCAATAAGATTATCATATAAAACTTCTATCTAACCGAATCATATGCCTTTTTGAAATCTATGAATAACTGATGCACTGTACCCTTATACTCCCATTTTTTCTCCATTGTCTGTCGAATACAAAATATCTGGTCAATAGTTGATCTATTACGCCTAAAACCACACTGATGATCCCCAATAATTTCATCTACACATGGAGTTAATCTTCTCAAAAGAATATTGGACAAAATTTTGTACGACGTCAACAAAAGTGATATTCCTCGAAAGTTACTACAGTTAGTCTTGTCCCCCTTCATAAAGATAGGTACGATTATGGACTCCTTCCATTGATCTGGTACAATTTCCTTTTCCCAAATAGCAAGAACAAGCTTATAAATTTCATTAGATAATGCGCTTCCACCCTCTTGTACTAATTCTGCTGGAATTTGATCGGTACCTGGAGACTTACAATTTTTCAGATTTTCTATCGCAATTTCGGTTTCAGAAATTGTGGGTTCGGGTATAAAGGGCTCAGCAATTTGTATTTCAATTTCGTCCCGATCATTTCTATTTGGCCTATGTATATTTAGTAGTTGTCCAAAATAGTTTTTCCATCTGTTCATGAATGAATGAGCGTCTGCAAGCAAGTCACCATTCTCATCCTTGATCACGTTTACTCTTGCCTGATATCCATTCTTGAATTCCTTTGTGTCCTTATATAAATCTCTAATGTTTTTATTTTTTCTACTAGGCGCACCCGTTACAAATAAATTTAAAGTAATTACATAATTAAAATAGGACGTTTGATCCAAGGAAAATTCGTGTTTGTTAGAAGGATAAATTGTTTAATATGGTACTTAATTGAAATTGTATTTAAATAATTAAAATGCGATCATTTTGGTCCAGAGAGCACTCATTTGGTCCAATGACAATTGCTTTAACATGTTTCTTATTTGTTATTACATGCAGCCATAGTTTCATGAAGATTGACATATCATTTAGTTTTAATGTGTAAACTTTATATTACTTCCTATATGTTTCCATTGAATTATGGTAATAACTTAATTTTAACCATTGTTTTCTACGTCTTCAGTAAATGGCGCTTAGCCCACTATGGTTCTGAACCCTTCAAATAACTTAAAAGTGATACAGCATAAACAGTAATATGCAATTATATTTCTTTCTTTCGAAAATGTAAGAATTCACGATCTCCTATGTACCATTGCCATGGAATGAATAAATGTGTTTTTTCTTCCTACTCAAAAATTTTATAATTTGCACATAGGAATTACTGTAGGAACAACAACGCTACAATCTGAGGCGGCGGTGAAAACGTATTGTATAGTTATTTTAAAAGTCTATCAGTCCTATCAAAATTCTGCATGGAATAAAGCTTATCGGAAATCATTTTAAGAGAAACTTTTGTTATGTAAGATTTTTCACAAAAAAAGCAATAATAAGCGAGATATTTCGATTTAATTCAGGCCCCGTTAAATGAAGTATTTTGAATGCCATAAAGCCTAAAGTCTCAATTACAACGAACTTAATTTATATTTTAATTTTCATTGAAATCCGTGCAGCCATTATCGCGTGAAAAGGTAACAAACATCCAGACAGACATACAAACAAAAATTTCAAAAAACCGATTTTCGATCTCAGGATGAATAATTATACATGTTAACACCAATTATTTTTGGAAAAGCGAAAATTACCAGAAAAATTTATGTTACATATTTATTATTAGCACAAATTATATTATATTATATATTATATTATATTATATTATATTATATTATATTATATTATATTATATTATATTATATTATATTTTATTATATTAAATTATATTACATTAGGCTATATTATATTACATTATATAGAAAGTGCGTCGATAACGGATGTACTCCGATAAGTAAGTTTTTAATTCGTTGTGGGGGCTCTTGAATCTCACAAGGGAACCTTCTATCATGGTGAATTGAAAAGGCAGTAATACCGTATATTTTTGGAAAGAGGAGGCAAAAGTAAGTCAGGAGGTGAAATTTTTTCGCCTGAGTTTCATAGGAACAAAAGTTACGGGGCTTTAAATTTAACATGGCAGTCTGTGGGAAGTGACTCAATGTGCACACTTAAAGGTTAAAATGAAGTTGTTTTCGAAGTCAATGCATTGCAAACGAGATAGTAAGCTGTTGCACATTTGAATTGAAACATTATGGACATCGATCTTCATGCAATGAAGTAATTCTGGGCGAAAATACTTGCGAAAGCTTATCCATCATATCTGCCTTCCGCATATTCGATAAACCAGAAGCTTATGATTTGATGTCATATGGGTCAGCAGGTTTATATTTAGGGAATTTTTTCTATCATTCGGCTGACACAAGATACATTAGAGAGAAGATCTGTCCGTCCATGGAAATAACTGACATAATCATGTAGGAGTGTGTCGCAGCAGCCTCTGATCCTACTGTGGCATAAATCTTCTTTCTTCATTTGAAACGCAGGGTTCGGTCGGGGTGAATTTCTATTTCAAATCGACTTTGATCAGTGTTGAGGATCTGGCGAGGAGTGGAGCCACTATCAATTTGAGCCTTCACCTGTAGACTTCAAAGCCTGATAGTTATGTCATGAAAAACAGCGTTCGTACTTGACATTTGTTTGAAATGATGCAGAACCATGGTATTAATGTCAGCCATTCCGTGTTTCTTCTTCTTCACTTTTGCATTGTAATAGTAAAGCATCCCCTGTGTGTTGAGAGGGAATCGATTTTTTACAGAAGTGAAGGATCGTCTCTTTGCGCTGACTATATCGTTCATATAGTCGAGCGCTCTCTGCTTGTAATCGTCGTCTGGTTCTTTTAGACGTGGTGGTTTGCGAAGATGTTTCCATCTCTTCAGCGTCCTCCGCTTTCTGGTCGTCTTATTGGCGTTCCGAAATTGTTCCGTCTTCTATGTCACCATAAAATTGCTGCCCATTTTCCATGTCCAAATTTGTATTTCGTCCATAAGGAGAGACACTCATTTGGTGCAATGACAATTCCTTTAACCTGTTTCTTAATTTTTATTACATGCAACCATAGCTTAATGAAGATTGACATAATTTAGATTTAATGTGTATATTTTATTTTACTTGTTATAGGTTTGCATTGAATTATGGTAATAACTTAATTTTAACCCTTGTTTTCTACATGTTCAGTACATTGGCGCTTGGCCCACTATGGTTGTGAACCCTTCAAATAACTTAAATTATATTATATAATATTACATATTATATTATATATTATATTATATTATATTATATTATATTATATTATATTATATTATATTATATCAGAAGTTACTGTAATAACATTATAGCATTATGTCCATCTAAGATAGATAAGATAAGATAATAACTGCCTCCCATTGGAGGTAGTCCAGAAGGACTCAGTATACTATCCTACATGAATTTTACAATATTAAATGTTTACATAAATTTTGCTTGTTTGTTTGTTTGTTTGTTTCCAATGGTGAAATAATAATTAATTATACAAATCGGTTAATTTAGCTTCCGATATTATTTCATACAAACACAGAAACATTCTCTGTAGGCAATCTTTCATAGCTTTCGATTGTTGCTGTCCAAGACCCCTTATAGACGAAGTCATTTGTTTTTTAATTCATTACACGGCCTTAGATGGCAGTTATTTTAATTTTAAAATTCATTTATCTCATTAAATATCAATCCTATCAAAATTTTTCAAGGAATAAATCTTACCGCAAATTATTTTTATAGAAACTTTTGTTATGTAACATTTTTCACAACAATCAACAATAAGCGAGATATTTCGATTTATTTAATTCAGGCCCTCTTATAACTCCCCTTTTAAATAATGTATTTTGAATGCCATATAGCCTAAAATCTAAGTTACAACGAACTTAATTTATATTCCAATTTTCATCGAAATCCGTTCAGCCATTATCGCATACAGAGAGACAGACAGACAGACATACAAACAAAAATTTCAAAAAAGCGATTTTCGGTTTCAGGGTGGTTAATTATATATGTTAGGACCAATTATTTTTGGAAAATCGAAAATTATCAGAAAAATTTCGGCTACAGATTTATTATTAGTATAGATTTTATTTACAGTCACTTTAACTACAATGGTCATATCGGGACTAAATTATGTATTGCAAAAGTAGGTCCTCAATATAATAATTAGCACAGAATTAACATTGTGGTCGATCTTGTTTTACTACCTTCTTTAGTTAAATTCCATATCACTAATGAATCCAGAATTTTAATACATTGTATTTTTTAGTTGATAATATATCCTTATCAGTTTCAGTGGTATGGAACTCAGTTTTCCTCGTAATTAATTTTGCCCCAAATTTATAATGAAGCAAGCTACCAGTTGCTACTGTGACACAATTTCCTACCAATATAAATTGAGAATAGAGTTAATATTAATTTGGCACTTTAAGGCATATAAAAAATTATGTTATAACTCTCTTGTATTTAAATTCTATAAAAATATTGTCACCTCTTCACCGCACTCTAGTGAAATATATGGCTTCCTTCCCGTGCAAAGAAATATATAAATAGAAACATAATACCTCAACGACAGCATTGTTTAACATGGTATTTTTCTGTGCATATTATGTCCAATTTCATCAATATTGTTTTTGAGGCTTACTGAAAAATTTATGAAGCTCATATAAAAGAAGATCGTTACACAAAATTGTTAAGAGAAAAAGATACTATGTAATAAGTAGGGAACGAAGTTTGGACACAAGAACATTGTCTAGAGGCGGTTACAGGTTTAACGAACGTTGGCTATAGAATGACGTTAGCTGTTTAGTGATTACTCTTCAGATCCGTACGCAATATCAAAGACGTCGCGTGAAGTCAATCGAAGTTAAATAGGTGCGGTTTTTTTTTTATTTTTACTGTATTCCAATAGGTTGTTTCGACACAGCATGCCTGTCTTCTGTTTGAAAATTAAACAATGCGTAGGGATTTCAGTTGTCATCTAGAGAAAGTGCTATGAAGATGTATTAAAATGCCACCAATAGAATATTCAACTAAGCCTATGATTGTAAAAAACTTCGGAGATTATTATTTTTAATCAAGGAGGAAAATTTATTATGTTGTAGGGTAAAGTTGCCTATTTCCGTGATACTCCTAATCCCGTGATACCTTTTTAAAATTGATTGTCAGTCAAAGTTTTGTCGTTCGACCATAGCGCCAGATATCATTCTCGAAAGATTGCATCTTTCGCCTACTTTTGAGACATCGGTGAACTTCCTAGCAAGATACCCAATCCCGTGACAATCAGTGAAAAAGCCGTATCACGGAATTAGGCAACTTTACCCTACAGTTTGTAAGTTAATAAGTGTCGTGATTTTGAAAACCATAGTAACTATAAAAGACACATCGAACATATGAAATTTATTTATCTATTTATTTATTTATTTATTTATTTATTTAAATTTAAATATACAGAACAAAGAATATAATTACAAACAAACAAGAGAAATAGAAACAAATAATACAATCAATATAAAAAAGGAGATACAGTAGTATTAACAAAATTTGAGACCGAATGAGCAGCGCTCGTGTTCGGTCGCAGTTCAGATATAATATTAATAGGCCTATAAGAGAATATAAAGTAAAATAAAATAGGAAATAAAATTAAAATTACAGTTACAGAAATTATATAATACAATATTAATGTAAGAGAAATATAGAATAATAATAATAATAATAATAATAATAATAATAATAATAATAATAATAATAATAATAATAATAATAATAAATAAATAAATAAGTAAAATAAAATAGGAAGTAAAATTTAAATTACAGCGGCAATGGAATTATATAATATAATATTAACACTAGAAAAGAATAATACCGCACGTGAAAAGTAGGACTATATATCAAAATTATAGAATACAAATATAATATAGGTTGATTAATTCATACACATAGGCTTTAAATTTAATTAATCAAATTGAAGATATTAACACGTTTCTAATTTTCTTGTTATATGTTAGTGGCCTACATGTTACAATTTCTGTGTGTAATTTAGATAAGCATTGTACAACCGAGGGCCAAAATTAATGCTATGCTTTAGACCAGCAGATGTGAGACATTTAGGTTCTACTAATGTTGCATTAATATTTCGTCTTGTGTCATAATTATGTGTCTGTAATACAAACTTATTACGATTTTTATGATACAATTTTAACAGCGTATACTTATAAATTTGTTCAATATTAAATACATTAAATTCAGAATAAATTAATTTAGTTGTATAATCGAAACGTTTCTTCAAACAAATTTTAATTATTCGTTTCTGTAGTAAATTTAAAGGACTAAGATTAATTTTTGGACTTCCACCCCAAACAATTATACCATATTGAATGATAGACTGAATAATGGCCAAATAAACATTTCGTAGAACTCTAATGGGTAAGTAGCATCGAAGATTAACGAATTCATAAATTTTTTTACGAAGCCTCTTGCAAAGATAAGAAATGTGATGAGGCCATTTTAAATTCTGATCAATAATGATACACAGATATTTCACATACGTGGTGGCTTCTTTCAATGGTGGACATTTACAACTTTTGGGATGTAAACAATTTTCACTGTGTATTACTAAATTCTTTAGTGATTTGATTTCGTGTAAGTCCACTTTTTATTATGACTTGTGTCTGATGATGATATGTAGATTACGAAAATTTCGTTTCATAAAATTGCGAATCACGCCTAGAAAATTGCCGATTCTAACAACCACGCATATGCAATGCTTACTCTCCCGTTAAGAAATAACTTTAAACTTCACACGATCCTCTGTTGATAACAATAAAAAAGGGTTAAACTGAAGCTGAAGAGTATTCTTGAAAAAAATTCCTGATTATTCGAAAACCTGTGAAGTGAAATATGAATTAAATAATGAACAGGCACAAGACAATACACAACGTTATTAGTACATATGCAACGAGCCTATAATGAAGGTAATGAAGGTAATTAAGAAGTCAGTATGGATACCATTATAGGCGAGTTTCATACGACTTTTTATGCTCGACCATATTTCTAACTTGATATTATTAATTTTATTTGTATTTGACATTGAGCAATGTTCCATATGTTGTGACATGTGCGCAGACGCGAAAGTATTGATTATTTTCCGAGGAACAGATGTCCACATTGACCTTGCTAGGCCAAAAGAACCTACAGAGATAACATTGAAATTAAATTAGACATTGAAAAACGAGATGACAAATTGAATTTATTTGAATATTATTTACAATTGTAGAAAGCTGACTTGTCATTGGCTGAACAGTTGTAACCTGAGTCGTCATTGGCTGAAAGACCTGACCTTTAATGAGTAGGTGTACTTTAATGACATGCATTAAAGGTCTGCTACCAGGTGAATAATTACTATGAATAATTACTACATTTCGGCATGGTCGAGCATAAAATAAATATAAACTATTTCAAAATGTCGCAACAATAACACAGTGTAATTTCGAAAGAACTGTATGTAATTTCACAGCCTGGGTACTCGTTCTAAAAATGATCCTTTATTATCTATGCCTTGCCATAAAACAGCTCACAATTCTTCCTCTTTCATAGTATCAGCAATTCGTTTCTGGAACTCGCTACTCATCTCCCTCAGGAACTGTCGAATGATATTGCATGTAAACTGTTTAAACACGTGACCAGTATTCATGTTTAATTCTTCTTTGTGTGTATATATGTAATTTTCTTCAGTGTTGTATAGTTATAATTTACGTTTGAATTTGTAATTCTTGTAATTTGTAATATTGGTTCACTTATCGCTTGCATATTCATTGAGTGTAACTTCTAGCCCTGTTTGCATAATTTAACACAACTTGTGCTTGTATGACTATATAAATTATTTTATGCTCAACCATGCCGAAATGTAGTAATTATACACTTGGTAGCAGTCCTTTAATGCATGTCATTAAAGTACATCTATTCATTAAAGTTCAGGTTTTCGATTATTCTCGGATATGCAATCGAAAGACAACGAGGGAAATGTCATGGAGGCTGAAAATCCAATACTGTCGCAGAAGGTTATGTTCTGTTACTATAATAATGAGTGTTAATTGTAAATAATATTCGAATAAATTCAATTTGTCATTTGTTTCAATTCTAAATCAATTTCCAGGTTATATCAAAATTAGTTCATGTTATTCTCTAGATTATATCAAGGTCAATGACATTATTGTTCCTCGGAAAAATCAATACTTTCGCGTCTGCGCACATCTCACAATTTACGAGCTATGCACAACGTCACTTCCGCTCTTCAGTCAGATACGAATAAAATGAATACTTCTGAATAATTTCAAGTTAGAAATATGGTTGAGCATAAAAAGTCGTATCAAACTTGCCTATAATGGTAATTAAGACGCTCGTATGAAAATTATGAAACTCGCTTGCGCTCGTTTCATAAACAAACATACTCGCGTCTTAGGTACTTACTATCATTATAGGCTCGTTGCATAGTGTACTATTATATTCTATATAAATCTTACATTATCACTGAAGATTTAAGATGTGGGACAAGTCAACAGTTATATATTTTTTGGCGATATGAGTTGACTCGACTAACCAACAACGAAATGAATTATTTAACCATTAAAGTAACCAAGCTGTAATAAACATTTCCTGTTCTTTTTTTTTAGTGGGTTATTTTATGACGCTGTATCAACATCTCATGTTATATAGCGTCTGAATGAAATGAAATTGATAATACCGGTGAAATGAGTCCGGGGTCCAGCACCGATAGTTACCCAGGATTTGCTAATATTGGGTTGAGAGAAATCCCCGGAAAAACCTCAACCAGGTAACTTGCCCCGACCGGGAATCGAACCCGGGCACCTGTTTTCGCGGTCAGACGCGATAACCGTTACTCCACCATATCCTGTTCTAATTTCACCTTTTGTGTAATTTTTATATTCTGTCAATTTTTGTTGCTTTCGTTCACACTTGAAATTGGCAATTTAAATAAGAAATTGGTAAGAATGTGTAACTATTCAATTTCAACTAAACTTGAATTTTAACGACAAAATCCCCCCTTGTGCGCGAAGTTGTTCCACAGTAACATAACAGACGGATATAGCCATCTAAAATATAATCGAAATGAAAAGGGGCTGCTGTAAACAACAAAGCAACATTTGTCTTGCTGTTGCATGTTATAAAGACCGTCAAAGTCCGCGGTGAGTTATGAGTCCAGACTCACACTAACGCCATGTTTGGATGCCAATGAATGAACCTTTAATCGATATGCCACAATACATTGAATCGGATGAAAATATTTTTTAACATTTCAATATATCAGAGTTTAGTTTTGTTCGCGGGAAATGAACGCACAGGTCATGATCATTTACTTCACATGTTTCTGAATAAAGAAAAATTATATGTTGCAATGCTATAAAACAAAACAGACTATAATGGCATGTACGCTTATATATGAAATAATAGCAATTCAACTCTATTTTTATATGATTCGCAAAATAAATTCAGATAAAAGACTTAACTATTAGCGATGCATAAATTACAGCTAACGAGAGTAGGACAAACTATAAACAACTTTCTTTAACAAGGCATACTGAAAACCATTTTTTTTAATTATCAGCGATGCTGATTCGTGGTGATTCCAAATAGCTGAATAAGGAACCGAAATTCTCGTCACTGGAACCCTACTCATTATACTACTTTGATACTGCCTTTTAGTCACTCGTTTTTCTGGTCAACATGACTTTTTTGTCACCAGCAATCTTTTTCATTTCGACCTATTTGTTACCGCTCCCTTGATCACCTGTTGGTAGAAATGAAAGGTGAATAATCGTACATACAATAAAAATTTAATTTAGTACAGTGAATAGCAGCGCCGGGCATGAGAACGGCTCCGTATAGCCGGCCAGAGCTGCTCTCTCTCCGCAAGGCACTTCAATTCCAAGCCGGAGCAGAACGCTCACGCAGTGGCGGACTCACATTACAGTTACTTTCCCTGCATTAATATAACAAGAGCCACGGTTATCCTATTCATTCAGTCTGTCAGTATATAATAGTTTATAAGGATATTACATCAATGTTCTCCGTGTTGTTTATCTAGCCTTGTTTCACTCAGTCATTCAATACGGAATAATAGGATGGGGTGGAATGACAAAGACTATCTTAACTCCATTAATATTACTACAAAAACGTATCATCAAAATTTGTCTGCATAAACCACTTGATTATCCGACACAATTTATTTATTCTGAATTCCAAGTACTAAAAATTGAGCAAATATATAAACATACATTACTAACTTATTTTCACAAAAATCGAATGAATTTTATAACTGAAAAACATATACATAACACCAGAAGAAATGTCCCAACTCTTTTGGCAGAACCTAAATGCCACACTACAGCTGGATTAAGACACAGTAGGAATTATGGACTAAGACTATACAATTCAGTATTGAAAAATAATCCAGACCTAAGCAACTTACACTTTCTTAAGTTTAAAAATAAAGTGAAAATGTTTGTATGATATTTGATAAATTTTATTATAATTTTTTTAAGTGTTACTAGCATTATATGGTACTAATTTTTATTGTATTTATCTGATGCATGTAACCTATAAGATAAAACATTGTAATAAATATAAATAGATAATTTGCTTAGTTAATAACATTGTATATCTCCAATAAATGATTCCTTAGCATTGCCACAGATACACTTGATTGTACTTGTCACTAGAAAGTTATTGAAATTTATATTTTCCCCGCCATTCATAAAATATTTTGATATGATACCTCTTGCACAAAAGGAGAGATCTATAACTGAAACTCGATTAATATATTTCAGTATTTTTTGTATTTATCCTGGTAATAATGAACAGTTTGACTCGTAGACATTTTGTTTTTGCAGCATTAACTTCCCATGATTTTACGAGAAGATTCGAAGAGAACGGCAGTTACGTAGACTTTCAGCTCCCCACTACTACCATTAATGCACAACACAATGTCAATACGGCGGTTGCTGTCGTCTGCGATACAACGAACTTCTCTGTTGATTTTCGAGTTTGGCATTTTTTCCGGTTATTATATGCTTATTTAAGTTGTGTTAACTCTCACTAGTGGTTTTATATTTTATTTTATCCGTCTTAGTATTTATTTTATTATTGTAAATATTTTTATTTTATCACTATTATTATTATTATTATTATCACTATTATTATTATTATTATTATTATTATTATTAATGAATTATTTTGTATTACAAACTTTGTATCATTTCTGTCACGATTATTCTATTATTATTATTATTATTATTATTATTATTATTATTATTATTATTATTATTATTATTATTATTGGTACCTTTTATTTTACATCATCAGCATTATTATTTGAAACCTGTAAAATTTATGTAGACTACTGGACTGTACCCGAGCACGAGCATATGCTCATTTCGGGTATCTATTCAAATGTAAATTCAAATGTAAATTGTAAATAAATTTGAATTTGAATTTGAATCCATTCTACAGTACAGACTTTATAACACACTTATTAATTTAGTGAAATAAATTTCGCTCTATGCATGCACACGCACACAAATCATTAGGCTTATTTACACAATCTACATACAAATTGCTTTAACAATTACATAATGGTATTAATAATAAAAACATATGTAATAAAGGATTACAATCAGAAACACAAGAAGAAAATTAATAATAAACATTCTCTTACACTTTCCTTTTGCATGAATAACTATTGTAACAAAATCGTACTTATATCAATCTGAAATCAATGAATATTTTCTATTGAAACAAAACGTTTTGAAACTCAATAACCAAAATAACTATGCACTTGTTTTCCGAGACTTTGGAACAGCTGAATTAGCCATGTTCAATCTCAAGATATAATTTAGGCTTTCGTCTGACATACAGCTTCTCAGGCGGGTGCATCTCAAAGTTCGCCATCCTACTGCAGAGTCATCCACTGCAATGACAGCAAGTGACGTACAGTATGCAAACGTCACAAAGCTCGGGAGAATTGCTCTTCAAAGTAAATAGCGCTCATTTCTCAAAATCACGTAATGTGCCCAGCTCTGGTCTATATAGTATTTTGTAATTTATGTTTCAAAATTTCCAGCCAGATTGTGTCCGATGGTACAGTACTACTACTACTTCTTCTTCTTCTTCTTCTTCTTCTTCTTGTTTATAACCTGGGTATCGTTCAATAATGCGATAAATCCTGTTATCAAAATCCTCGTACTTCTTCTTTTTACGAGGAAGGGAATGTCCTCCTAGTCGCTCATAATCTTGATGTATCCTTTCTGTTCCACTCCGCAGTAACTGCAGGACAGAATATAAGGAAGGATGAGGCTTTCCCACGAGTATGTTCAGGCGCATATGTCATGTCTCACATATGTTAATGGTTCGAGAAACATTCTCTCAAATCCTTATATAACAGTTCCATAATGGCAGGGAAAACATTGGCCACTGTCAGCCTCTACCGCGTCGACGGCCCTTCACATAGTTGTCTTCCACATAGTTAAAGACCGGAATTAATTCATCGACAATAGTGGCTTCCAAATTTTGAAACGCATTCACATCTTCCTCGGGCACAAACGCCAGTGCTATAAGCAAATGAAATTGTGCACCTAATGCTTCTTATGAAACTAAATTCCCCATGAGGATGCTCCAGCATTACAATAATTTAGCTGCAGCCGACAGAAATCGATTTTCACGTAAGTGTCCCATTTAAAAATACTATGTTATAGCGTACAGCTTGAACAAAAAGGTCTAAAATTAATTCCTTCGACCCAAACTATCTTCCTTGCTTGCAGTAAACGTATCCATGGACGTTTATAGCCCAAATTCAATATATGGGGTGGAAAAATTAAGCAAATATCAAAACGTTTTATGTACATAACAATATGAAAGTAGTAAAGCATTGTAATATTTGTTATACAAGATTAGAAAACTGTGAAATATACTACCAGCATGCTTAGAATTGCCCATGATAATGAGATTGGTACACACAATGTCAAACTAATGTAACATTGTAATATTACTTATAAAGGTTGTAGAACTATGCTATTAGATACCACAATTATATACAAAAAATTGCACAAGAGTATAAAATTAATGTATTCCCATGATAGTGAGAATAGTATAATCTGAAGTAACACTTCTTAAAACTCAAAAGATCTCGCAACAGAAAAAAAATATAAATTTGTTACACACATAAGGAATTTATTAACAACCAGTTTCTCATGCAATTTCACCTCAAACATCAATACCAATATGTTTTTGGTCTTAGATAATATCGAAATAGAAGGCTTTGTTTTCTGGCCTAATAAAAGGTATCATTGATTGGATATGTTTTATTTTCTGTGGAGACCATGGTTTGCTGGTCTGCTCAGGAATCGTTACATTGACCTTTTAAAGAACTCCGTGTTGACACCAACCTTGAAAATGTCAATTAAGCGTGATCACGCTTTTCTGAGTATGGAGTTTTCAACTTCAACCCTTCTCAGGTCTTCTCTACTCTCTTTGATGATGACAGATTGATTGATTCCCAGGTTCTTTGTGTTAAACATATGCTTTTCTCAACACATCCAGTCAAAAAAGTCTTCCTGTGGTTAACCATAAGTGAGTTTTTCAAGCGGGTTCTGACAATCAGTTCTATCAAATCCCTTGGGACCTATGGTTGAAAATTTTTCCTGGGATATAAGATTGTTATGAATTATGATTCCAGTTATGCTTTTCAGTAATAGATCCTCCTTTCAGCCTTTTCTTCCTTAAAATCTCTCCAGGAATACCTACTGTCCATTTCACAAGAAATGATACTATACAATATAACGAATTACTAAAGGAAACATACAAACACAATGTGACTAAAATCATCAACAATTCTATCAACAGGTTAGCCAAGTTAGCGGGAAGATAAAAAGAGATTGTGCAACTGAATAAGGCACTTGAAACTGTTTGATTTTCTAGTTAATCTTTATTCCCCTCCAGCAGTACTAGCGCGATATTGCTTCGTTTGCAACGCAACACTATAGTGGTACATAGAACATGAATCACGAGAAAAACAATTTTACGAAAAAATGGCACTTAGAACGTCTTGCCAGTTGCAACCTTCATTTGCTATTATCTTTGGTTCTGACTTACCCTGTGCTTAGAAAGATCTCTTACACGATCAGACAATTGTAGGTCAGATATCTTTTAACGCCAGTGTAGGAGTACAATACTGAATACTTTCACACGAATTTCGAGTTATAGTTAAATGTTTGTTTGGGGCATGAATTGTTATAAGAAATACTGAAAAATTCGAATTGTAGCAAAATTTCACACATAATTTATATACGAAACCACAGAGAAATTAAAATACCCCGAAACATAGATTATTCGAAATAAGTTCGACTTATGGTAGTTCAACTATTATGTAAAATTGAACTAAAACAAGAATTTATAAAGCAGCCCATATAAACGGTTCACACAGTGTCACTTACCACCTCAGGAATGGAATTTATATTGCATGCAACAAAGTGTTAGACAGTAGACTATGTAGTGTCAATAACCATCTCATTAATAGAAATTACACAGCACGTATTTAAACAAGGATGTATACACTAGTCTACAGGAAATTTGCACAGGGTCAATAACTATGTCAGTAACAGAAATTACACAGCATCCAACTAAAACTGAGCTTAAAACAGTAGTCTGCAGAAATTATTTATATTACAGTTTCAGTTTCTATCTCAGTAATATAAATTATGCAACACGCAACAAAACAAGACTAGAAATAATTAAGAAAAACTATTTTTTAGTGTCGCTAAATATCCGAATAATCAAAATTATACAGAACGGAAGTAAAACAAGACTTTAGCAATTATACATAATGAGGAAAATATTTATATAGTGTCAATAATTATCTCAATAATCGAAGTTATATTGCAAATAAATGCTAATCTCTTAAAACAAGATAAAGACATCGTTAAGATTTACATCTGACAAGATAGAGAAACTGTCCAAGTTTACAAAACAAAGTCTGAAAACAGCTGCATGCGTAACTTTCGTTTGTTTCTTGCTAAAACAAGTCTGGCGCCATTTTATAGGAGAACACGCCATGGTCAACATGTGGACACCACAACAGAAAGTTCAGTGTGCGCTATGGCTAGAAGAAGAAAAATCTGTTACCGAGTACAACGCCGTGTTCGTCGTGCATGGATAGGTGGATCGGAAGACGAGGACTCATTGTCCGGCCATTCAGGTCATCGATCTGACTCGCTTGGACTTTTTTCTGAGGCTTTGTGAAGGATGCTGTGTACGAAAGAGGCAGAGCTAACACTTTGGAGGAACTGAGGCAACGCATCACAAATGCAGCTGCGCTAGTGACTCCACAAATGCTACAGAACACTTGGTGGGATGTTGAATACCGTCGTTTAGATGTCTGCAGAGCAACTCAAGGCGCACACATCGAGTTGCATTCAGCATTCTCCGAAACTCGGAGAGTTTTTACAAAAAGTTATGTTAATAAACCATTATTTACACTTGAAATTATCACTTATTTCTCGATCCCTCTAAGCGGGACACGGTGTATATATGTCGCCTATTTCATATTTGTAATATATATATATATATATATATATATATATATATATATATATATATGAGATAGGAGACAGTCGTTCGAGGTATGACACTACTAGTGAACTTTATTCAGAGGTGCAATTGAAGAGTGTTGTCACAAAACGCGTTGAGTCTATTTTATGAAAGAACTTTGATAGTTTTCTTATCCACCGATCTATGAACTAAGCGAATTTTTAAGTGATATGCACAATAACTCAACTTTTAGAGAAGGACTGACAAGCAAACGTTCTGATGGGGCAAATAAAAAAGTATTTTTTTTTCTTCCATAATGTTAATAATGTAAAAAGAAGTGCTTATACAAATTTTGGCCACTCGATCGCAATTACGAGGCCGTCTTGAAAGTGATTTTCTCTGGCTCCGTTTACAGAAAAAGGCACAATTACATGGAAATATTTATTGAAACAGATACAGCAATTGTTGCTGGAATTAAGACATTTGTCATACCATTGGATCAATTTTTGTGTCGTAGAAATCAGCCGCCTCGGATCGGAACCAATATTTGACTGCGTCTGCTTCTCTCTTTGTCGAGCCCATGACATGAGAAATGTCTCAGTTCCGATGGAAAATATGTTGAAAATTAGCTCAACATTTGCTGTGTCTGTTGCAATAAATTTGTCAGATGAAATTGTGTTTTTTTTCTGTTAACGGCCCCTGGCGAACTTATTTTTTTACGGTCCTCGTAATTGCGGTCGAGTGGCCAAAATTTGTAAAAGCTCTTCTTTTGACATTATTAACATGATGGAAGAAAAAAATTTAACTTTTCTATCTGCCCCCATCAGAACGTTTGCTTGTGAGTTGTTTTGGAAGAAAAGAAACTTAACTTAAAACGATAGATGTCTAAAAGAATCAGCAATTTACACATTCTTAAGTTTAAAAATAAAGTGAAAATGTTTGTATGATATTTGATAAATTTTATTATAATTTTTTTTAAGTGTTACTAGCATTGTATGGTACTAATTTTTATTGTATTTATCTGATGCATGTACCCTATAAGATAAAACATTGTAATAAATACAAATAGATCATTTTCTTAATTAATAACAGTGTATATCTCTAATAAATGAGTCGACCTGGTTGGCAAGTTGGTATAGCGCTGGCCTTCTACGCCCAAGGTTGCGGGTTCGATCCCGGGCCTGGTCGATGGCATTTAAGTGTGCTTAAATGCGACAGGCTCATGTCAGTAGATTTACTGGCATGTAAAAGAACTCCTGCGGGATAAAATTCCGGCACATCCGGCGACGCTGATATAACCTCTGCAGTTGCGAGCGTCGTTAAATAAAACATATCTTTTTTTTCTAATAAATGATTCCTTAGCATCGTCACAGATACACTTGATTGCACTTGTCACGATATCTTGTCACTAGAAAGTTATTTAAATTTATATTTTCCCAGCCATTCATAAAATATTTTGATATGATACCTCTTGCACAAATGGAGAGATCTATAACTGAAACTCAATTAATACATTTCAGTATTATTTGTATTTATCCTGGTAATAATGAACAGTTTGACTCGTAGACATTTTATTTTTTCAGCATTAACTTCCCATGATTTTACGAGAAGATTCGAAGAGAACGACAGTTACGTAGACTTTCAGCTCCCCACTACTACCATTAATGCACAATACAATGTCAATATGGCGGTTGCTGTCGTCTGCGATACAACGAACTTTTCTGTTGATTTTCGAGTTTGGCATTTTTTTCCGGCTATTATATGCTTATTTAAGTTGTGTTAACTCTCGCTAGTGGTTTTATATTTTATTTTATCCGTCTTAGTATTTATTTTATTATTGTAAATATTTTTGTTTTATCACTATTATTATTATTATTATTATTATTATTATTATTAATGAATTATTTTGTATTACAATCTTTGTATCATTTCTGTCACGATTATTCTATTATTATTATTATTATTATTATTATTATTATTATTATTGTTACTATTATTTATATCATCAGTATTATTATTTGAACCCTGTAAAATTTATGTACACTACTGGACTGTACCCGAGCACGAGCATTATGCTCATTTCGGGTATCTATTCATATGTATTCAATTCAAATGTAAATTGTAAATAAATTTGAATTTGAATTTGAATTTGAATATATGTGTAAATCACAAAAATGGCCAAATAAAGTCAGCAAGTTTTTGGATCAAACTCTAATTCATGCAGTAGTTTCACCTGAATGCGACGTGCCAAAGGGCCTGTCATACCGAGCGTTAAATCCGACCTTGAAAGAAACGGAAACAAGACAAGACTGTGGCGTACAACACTTGTTAGACTTCGCGTCCAGAAATGTGCGTAAGCGCGTGTATATAATTAGGTGACAGCACGCACGTGCGTCATTAATGTAATTGGTGAGCTGCACGCTCGTTCCCAAGTGGCGCAATCTCATTAAAGTAAGTTTGTCTCTTTGCGGAATTAAATGTTTTCGCGCTTATTTAATTACAACATTTATTTACATAACTCCGTTTATGCTTTCTTTATCACGTGTGATAGCCTATTGTGTAGTGTGACTGCAAAAATTCAAAGCGGGGAATTTTCATACAGACAGGAAATGAATTGAAACACTGCAGTGAATTGAGGCACGGCGGGAAGGACAAACACCAGGGGAGATGATTCTACTGGAAAACTGGATAAAGTTCTGGTTCAAGTCCACGTAAAGGTGGGATTTCTCATCTCATTGTAACTTTCAGAACTGTTTACAAGTCCACTTACCCTTCCATAATATCTTGTACCAGTCTCTTTAGACCAGTGATGTCAAAGCAAGCGCATTTTTCTGACCTCGGCGTCGTGCGAGGGCATCAAGCGCTAGGTGAAGAATTATATGCAGGAATAAGCAGCCTGTTGGATTAAGAAAACAGTGGTGCACAAATTTCAAACGGGACGTGAAATTTTATGTCGTTATTTTTATATGGTTTCTTTCTGTTTGAGATTATACAGGGACATCACTTTATTTTTACTAACATTTTTAATATTAACCTGTCTATACCTTTAGAGAACCGGAAACACCGCTTGCTCCCCCCTCCAAGACTGGAGTTCGATGACACTGGCGTAAAACACAAATCACTCTAATAGGTATAGGATGGAAGAAAAGTAGTTCATCCATTTACGTAAACTAGGAAATATCGCGATTTTGAGTTTGATAATTTTCATTAGGTTTTTCTTTAATCTAAGTACAGTACTGTAATAAGAATAAGTGTTTTTACTCATGCGAACGTATTCATTATGCAGTGTATAATGTCTACAGCACATTAGCGTACAATATAGAGAAAGAAGTTAAATTGAAAAATAATCATAATATGAATATTTAAACACAATTTTGAAAATGGTGGCCGTTCATTTCGATACAGGCTTCAGTTCTTTTGTGCATATTATCGCACTATAGACTATTGCATCTAATTCCAATTGCCAGTTTCGTCCTTCGTACTAGTAACTCATGTTGAAATAATTCTGTACCTACTCTACGTACTGTGAATTCAAACTTCACTTCTGCCCGACCCGAAAATATAAAATTACTCAGACATGCTATCTACTGTCCGTCCAAGTGGTTATGCCTTAGGATTTTAGAAAGGGAGGAAATCACGTGACAGTTAATTACTTAACGAGGCCCTTTTATTTAAGTTAAATTAAACAGCTGTATAATATTACGTAAACGTCCATTTCCTAAGAGAAATTAATGCTTTCAGAAAAGAGTTAAGACAGCCCAGCTTTTACAGAGGGGCGAGCAGAAGCAGGTGGGGGAAATCGGGATGCGACGTAGGTAAACGGACAGTACCTATGCGAAAATATGATTCAATATTGAAAGCTCTTTCGTCACTGGAAAACGCGAACATATTTCTGGAACGTACTATACCCAGTAACTCAGTACTGCTTACTATCTGCGGTCTTGGTTCTGTGTGGAGTTGGAACTTCCTTAGTAGAAGGGGTGGGAGTGAAGTACATTCAAAAACTCAGGTACAATAAAAATTGAAGTAAAAATAAAATGATGTCCCTGTATATATTGCCTGTAAAACAAAATTACTAACACTGATTTCTTAATATTGCAGTTGAGTTTTAAACGTTAATAACATAATAAAGAGTTAAGAAGGAATATTCACATAAATTCCATAGTAGTACAACTAGACTGTACTAAGTCAATGAAACACATCATTTATAAAGAAAGTGATATCCCAAAGAAAGAGATTGAGTACGACATAATAAGTTGGAATTGATCTTGATAATATCTTTAATAATAATCCGTGGCGCTACAGCCCTTGAAGGGCCTAGACTGACCAGCCGGCTGCTGGCCTAACGCCCACATGCCGAAGCAAAGGTGCACGATCATCCAACCAGAATGGAGGTATCGTGTGGTTAGCACGATGATCCCCTCAGCTGTTATAGCTGATATTCGCAACCGTATTTCGCTACCTATCGTAGCTCCCCAAGTGCATCACGATGCTGGGTGGTCACCGGTCCCATACACTGGCCGAAATTTCATGAGAAAATTTCTTCCCCCATGAGGACTCGAACCAGCGCGCATTCAGTAACGCGAGTCCTAGGCAGGATGCCTTAGACCGCTACGCCACGGCACGGGACGATGATATCTTTAGCCTTATAAAATAATGAAACTAATCAAAACAATATTATAGTACAAAGCAAAGTTACCTAGATATATGTTTTAACTATGTAACTAATATTACATAACAAAACTCTTATCGCATTATGATTTTAAGGCCATATTGGTGCGCAACTTCATATCATCAGAATATTAAATTATTTTCTTGTAATCTGCCGAAGCTATAGAACTGATGTTTTTATAACACATGGGCACATATCTCCTGTTTATGAAGTAACAGTATTTGCTTTGTTAATTCGTTTCCTTACAAACATTTTCCATGCCAATATTTTCAAAATGTGCAATAAACTATCTTCAGTAATACGTATTTACCATATATTAGATTTACGAAAACATTGTTTCAGTACCTGTAAGGCTACTAAATACACATATCTGAAAATTTCACTTTTCTGGAAAAAAGTTGAGTAAATATTCCTTTTGAATAAAACGAAAATTTGTGAAATATGAGCATTAAAATTAAAACTTACATTCTTATAATGCATTTATACTTCTCAGACAAATCTAAAAATTACCATGGATACAGTTTTAATAAGTTATCTTCCCATTATCCATTGAATCAGTGCTGGCCATCCTTGTACATAGCTCGACCAAGCGGCATATACAGTACGATTATTTAGTCCTGACAGTCCCCGGCGATGTGCGCCTGGGTCAGGCGAGTCCATTTAGTTTCGCCAAGGGATGTTTAGGTTAATCTCTCGCTTGCCGTCGGAGCGATCGGATGTCATACGTGCGATAGAGCGGTATGTTTCTAGTACAATAAGCTGTACTGCGTTCCTTTACCGACAGCTCGCCCTTATATCTACTCCGGAGCTCTCCCCACTACTCCTATTACTTTCCCTCTTTCGCGTCGCTGAGCTGTCAGGACTAAATAATCGGTCTATACTACCTCACTCGTCTGTCTCTTTCCTTTCCGCTGTAAAGCGTTCAAGCTCTCCTGAGATCTAAAGCGCGCCCTTGCGCCTGTGGGCATCAGTTGACATGACTGCTTTAGACTATAAATTGCGCCCGAAACATGATGCTGACGTAAGACTGTAATAGCCGCCTTGGTATCTCACTTTTCAGAGCTCTGACTTTACGACGACCGGAGGTCAGAGTTCGAATCTCGACGTTGGCGAAGTTCTAAGTTACTATTTGATGGAGAAAGACAAGGTAGTGAAGTACTTTATTAATTAAATATATATTTCCTTCTAAACGACTTATCAAAGTTTTACTAATAAATATTATGACATATAATCATTTGTTATTGTATTACATTTCATACATTGCGAACGTTTTTACCACTTGGCATCCCCAGGCATCATTTACGACAGTCATGTCATTTGATGACCATAGGCTGAAGTGCGCGCTTTAGAGCTCAGGAGAGCTCGATCAAGAGACATATAGGCCTACTACCTCATTAGTCTGTCTCTTTCCTTTCATAGCAGTTGATAAAGCACTGTAAAATAACCAATTTCAGAGAGGCGGTGGATGAAATTTCTATTCTATACATTTTTAAGCTAGATACTTCAATTTTGTACACATACTCCTATTGATATCAGCAATTGTGTTTTTAAGGTGCATCTTTATAGACTCAGTAGATTAAAAGTTATTTAAATTTCAAAACAATTTTTATATTCTCAAAATTGTCATGGCTGATTTTTTTTACAACTTTGACCTCTTTAGAAAATTTCAATATTCTCATTTTTTTAGTGTTACTTTGTAAAAATGGGGAAAAAATTAAACCTAATCATATACAAATATATAAAGTTTACAGAGTGTAAGGAGACATTTTATCTTTTACCCAAAATAATAAAAGTTTCAAGTTCAATCTATAAGATTTATCTATTTTGCAAATGTTTATTTGCTATAACATTGTATATGAAGTATTAACGTTTTCGTCTTTTCGGCATTATCAGATATTGTTAAGAAACACGAAATATAAACCTTGAACACATTAAAATGTACATAGTATTATGCATGACAAACTGGACTTTCATGAGTTTTATATAGTTATGTCTTATTAATGAAAAAGGTTTATTTTAAAAAAAGGATTTCTAGGAAATGAAAACTTGGAAAAATGTCGATATGATTTCTGGTACATATAACTCATGTTACAAAAACATAAAATAATTAAAATTCACAAACAAGTACATATTATATCCTGAATTAAGTTATTGAGAGAATTACGAATGTCAGCAAATTAATAAAATATTGGAGAAAAAGACTCAATTGTTGAATTTTGTAATTAATTACCGGGGAATTATGAGTAGAATGGTGATATAATATCAATCCATTTTATATTTAAATAGCATTTGTTGCAAAATCAACAATACATAATGGATAAAATTTGATAAAATCTTATGTGTCGTAGTATGTTGTCATGCTGTTACAATTAGGTAATAGTTGTTTAGCAACTTTTATTATATTGAACTAGATTTATCTGAAAACAAAATGAATTGTAAAAAAAAATTACCCAAAAGCTATTTTCTTTTTGAAAAAAATAAATAAATAAAATGCCAACTTAACTTGTAAAGTATACTTTAGAGAGCACGAAGTAAAAATTTCTGCTTCCTAGCAATTCGAATGCAGAGAAATAGGAAATAAAAAAGTACGGGAAAAAGAGTTTAAAAGTTTGCATGCATTTTAAACTTAATGAACGCAGCCCTTTTATAGACGATGTAATTAATGACACAACCGCAGCAGTGTTCTAAAACTTCGCCAAAATGTAAATTAGTCATTATAATTTCATTTACTACAAAAAACGAAATATATGGTTTCTGACCAAAAATTAGTAACTTTTCACCCGTGTCCTCCCTTAAAAAAAAGAGTTCGTTCGACTTTTCGAGGGCCAGATCGAGGACGGATCCTTGCACAAAGTTATGCTTTGGCTCATTGTGTGTTCTACATATGCGATGATTCTCCAAGTCCGACAGATTTCTCGAGTTGGCATTCGTGAATGTGATGCCGAGAGGTGGGCCATCCTTCCACAACCTTGACATAGATTCTACTCTGAAACGTGTACCTGACAAATTTGAAGGCCTGAAGCTCCAAGCAGTTCCTGTATTTTTAACTATTATGTATAGATGATAGTTATCTCTGATTGAGGTTCTGGCTGATATGTAGGGCTACATCCATTATCAGAAAGTAGCCTACATCTCACTTGACTATATGTGTTAGAGGAAGAACAATTGCTTGTATACATCTGAAGTGTGATTAATGTAATATGTAACTAGTCGGCGATGTGTGCTATGGAGGGGGAAAGAAACATGCCATCCTATTCAGTTACCTTGTGGCCTAGTTGCCGCATAAGTGATACCTTGCTGGCGTCACTTGTGGGGTCCACACCTGTCTTCGGACTGTTAACTAAATAACAACAGATGATAGACGAAATGAAAGGAATGATGGAATGTTTTGGTGAAATGATAAAGGCAAAAGGAAGTACCCCAAAGAAATCCCTATACAGAGTGTTTCCGAGGTGATGTTACAAACTTTCAGGGATGACGGTGAAGGGATCATGTATCAATTTGAGATAAGGGACCCTGGTCCGGAAATTACCGAGTCGAAAGTTACAAGCAAAAATAGTTGTGTGGAAATGAAATAATTTTATTCCTCTCGACACGTTATTTATGTGTATTTATCTGTACATCTTACACATACTGTATTCATCTGACGTTGTTTACGTTGTCTACTTACAGTATTCCATTCAGTGCGCTGTCTTAGTGATTGGGAGAGGAAACTACACTAAAGCAATGCAGATAGCGTAATGTGTAACGGACATGGTCGGTTCTAATATGCACGTCTTTAGACAGCAGTGTATGTGTACAAGTTGCAGTGTCCAGTCGATCAGTCCTAGTGAAATGGAGGAGTATACGAGAGCGGAATAAGACTTGATTTTCGAACACGGATGAGCCAATGGGAACAGTGGACAAACCCACAGATTCTATCGGGAAAATACCCACATAGGAGACATCCGGCGCATACCATCTTCCCACGACTGTTCCAAAGGTTAAAGGAAGGAGGGCACGTGGTGCCAAATTACAATTAAATTTCAACACAACTATTTTTGCTTATAACTTTCGACTCAGTCATTTCCGGACTATGGTTCCTTATCTCAAATTGATACATGTGCCCTTCGCCATCATCTCTGAAAGTTTGTAACACCACCTCGGAAACATCCTTTATAACTCCTGCTTTGTCCATCATAAACTCCAACATGACCTGTTATGGAACCCGGACCGCCAGGACGGAAGACCAGCGCACTAGAACTAGAGTCCTAAAGATGAATACAGAATACTGTATTTCTCTCGAGGTACTCCCGTTTCCCACTAACATTCTCCACCTCCCTCAGTCATCCCTCCACCTTCCTCACGCATCCACTATCTAAAATATTTAAATTATGGTTTATTTAACGACGCTCGCAAATGCAAAGGTTATATCAGCGTCGCCGGTGTGCCGGAATTTTGTCCCGCAGAAGTTCTTTTACATGCCAGTAAATCTACTGACATGAGCCTGCCGCATTTAAACACACTTAAATGCCATCAACCTCGGCCGCGATCGAACGCGAAACCTGGAGCACAGAAGGCCAGCGCTATACTAACTACACTACCGAGGGCGACAAACTATCTATTAATGAAGATAAAATACACGATAATTAAAATAAATCACTTCCAAAAATTACAACTATAGTTATTATATAAAAAACCAAATTGAAACATAATTTTAACAAGAAAAAATAGTAAATATCTTGCGCTTTAGCTTATTGACCTTCTCATTCAACTTCCCTTCAGGCGTTCATGTACAGTGCAACTTTCATTCTATTGCTCATTCACATTGTCACGCTCGCTCGATATCTCACTTTCATTTTTCGTATTTTGCTCCCATTTTCTCGTATTTAGCACTCCTATTCGTGACGTTCATGTCAGCCTCTCCACCCGATATGAATGCATGCGTTTGCACTAGTATAATAAATCGAAGGATTAGGCTATGTAACAACTTGAAATGAACCTCAATTATTTTACATTAGTCTATACTTAATTTATATTATTTTTAAAATACTATAGACAATGGTTATCAAATGAAACGTTTATTCTGTCACGCCCACAGAATATATCGTGACGCAGGATCACCAGTAGGGACCGAATTTCACATATGAATCGAAGGATTATTCATTTTCTTAAAAGCCTGTACTGGACACGATATTTCTGTAAGTTTTTCCATCTCATTTAATAATTTTCTCCTCCTTAAATAGGTTCCTTACTCCTAAACAAGTACAGTATGCTTTAGTTTAGCAATGTTTATGATATTATACTAGTTGAAATAAAGATGCCTAAAATAAGTGCACGGGAGTACAGAAGTGGGTAGAGAAATTCGGAAGATAGTATGTCTGTGTGCGTTGCGACATAATTATCTGTAATTTATGTAAGACTAATATAATCAGTTCTAAATGTTGGTATTTACAGCAGCACTGTAATTAAAAAATTAAAACACATAAACCATTTGAAGTTAACAGAAAGCAGTGAATCTGACGATTTACCTTCAACAAATAATTCAGTATATGATAGGGAAAATTATATTACAATTTGTCAACAACTTATCAGATTGCTAAAAAACAAAGTTTTGTTACAATAATCACAATATGATTCTTAATTGTATCCACGAATATTTTCGATTTTACAGAAAATCATCATCAGATGGAAAAGCAATGCATTAGACAAATTGAACAGAAGTGAAATATAAAATTCACACATAATGAATAAAACAGTATAGGAACATTATCATATGTCAAAATATTAAAACAACTTATAAAATTCAATTATAACCATTCATGGGGTGATGAATATATATATATATATATATATATATATATATATATATATATATATATATTGGATTTTAAAGGTTGAAATAATGTATAAGTAAAATATATGTAGGCCTATGTTAAAAGTTAAAATTTTATGATATCATATTTTGATGGTAGTTGAAAACTTAAGTTCTATGAAAGAGTTTGTCAGTCCGGTCGATGAGGTGATTAACCCTTTCTTACCTATAGATACCATATGGCAATAATTAACTTTATAGCATTTATATACTTGTGTGTTACATATGAAAGTAAGTTTTGCTGGATAACTTCTATTTCAATACATTTTCATCAATATAGTTTTGTTTCAAATGTTGCCACTCCCGTAACTTGGTCACTGAATTGGTCCTAATACAGCTATTTGTTCCAACATGGATTGCTTGTAAATTTAATTTGGGTTAGAAAGGGTTAAGACATGATGTTGAAGGTGAAGCTGAGTCAGATGATGAAGTCAACTTATCTCAACTTTAACTTCAACATGACTTTTAAATAATTCAGTGCCAGCAGAAGAATTTAGTAGAGATCTGTATGAAATGATGGTGAATTCCACTATTACTTTCGAGGTCACTCAATAAGTCGCAAATTGAAAGGACAGGGACCTCTCAAATTGCAGGTTAGAATTCACGGCGCTTCTTCCGACGGCCTTCAAATGCTTTGTCATCGAACAACGGATGACGGCGTCTTGCCATCCTAACGGCAAACACCAGCCAACTCCTCCTCGCCCCGTTCCGTGATCAAGTGATCAATCTCAGCCCCCCTCGCGTATGTGGTACCTAAGAGGTTACGTCCAATTTCGGCTTCCCCTTCAAAATTTTCTAGAGCTCCTTCAGGGGAGCAGCGTAACCCGGAGTGAGACTAGTGGCCAACAGGCTTGGAGCTCACATATTTAGTTTTGTACAGCCCCCAACCCCTTGCAAGGACGCGTTTTGCGTACCTTTTAAATTTTCCTCCCAATTCTCCTTCGATTTTTCGATTTTTTCGATTTCGACTATTACTTTCAACAAAGTTGAGGACCACCACTTTAAAAATTTTGTTGGAAAGTGCACTTGTACACAAGGGCAGTACCTGTATTGCAGTTGTACCGGTATTTTAATTTAAATTTTACAGGAAACATTATTGTAATACGGACTTAAATATTTCATTCATTGCAGTACTTGTGTTACAATTGTACCGGTGTTTCAAACTATCCTCTGACACATCGTCAAATGAGCTGCAGTGCCTGATAATAGATTTGCATATGAGCAGAACGTCAATCAGAGGCATAGCTCCGAATTACAAGTCAATATATGATGACTATTCAGAACGCAACATCTGTTTTATTGTAACAAAAATGACAATGTGGTTACAGAATTTATTCATAACAATTTGAAACTATAAACTTTGATTTATTTTCCTAACTAGTGTTCGGGTAAATTGAGACATTCAACATAGTGCACGGAAGCTCAAGAGTCACCCGTTGTGCCACTGAGCAATGACTTAATGTTTTCCACTACTGTCGTCCATGATGTTAGTATGACGATAAAGTGACGTGATATGAATACAGTGAGGAACAGGACGAGAAGGAGATATTCTACTGTCCACTACCGACTACAGCACACTTGCGTAACTCACTCGAGTGAGGGGGAAATCAGTAGGAAATGTTTAATTACGTCACGGTGGTATAGTCCCGTCGCTCTAATTTCCGGCAGCCAATCGCGTTGCAGGTCGGCTACATTTAAACGTGTGCGTCTTGTGATTCGCTGATTCATTTCTTAAGGCTCGATAAATACTTAATATAACCGCCCGCCATTTTAGCTCTTTCGTTGGCGTTCGGAGAAAGCACACAAAGACCTTATTTGCCGCTCAATTATTTGCTGAATTACATTGCGTTTGATTTATTATCATAGGAGCTACGACATGATAATGTTTAACGGTGTGGCAAATAGATTCCTTGTATGGTAGCTCGGCAATGTAAGAACAAAAATGGCGAACGATACTACCTACCTAGACTTTATAGAGCCTTCACTTTCTAAGACGTAAGCAAAGAGGCTGAGTCACGCCGGAAATAACAGCGTCGGGACTATATTTGAGGGGATTTAAACTGTTTCCCTCACTCGGGTGAGTTGTGCAAGCGTGTCATAGCGTTTAACAAGATTCTGAATTCCGCAGTCATAAAAGTCTCTCGCCTGTGACTGAAGCCAACCTATGACGCTTCCAACTGCAGACGTCATTCCGATCGTGGGCGTGAAATGACTTTAACTTTTCATGGAAATCTCTTTGCATGTCAAGGTTTATACAGGTTTACTTTTTTCCGGAGGAAGCCATATTAATGATTTTATCGTCCCTTAAATTTCACTGCCCCCCTGCAGGGTTTACACCCATGAAACTTGGATACAGTAGCTGGAATGGCGATCAGTGGATAACTGATAACGACAGAAAAGAAAGGGAGATATGAAAAAGAGAAAGAAAAACGAGAAACAGTAGCCTACAATTTGAACAAGTAGAGGCAAAAATAAAAAATAGAATGATATTAAAAGAAAGAAGAAAAGGGAAAGGATTAGAAAAAATATTAAAAAATTTAGAACAGAGAAAGACAACAAGCTAGAAATTTAGATTGGATTAAATGCACAATGAATGGAAAGAAAACTTAACTGAAATATAAAGAAAGACGCTGAGGTGAGTAGAAATAATGGTAATATTTAGAAAGGAGAGTACAAATAACAAAAAAAGAAAGAGCGACAAAAGGAAGTACAAGAGAAAAAGGAAATAAGGGGAAATTGCAACGAAGGGCAAGTAAAATAAAATAAAAAACAATGAAATTGAGAATAAGAGCAGAGAAGAAGAAGGAAGAGAAATAATAAAAGTATATTAACTACAGAAATAAGAGGTACAGAAAAAGAAACTGAAGAGTATGTTATGGTATCTTGTACGGAACGTGGTAACTACGCCTGTTAGCGCCATTTAACAAACATTCATTACGCAAAAATAACAAATGCGAAACCTGAAATATAAACACAAGTTGAAGTTCCTAATTAAACTAGTACTTCGCATACGGATATATTTCCGAGAAGATGATTTGTATAGGCTATGTACAATTGGAAATAACAAGAAATATTTGAAATATTACAGCAAAATCGTCTGAAAATCTTCAGCAAATAAGGAAAAAAGAGCTACATAATGTAAAAAATGTTTTCTCGCCAAGGGGCGAAAATATAGAAAATATCCGTATTTACAGAGTCCGCATGCTATATACCACAGATGTCCAATTGTAACTCGTACGACGTAACCCCTGGCGTAAGCAACCCGCAGTGGACATTCTTCAAGGTCGTTTTTCCTATTTTATTTGGGAAGTATTGACCTTAGCTGAGCATGTTTGACGTGCAATATCTCCTGGTTCTATAGGCGTTTGGACACTCATGCTATATACGAAATAATATACAAAAACTCGTACATGCTCGTACAATATCCTCGAGAAGAAAAGGATCTGGATTGTAAAAAAAAATACGAGATAAAATACCTGGATATTGGAAGTTCGAAGGGGAATAACAAGTAGGCCTATTTAAAATGCCCTCTACATGTACACGTAGTTTGTGCAGAGGACAAATAACATTTTGCAATAAAAGTATGAAATATCACATGTCCAAGGTTTCTTGCTGAGAAATCCATTCCACAAGGCGTTTGTTCCTATGTGCTTGTACCGTACAATGGTGAAGATGCAGTGACCATCCCTTCACGGAAATATATATTTTTTATTTTAGTTGGTTATTTAACGAAGCTGTATCAACTACTAGGTTATTTAGCGTCGATGAAATTGGTGATAGCGAGATGGTATTTGGCGAGATTAGGCCGAGGATTCGCCATAGATTACCTGGCATTCACCTTACGGTTGGGAAAAACCTCGGAAAAAATCCAACGAGGTAATCAACCCAAGCAGGGCACGGAAATATCATACGTACTTCGGTACATCACAATAATACATGCGTAAATAATCACTTAGTGATTTGAGACGGCGCTCATTCCGTCGGATCCCGGCCACTTAGTCACTCGTAATGAGTGCACCTCTGCACATTGTGTGTTGGACATTGTGCCACTGTCACACATCTGTGACACAGAGCATGAGGGTTGGCCACTAAAGGGAAACTAAGAAGTGGAACTTAAACTGAGAGGATTCAATTCGGCATCAGAATTGGAATCCGGTGTGGCTTAGTGGATAAAGCGTCAGCACATAGTGCTGAAAACCCGGGTTCGAATCGCGGTGTCGGAGAGGATTTTTCTTCCAACTATGAACTTATGTTTAATTGCAGAACCTAAATCATACCTGCACAAACAGCGCTCAACGAGCGCGCGCGCTTCTTCGGAGCGGGAGAGCTGTGTTTACCGCTCGCCGAAACGGAGAGGAAGATATGTCAGAATGACATAGATTTGCAGTAGGTAGAGGAGAGGGACACGACCACTCTGTTATCTAGTGGAATGCAGTGTGTAGGCCTATTCTCAGTAACTGTTTCACGTTGCTTACCTACTGCTACAGTACAGTATGCAGGAATCTAAAAAAACGGAACGTAACATTTAACATTTAACGGTTTACAGCTCGAACTTATTGATCTTCAATGTGACCTAAGGGCTAAGGATCGTTTGAATAATACTACTAGCCTGGTTGAGTTTTACAAGACTAAACATTAGCAATAATATCCACGACTACACAGGCTGTCAAAATGATTGCTATGTTTGGCTCAACATTTATATTTGTGAGCAACTGTTTCTATAATCAACTTTAATAAAGGCCGACATCGAACATCTGTAACTGATGTTTCATTACGATCAGTAGGCTACTGTTCCTTTCAGCTGCCAACAGCATAAAACTTCGTTTTGATGTACTGATGAATAAAAATATAACAAAATGATATTGTACATTTAAGTAGCTATAGAATTTCTATTATTTCTGTAAAATAAATATTTCTTTATTAATTAATAATAGTCCAAGATAGTTTTGCAAACACCGTACAGGAATTCATTTCATAAACACTCTTACTAGTACGGTATTTCCTTTTGTGTATATTTTGTACGAGATCACCCCTTCTTCCAGTCCACTCTTATACAGAGCGCAGCTAATATCTGCATTCCGCTCATGAGCTGTGAGCCGGCTCGGAGAGCGCAAACCTTGTGCAGGCCTGACCTAGATCCAAGACAACTGTATTCACATTTGTTCATAAAACAAGTGACAAACGCTTTAGTTCCAAAATCATCTAAATATTTTGTCCAGCCGCAAAAACAATTAAGTGCATTTGATTTTAATATATATAAATTGTATTTTTCATGCGGTATTATACAGATTTTAACTAACAAAAATATTTTTTTCTTAAAATATATATATATATATATATTTATATATATATATAATTTGAATGGAAAAAACGATATACAAGTGTTTTCATTCTAGGCAAAAAAAATCAATGGGATTGAACGATTTTTGGCAATGGGTTACGCATAAAATACATCTTTCTTCAAACGTAAACAAAAATCCAAAGAAGTGAACCTAATCTGTACCGTAAATAAAGAGACAAAATACTAATTGCATTATACCTAATCAAGACACGGTTGAGATGAGACACACACAACCTGTAATCATTATTGTTTATTTTCTGTCCTCGTCTCGTAAATTTTTCTTTCAGTACCAAAACACAGTACCTCAAATGCCGCTAACTACTACCTATATAAACTCTTTTCTACCGAGACAAAGCGGACATGCATAGGCTACGCTTTGGAAACATGTCCTACCGCAAAAAATATCCAATTGTCACGGAATTACTGACATGAACAGTAGATGATATCTTTTAGTCGCTTCTGCTACTGTCTATGAAAATAAAAATCACGCACGGGCAAGCGTTGCAGATATATCACGTTCAATTCAGCACCATACCACAGTAGGAGAACAGTCTGTGCTACACACAGGAATTTGCGGGAAAGAAGCAAGCTGATCACTGTGTACAAAGGTACAGAATTGTAATAACCACTACAGCAGATATATTTTAAAATATTAATTTTAAAAATATCTTCATTTCATTCATTACATTCTTCGAACCGAACATACAAAAAAGTAAACATTACTCAGAAAGAAAGAATATTTATTCTAATAACCTGAATGTATATGAGAAACAAAACGTACTTCTATAATATTAAAAAAAAAAAAATTGAGGGGAACGCACTCCAATCGCAAAACTGTATGAAACTAAAACAAATGAGATCAAGCCTAAGACAAACATGCGAAACATGACTCTGTCTAGGCCCTATATATCGATTAGAAACATAAACATTTTATGAAGACCACAAAAACAAGCAAAAGATTGTAAAAATTTTCGCAGATTTCTCATTACAGCACAAGCACGTGAAGAGTTGAGGCATACACTGGAAAACAAAGTTCATGTTGTAATGTTGGAATTGTTAAAGGTAAGTGATGAGAAATTAATTGTAATATGTTAATAATTTTTATAAACACATATTAAGCACATATAGCACAGAGACACGCAAAAAACGACTGGATAGACTGCAAAATGTTGCTCTGATTTCTTATTAATAGCAGCACAGGCGAACGACGGGTTGAAGGCAGTAAGACTAGAACCACATTTCACCTCGTCACGTCGGAATTCTTAAGAGGTAAGCCCAAATGAATTCATAAAAATATATCAATTCTTATACACACTCTAAATCATACACGCTTACGCATATAAACACATAAAAAACTTACAAACATACGCAAATGCATGCTTTCATATATATATATATATATATATATATATATATATATATATATATATCGGTGCATGTAATTCAGTGCGCTTGCCAGAAAACATTTTTCCAGAGATAGCACGTGAATGCCGATAAATTGTGTGTAAATTTCCCCTTGATAGACCGTGGAAAGGTTTTTTATTGCGTAGTACGGACAGGTAACACAAACTGAAGTGACGTCAAGATTATGCCATTAGTATACAGCTAACTTCCATTGAGTGCAGTTCAGTTTGTTTCGTTATAATGTAGTATACTTACATAATTGAGCAGTCGATCTTTATTTATGGTACGTATAGTATTAAGAATGTTAATACATTAATAATTTTTATGATTATATTGCTAATTATTCGATAAGGAGGTAATAATTTATTGATATTTTGTGTAATAGTCGTCTATATCCTTATAAAGTACAATAAACTTCATCATCTTCATCTTCTTCTTCTTCTTCTTCTTCTTCTTCAAGGTTCAGCATTTCGGCTTCTTCCGCCTCCATTAAAATTGATCTCGCCAACGTTTTACTGGTCTTCCTAATGATCTCCTTCCTGATGGATTATAATTCATGGCTGCTCTCGTTATACTTGTTGTTGGCATTCTATTTACATGTTCTTTCCAATTATGTTGATATTCTTTATCAAGTTGAATTATACTATCTATTTTTTAATTCTTTTCTAATATCTTCATTTCTTTTTTTGTCCAATGGTGTATAACCCGCAACATATCTAAGAAATTTCATTTCACCCGCTTCAATTCTTCTTTCTTCATTTTTCTTTAGAACCCAAGATTCGCAGCCGCATAGAAGGGACGGAATTGCCATTACTTTGTAATATTTGATTAATGTTTCCTTTCTCAATTTCTTCCCCAGTGTTCTACGTATTGTTCCACAGAAATAATTGAATTTATTTAATTTTTCCTCAATTTGACATTTATTGCCATGTTATTGAAACAACCTAAGTATGTAAAATTGTTGTTGTACAATAGACTATAATTATTAAATCCCATAGTGCATTTAAAAGATTAACATTTTCGACAATATTTGTCATCTTCAGATCTACAACAATAACACATAGATGTGAACAACGTAATTAAATAGTTGGTTAGGAATCAATAAACAATATTTGAATTATGCAATAATAAAATATGGTTAAAATTTAAAACGTTCATTAGATCAAAATTGACATAATTATGACGTGACTATCAGCGTGAAATTATATGGTGGAAGCTGTACAATTTCTTCCTGTGGAAGATTTTTTTCTCACGTTACGGGAGTCAGCTGTGGCCGAGTGTAACTGTAACATGAGTTAGGGGAGAGTTGAGTAGTATCGGACATCGGGTAATATCGGACAGTGAGTTTCTTTCATTTACCACCAGATGATAGTACCTGAATGACATGGTTACGTTTCTCTGATGTCGCATACAGAAACGTAACCATGTCATTCAGGTACTACCATCTGGTGGTAGATGAAAGAAACACACTGTCCCATGTTACCCGATGTCCGATACTACCCAACTCTCCCCTAAGTATTGTCACAACGTTAATGAAAATGTAAAGTACCTTTGACTTCAGATTTTCGAAGATAACAAGCCGCTAAAATTTCTGTTGTGTGATTAAGTATTTTGTTTAGTGCTCCAACTGTGACCATTAAATTGTATCCAAAATTATGTGTTTAAATGCTGGATATCGAGACCAATAAGACACTTTTACATATTTTCGACACGATTATATATTTGTATTGTATTGTATTTATTTACATTTTATGGTGTTCGTATATCGCTTCACAGCTAGAATGTAGAATATGACAAAAAATCTTAACAGAACATTATGGTCTTAATTATAGTTACAGTCTATTTGAAATATAGGCCTATACAAAAGAATTTTACAATATAGTCTGCTAGTACAACACAAAGATTTAGTATTAATACTTAATACAAGACAGAAATATTCATGAAGCGTTGTTGAATGTCATAAATTCACTTACAAAATAGAAGGTGTGAGAAATTAGGAACTTCTTTAAATGGGCTCTAAATAATCTGATGTTTTGAGTTTGACTTTTTATATCCATAGGGAGGCCAATGAACATTTTTACTGCCATATAACGCATTCCTTTTTGATAGCATGATAGAATTACCGATGGAGTATGAAAGTCATTTTTGACGCGCATTTATGCTATGAACTGTTGAATTAGTTACAAAGTTTTCACGATTACATACCAGGAAGTTCATTAATGAAACAATATACTGACAAGGCATGGGTATTATTAATAATTTTTTAAAATGGTCCTACAAGATTCCAAAGATTTGGCACCTACTATTATTCTAATTACTCTTTTTTTGTAGTAGGAATATACTGTAACTATCGGTAGAATTTCCCCAGAATATTATTCCAAAACTCATTACCGAGTGAAAGTATGCAACGTATATTCTTTTATAAGGTATTGATATTTACTATGTCTTTCATAGATCTAATAGTAAATCATGCTGAATTTAGTTTGTAAGTAATTTCGTTACTATGATTTTACCAATGTAACATTTGTTCGATTTGTAAGCCAAGAAATTTGGTTGTAATTTCTATTAGAGACCTATTGTTAGTGATTGGGTTTGGAATTTGCAAGGTTGAATTTTGGCAGGATTTAAATTGGATTATATTAGTGTGATTACATTTTAATTCTAATTTGTTGCCTGAGAACCAGTCACATATTTTGAGCAAAACCGCCTCTCTTGAAGATTGGATGTCTTGGAACTATTGGCTGTGATTAGTATACTGGTGTCATCTGCAAATAATATGGGATAACCTACATCTTTTATTAGGGAGGCTCTACAGTGTTCTTTTGACCCTGCTGACCGTCTATAGGGCTTTCATTTAATTTGTATTATATTAATCAGTGTTGTGTTTGTTTTTTGTATTTATATGTCCTATCTGGTGGCTGGAAGACAAAGCCTTATGGCCTTAATCCTGTCAGATAAAACAAAACAAAACGAATAAATAAATAAATAAATAAATAAATAAATAAATAAATAAATAAATAAATAAATAAATAAATAAATAAACAAACAAATAAATAAATGAATAAGTAAGTAAGTAAGTGAATAAGTAAATAAATAAGTAAACAAATAAATAAATAAATAAATAAATAAATAAATAAATAAATAAATAAATAAATAAATAAATAAATAAATGAATGAATGAATGAATAAATCTATACTAATAATAAACCTGTACCGTAGCCAAAATTTTTCTGGTAATTTTCGATTTTCCAAAAATAATTGGTGGTAACATGTATAATTAACCATCCTCAAACCGAATATCGCTTTTTTTTAAATATTTGTTTGTATGTCTGTCTGTCTGTCTGTCTGTCTGTCTGGATGTTTGTTACCTTTTCACGCGATAATGGTTGAACCGATTTATATGAAAATTGAAATATAAATTAAGTTCGTTGTAACTTAGATTTTAGGCTATATGGAATTCAAAATACTTTATTTAAAAGGGAGGTTATAAGGGGGCTTGAATTAATTAAATCGAAATATCTCCCTTATTATTAATTTTTGTGAAAAATGTTACATAACAAAAGTTTCTTTGAAAATGATTTCCGATACGTTTCATTCCAAGCAAAATTTTTATGGGACCAAATTGCACCAAAAACGGATGTTCTCCGAACAAAAAATGATCATATTTTAATTATTTGAATGTAATAACAATTAAGAAATATTTGAAGGAATTATCATTGCACTAAATGAGTGGTCTCTGGACCAAAATGATCGCATTTTAATTATTTAAATACAATTTAAATTAAGTGACATATTAAACTATTTATCCTTCTATCAAACACGAATGTTCCCTGGATCAGATGTCCTATTTTAATTATGTAATTACTATATATTTATTTGTAACAAGTGCAGCGGAGCGCACGGGTACAGCTAGTAAATAAATAAATAAATCATTTATGAACACTAGAAAAAGCAAAGTACCTAATATTAATCCTTGAAGAATTCACTGATCCTTGAAGAATTCACTTCTAGAGACCAGAGAAATATCAGATCGAACGTTCTACAAAGTTTGTTCACTTTTTAACAAAAAGTACTTAATGGAATTTTGGGTGATTTTGATTCATTTACAAGCAGCTTTTCTCGAATTCTTTTCTCGGTAATAAAATGTGCTTGCAGCGTGATGCTGACCACATAACCTCCTCCTATTGCCGAAGTCATAACTTTACCTCGATGCCCCTCTTCCAACTTCATGGCGTGGAGAAGGGATATATTTACCTATTGCTTCACTAACCGGACCGACCCTTGTAGCAGATGCAGAGTCAAAGATTCAAATTTTGCTAGTCACAAAACACATCCATCTTGTGTAATTAATTGTAACAATGAAATTTATTGCATTTGTTCGATTCTTACCGTCTTCTGTTTCCTTAAGTGTCTCAAACTTACAGACGAAAAAACTTCGAGAGTTTTATTTTCTTCTGGCATCAATATTACATTTCTACCTCTATTCGGCAAAGAGAACTGCGTATTTCTACATTAAATAGCAGTACATACCTCTGGCTTCACTATCCATATTGAAATTACCACATTTTGACACAATACACAGCACAGGATTCTTTTGTATCAGCTACAAGAGTCGGTCCGGTTTTTTTGCCATTACTATACATTCATATTATGTCACTATGTATTTCTTATTACAGGAACGTTATCAAGGATGGAAGTGATTATTCTACCATTCTTCATTGTTTTCGTCATGGCTTCTAAGTTACATGTTGATGACATGTCAATACAAGAAAGGCATGTGGCTTTGTGCGTTGATTACATAGTCAGGACTCATTTTCATTTAGGAAGGACCATAGTGGTTTCCTTACCCATGTTTCCTTCCGACAGTCAATCTCCTATTTACAATTTCCCAGATGCAGCAGAACAATTTCTAAAAGTCACTAACAAGAGAATGCAATGGTCAGTACATGTGATCCGTATGAGTTACAAAAGATGGTACATAAGATTCACTCACACTGAGAAGCACAGCTATTATGTAGTATTCATACCTGCCTGCACGGACGATTATGATGCCATTGGAAAACTCGGCGAAGGCCTGGGAGACGATAGTATAGGGCTCACAAATATCTTAGCAAGCTACCTCATAGTTGTTGACGAAGGAGATCAAAAACCATCCGAAGTAGCACTGTGGGTTATTGACAGTTTATCTGAATTGGACAATGTCCTTGATGTCCTTGTATTGATTCCTGAATCAAAATTCAAAAGTAAACAGCAAGGAACTTTGAATTTGTACACAAGATTACCTTATCACCAGTCTGGAAATGATGTAATTCTCCTGGATCAATGGATCATGGAAGGAGACGGTCGTTTACTCAACAATGTTGACTTGTTCCCTAAAAAGGTTCCTAAGAAAATTAGCAACGTACCTCCTTTGAAAGTTGGAATGCTCCATACACCACCATTCTCTTTTTTAAAAGGAAGCTATATTAATGAGGATAAAGTGAAATGCTTCTTGTACGAAGGTCCTGAAGTCCAAATAGTAGAGACGGTGATGAAACAAATCAACCTGTCAATATGTTTCGGTTCTCCTATAGATATTTCTTCGTCTCACATAGAAAGACTGATAAACGCCATAATACGTGTGTCGATCGGCCTTGTGTACATGGTATTCGGTGGAATGCCTCTGCACGACTCCCCACCTGACTACTTAGTGGACACAACTACACCACATTTCACGACAGGAGACAGATGGTTCGTACCGTGCCCCAAGCAAATTCCCAGGCTCACCAAGATTTCAGAAACTTTCCCAATATCTGTGTGGCTTCTCATTGGGATCACCTCGTGTTTAACTACAATCGTCATGTGGTGCTCAGCAAGAAGGAAGAACACAACTGATTACCCCTCATTCGGATCTATTAGCAGTTGTCTGTACGGTGTTTGGGCTGTTATTTTAGGTGTATCAGTTCCAAATATGCCGGTAACGTGGTATGTTAGATTTGTATTTTGTGTGTTCGTCTGGTTTGCTTACATCATCAACACTCTGTTCCAAACGTATTTTACCAGTTACCTTGTAGACCCTGGATTTTATGACCAAATAAGGAGTTTTGACGAGCTCTTGGCGTCGGGATTATCATATGGTTATTACAAAGAAGCTCACAAATATTACTTTTACGACAAAAGTGACTGGCGAGGAGAAGAAATGCGTAATAAAGGTTTGGACTGTTCCGACTATGAGAAATGTTTGATGAGAGTGATCAAGGATGGGGACTTCGCTACTCTCCGGTCTGAATTATACGCGGATTATTTCGTGAAAACAAACATGCCGAAAATGAAAAATCCAATCTGTCAAATTGATGACCGGTTCATGACTTATTATATGACAATCTACATTAGGAAATTTAGTCCATTTACGCAGAGAATAAACGAGGTTATGTATCTCATGAAGGAATCTGGCTTAATCGAGAAACTGAGGAAAGATTTCCAGGACAATTATCGGTACCAAGCCAACGAAAGCAGCGCATATTATATATCCGAGGAAGACGACGATGATGGATATTTCGTCTTTTCCTTAGAGCATATGCTAATAGCATTCTATTCGTTAGCATTCGGATGTGCTGCAAGTTTCATTGTGTTTTTGTGTGAAATAATAACGAAAAAAATTAACTCACGATCGAAAAGAAAGGAAACGTAAATCAACAGAAATTGTCATTTCTACGAAAAATAGTACATTATGCAACAAGCCTATAATGGTAATAATTAAGACGCGAGTATGTTTATGAAACGAGCGCAAACGAGTTTCATAATTTTTATACGAGCATCTTAATTACCATTATAGTCAAGTTTTATACGACTTTTTATGCTCGACCACATTTCTAACTTGAAATTATTCATAAGTATTCATGTTATTCTTATCTGACTGAGAAGCGGAACTGACCTTGTGCAATACCTCGTAAATTGTGAGATGTGAGCAGACGCGAAAGTATTGATTTTTTTCCCCCAGAAACAAATGTCGACATTGACCTTGATATAATCTAGAGAGTAAAATAAACATTAATCTTGATATAACCTTGAAATTAAATTAGACATTGAAAAACGAGATGACAAATTGAATTTATTTGAATATTATTTACAATTAATGCTAATTATTATAGTAACAGAACTGACTTTATTTCAAATATAGGTGATTTATTGTGCAATTGGTGAAATCAATTTGCGGGAATGTGCTTTGTGAAAGGTTGGAAGATGACGGTGAATTGATGTTAATTTGTGTGTTTTTTTTTCGACTGAGTTTAATATTGTATTTGACATTTCAATTTTATTTTGGATCGATTCTTGAACATAACCTTCTGCGACAGTATTGGATTTCCAGCCTCCGTGACGTTTCAATGTTGTGATGACGCCGCCAGCGTCTACTGAAATTGTCGCAGAACTCCTGCGAAAACAGTTGTCTTTCGATTGCATATAAGAGAATAATCGATACTTGCGCTTTCATATTGCTACAATGGTATTTTCTGATTTGTGGAACACCTGAACTTTAATGAATAGGTGTACTTTAATGAGGAACATTAAAGGGCTGCTACCAGGTGTATAATTACTAGATTTCGGCATGGTCGAGCATAAAAAGTAATAAAAGATTTTGGTTGTTAACACCTGCATGAACCCTTTTATTAGCAATAAGTATAGCAGAAAGAAGTTCAGGCATAGGTTGAACATTATATCCACCACTAGAAAGAGGAATTACACATGCTGAAATATCAGTTGATTTAGCAATCTTTTCATTTTCTATAATATATACTTAATATTGTATAAATTTAGATATGGAAAAAGTAAGGTTAAAGTTTTTTTGACTCAACGCTTATGGAAAATAATTTACAATTCATATTGAGATTTTCAGGTAAGGGTACTACTAGTGAAATTGTAATGTAGTTTCAGTCTTTATGAATTTTCATGTTTTATTTTAATATTAGAAAGAAATTAATGTACTATACAGTACAAAGTTTATTTTTATTTAAAGTTATTGTTTTGTTTGTTAATCTTTACGCCTTTGTTTGGCATCTTTAGACAATTCTATAAACAATATAAAATGTGTTACTTTAAATATTTTGACGTAATCTTCATGCTACTAATGTCGTGTCGACTCTTGTGACAAGTTTTTGAATTGTTAATTTGTAACAAAATTGATGATTTAGGACCTTGTAGAAATATATTTACTTACTTGATTGTACACACTCGTATAAAGTGTGAAATGGAGCTGTTGTGGTGTTGTGGTATGTGATGCTTCTTTGGTTTACGGTATGCCAAATATCGTAATACTGAATTATTTGTATGCAAGATTGAAATGCTTGTGTTACTATTTTGTTTTATGAATTATTAGGTATGATGTTGGAACTAGATTCGACTTTGGCGTGTTTCATTGAGTTTGTTCCTTACTGGCGGATTGAGTGCGATCAGTGGTCAGTGAACTGAATAGTTTGTATGCGTGTCTTACAATGTATTTAAACAATCTCAGCTTATGCCTATGGACTATTTTGTTGTGCGTATTTTATATGGTATAATGGATTTTGATCGTGTGGCATAATTTTATTAATTATTCTGTTATGTATTAACATTTTTCACCTAAATTAGTAAGTATATTATCACATGGTTTAAGTATTGTGAATGTAACTTTTATATTTTCCGAACTGTGTCATGTTTCAATTAAATAACTGGCGTATTTAGATTTATTTTTATCATATCATATTATATGATGTGTGTTCATTTAACCTAACTTGAAAATTCCTCCCAGTTTTCTTTAATTTGCTTATTTAACGACTCTGTACCAACTAATAGATTATTTAGTGTCGATTTGATTGGTGATAGCGAGATGGTATTTGGAGAGATGAGGCCAAGGATTCGCCATAGATTACCTGACATTCGCCTTACGATTATGGAAAACCTCTGAAAAAACCCAACCTGTTAATCAACCCAAGGGGAATCGAACCCACGCCCGAGCTCAACTCTGGGTCAGCAGGCAAGCGCCTTATCCGACTGAGTTACGCCGGTCGCACTTCTCCTCGTTTGGCCAATATACTTCGGCTCACAGGTAATGCATTTTAGCACGTACATTATGTTCCTGTTAAGTTCATCTTTAGTTTGTATTATATTATTGAAATAATTACTCAAATTATTGATTTACGGTATATTTTTATATTCTCTTTCCTGGAAAAGTTACTCAGTTTATTTGAAATATATCTGTTGTAAGTTAGTGCTGACAATGTCTTCGGTTTATTGCTTTGATCACTGGTTAAGATGGTTTTGTCTTTGTTTGGCTTTATTTTACATTTTGGGAATTAATTTCTTAATTATGGTTTTGTTGTTCTTGTTTTCTGAAGCTAGTTTTAATATTATTTATTTATTTATTTATATACTTATTTATTTATTTACCTACTTACTTACCTATTTATTTATTTATTCATTTATTTATTTATTTACTTCTGCTAAGTGGTGTCTGTATCATTATATTTATTAGAAAATTGAAAGTACTAAGTTTTTGGTCGACAAACTGGAACCGATCGTAGCGCTTGAAATACACGACACTAATTGACATGCACTACGGAAACATATTGTGGCAGTATAGCCAATTATCACGCCAACCTCATGAAAGATAGATATGATAAGAAAAAATGTTGAAATAAATATCACGCAAATGGATAGAACATAAAAATTTCAGTTCACAACACTTCAAAATAATCCTTATGAAGGCTATTCATAATATTCTCTTTGTTGCGATTTAAGTGACGACTACGTCTCTAGAACCTACTGTTCGGCAATTAATGCATTGTGGGTAATAAAACATAATGATACGTGATCGAAAGAATCAGTCATAATGAAGAATCAGCACAATGCAGCTTCAGCTGAACTATAAGTGTTGAAAAATTAACACATTAAACCGAGATATAAAAATCAATTATTTGAAGCCAGCATAGCACATCCCCATTCAATAATTTTTGCTCAAATATTAGTAAAAAATCAGTCATTCACAGCCCAAAAAGCAACAAATACATGGTGTCTACTGGTGTCGTGCATTTCATGCTGTATGTTCGGTTCAAGCTTGTCAAGCGTGACAAGACCCGAAGTCTGCTTTGAAGAACCGGATCTGTCTCGCTCGCTCGGTCTTGCCCCTTGTATGATCTGTGCCCTTTAAGTTCGCTGGCCTCTCCTACACTCCTCTCCCAACCCGTCATGTTTTTGGCTGAGTAAGGATTTTAGAACAAATCTTGTGAAGATTTGTTTAGATGTAAGGATAGATAATTTTTATTACAAAAATATGATTAAACTTCGACAGATATATACGTACATATAGGTATATCACATCCTATATTTTTAAAGTACATGATAGATTTTACTATACCAATTACCGAAAGAAAATAGCTATAATTACATTCTTCTCATAACATTTAAATGAATCACAGTTTCTCGGTAACAATATTTGTGTGACTATACGGATGATGGAGTAATACAGGCACTACATTCGATTCAAGTTAGTCGAGTATGACGAAGTTCGACATTCGTCGATGTTCGCTCTGCAGAAGAAGGCCTGTCGTGTCTGTTCCATTTTGTTACAAACATATTGGCTGTCCTCCACTCCCACCCCTTCATGTTTTAGCATAGACCTTGCAATTAGTTTAAATATAAAATAAGACGAAGTTTGTAATGTCTTGGTTGCCTCTCTCATGTTCGAACATTGCAGGACACTATTTTAAACCGCTTAAGGATTAGAGCACTTATCTTGTGAATAGTTTTTCCATATGGTATAAGACGACGTTTTAATGTTTTGGTTTCCTCGCTCATACTTGAACTTTGCAGATACTAATCGGTACTTTGAATAGATGCATTTTCTAAATTTATTTTGTTTCATTTATTTATACACATATTTATGTGAATGTTTAGTCACATTAATAAGAAAATTACCTATACTCATTACTATGCGTAACTTAGTAAGATATGGTGTCTGATATCCTTATGCAGCTAAAGCATAAAGACGCAGGGAGAGGAGGAACTAAGAAGAAAGGCACTGAATATATGTAAGGAAGGGGAAAGATTGAACAAACGCCAAGGGAGCTTCACTTCTACAGAGACTCGGCAAACATGAACCGAACATACTAAGGCCTCTGACCGGTTTTTAATAGATTTAGTTATTTTAGTTCACATGCTTCACCTCCACGTACTGTTGGAATGCCTATAGACTAGGGCGAAGTTTGTAGTATCTTGATATCCCCTCTCATGTTGGAACATTGCACGACACTAGTGTCTACAATCCATTATTGTAGAATTTAGTCTTTGTTCTAGTATGTTATACGATTTCATTTAACTTCAATCTTTCTGTACGTTTAATGTATATAAAGTTAACAATAATTATATAGTACAGGTCCACACCTGTGGAGTAACGGTCAGCGCGTCTGGCCGCAAAACCAGGTGGCCCGGGTTCGAATCCCGGTCGGGGCAAGTTACCTGGTTGAGGTTTTTTCCGGGGTTTTCCCTCAACCCAATACGAGTAAATGCTGGGTAACTTTCGGTGTTGGACTCCGGACTCACTTCACCGGCATTATCACCTTCATATAATTCAGACGCTAAATAACCTGAGATGTTGATACAGCGTCGTAAAATAACCCAATTAAAAGAAAAAAATAGTACAGTGAAATCTCTCCTTACGGACACCCCCAAGATACGGACACTCCTCATATATGGACAGATTTTTATGTCCCAACTGGAAAAATATAGAAATAATGATACATTTAACTCTCGTTTACAGACACTCTCAGACACGGACACGGACAGCTGTTTCACAGTCCTAAAGCTTGCTTTACCTTTTAACTGCGGACAGAATTTGGATTTCAAGACTTAATGTGTTACAAAAATGGAAAATTTAGTTTTGAGAACTGTACAGAATTTCCTTACCCTTTTTAGCTGGAAGCGTGTGGATAAACAAAATCATAAAATTTAACCTGTCTGATAAGTCCAAAGTTTCCGCGATCGTGATAGGGTTAATAGGATTATTCTCTTCACTTCAATCAGTTGTACTGTTTCGAGAGACATGGCATCTGAACGTAAAGGTTAATTTGAAGACTGTAAATTACAGTATTACATAACTGTAGACCTAGAATAAAATTGTATTTTTCTTTTTCGGTTTTATCTACTGTAGTTCAAAGGAACAAAGAATTTACTGTAGTACAGTAGATTGTATTTAGAATTAAACTACAGTAATACATTTCATTTAAAGAGTGAAGGGATACATAATGCGTATTATAAATTTAGATTGGAGAGCTTCCCTCCCAATAAAGAACACCTCCCAGATGCGGACAAATTGTTACGTCCCTTCGATGTCCGTAAATGAGAGGATTCACTGTATTTATTTATATATTAATTGTGGAGAAAAAATTCCACTTTTACTGTTTTTATAGGAGGAAAATCAGGTTCTGTGTTTTTATAGTCATATAGGCCTAATATATTGAAGACGAAAGTTTAATAAGAGCTCTATAGTGTTCTTTGAATCTGTTGACTCTGTATAGGGCTTTATTTTGATTTGTATTACTTTTGTCAGTGTTCGTATTTTTTGTATTTGTGTGTGTTATCTGCTAGGATGGACGAGAAGGCCTTATGGGGTTAATCCTGTCACATTAAATAAATAATATAAACATTATTTTCTGTACAGTCACGTAGGAGGTTTCATAAAAAATGACGATATGAAACATCATGCGTTTACAAAACAGATATGAAATGTCCTCCCTGTAATTACCCCAGGTCACATAATCACCTTTCTGATGGAAAAAATTATATACATAAATGTCCCAATTGATGAGCAGGCCTTCTCGTTTAACGAGGGAAACTTAAACAGCTGATTTGACGTTCTCGATTGTTTAGTAGGTCCAGCTGGCGCCAGCATTTTTGGCGTGTTTCCTGGATATATAGTGCCCAGTTTGTGAGCATGTTACTAGTGTAGCTGAGAATGGTACCACTTTCTATACACGTCACATCAGCCATTTGCCAACACAGTTGTCAGACTGACTGCGGCAAATGTAAAAAACTCGCACTTAACGTTCCCATTACTTATTTCACACGTCAAAAATCGCATTTTCGTTTCCTAGTAAAAAATGAATCAGCAATCGCCTATTTATATGTTGAGCAACTTTCGGTACTCTTCGGCGCTCGAAAGCATAAAAATTATGCAATATATAAATGACTGCACCCTTGAACGTCAATTCCATGCAAATTTTGAAAGCTGTTTTCTTACACTTTTTTTCAACATATTTCGTTATATTAGAATTGTAAAGGCTCTTGCAACTTTACTGCTAGAAACATGAAATTTTTACTGCATGTCCTATACACTGTGGTTAAGAAAATAGCTAATGGATTTTATAATTAAATTGATAATTTTTGAAATAATGAATGAAATATTTATAGCGACAACGGAAAATTTCTATTTTCAGGTATGCAATGATTGTAAAATGTTTTTCAACTTTTGTAGTAAACGTATGGGACAAGTAATGTGTGATGTTTTTTCTAAAAATGCCACTGATCTTGTAAGAAAATTTCAAACATTTCACTGAAAAATTGAGCGACACATTTGAAGGGTACACGGGAAAAACGAACAATGTCACAATTCCATTAAGGCTGATGTCGTTATCTAATTGACTGTATTACTACAAACTTTAGTATTATTTTTACCAAAAGTGGTAAAGGAGAATTAAAACTACGGATAAACTCATCATTTCCTTCATTTCAAGTAGAAACACCAATAAATTATACAGTAATATACTGAAATAGATCATTAGGCCTACATGGTCCGTTTCATTCAATTTATGAACTACTATTGTCTTATAAGGCTTTAGTCCTAACAATTTTGTTGCTTTTCAAGATGATGTCATGGATACACCTACCTGTTGAGCTAGTTTTACTAAAGATCTCGTGGGAGACTGTTCTAGTCTATAGCTTATGCCATCGAGTGTTTATTCAGTTACAACGTGATACATGCACCTTCTTTAATTAGATTTGTGTCAGTTTCTCTCATTTTTAATAATTTCTGGATTATTAAATCAGATAATTTCGAACAACAAGACAATGCTATATAAATATAGTACGACATCTTTTCACGATTTCTTCATAATAAACGTATCATCAATTAATAAAGAAGATTCTGTGTCCTAATGCACACTACTTTGCGACTAAACTAAACTAAACTACAATGAATGGAAGTCAGCTATAAACTAATGCACTAACATTGACGTCACTTCAGCCCGTGTTATCTATCCATACTACTAAACACAAAACTCTTCCCACGCTCGATCCAGATTAAATTCAGTCTAAGTGTACACAATTCCCTCGCCTTTCCTGTTCTAGTTATAAAAGTAAAAAGCTAATCTGTTCCCAAGGTAACCCTCTGTAGTACTACAAAAAGCTCAGAAATGAAAATCAACTACTAGTTAACTGATTTCCTAACGAAGCAATAATAAATCGTCAAACAGAAATGCGAAGAAGAACTGTATGTTATTTTGGTCCTCATTTTTAATCTGAAAATACAATAATATCTCTGTTCGAAATTCGAGTCTTGCTTTCAACAATTGCACAGAGATTCATTCATTTTTACTAAGCATTTCCAAATCATTATCCTAGCAAATTGATTATGAATAATAACCAAATGTGAATTTTACTGTATTACGCTTTTAATAATACGTACTATACATAACAAATAAAACAAGAAATTCTGCTCTCTAAGTCATGAACACGCGCCACAACGCCATATTGATCTTGTTGCATGAACTCAAAGGAAACTAAAAACAGACAAAACGTGGATCTAACTGATTTATTGTGAAGATAAAAGAATTAATGTAAAATACAGGAAAACGTAGTATCTCATATGCCTAGTGTGGGAAATTTATTTATTTATTTAATAACAACATATCATACATAAAAACGCTACATAAAAGTACCCCAAATGAGCAAAGATCGTGTTCGGGGACAGTTCCATTTTGATAAAAAAAAAAACTTGAAAATGACATAAAATTTACATTATTCACAAACATATCTGTTTTTCTTAATTAAAATTTAATAGGCCTATTCTGATACCGGAGTATTACTCAGATTATACATAATTGACAAAAATAAATGTCGCTGTTGTTTCTGAAACAAAATTTTAAAGTATTATACTAGATCACATTCTTAAGAAGGGTAGATAGACAGAAACATATATCAACCAAAAATATACATACTTTTTAGACTTAACATTTGAACACCAGGATAAGATACTTAAGATGTAGGTTACATAATGATGATAATAATAAAGTTAATAATAGTAATGACTGAGATAATTTATACCACAATTCCAATCTCCTCTCCTTCATAGATTCACTTGCACATTGTTCACTTTATTTCGTTTTCTTTCCTTTTAGTTTTTATCGTCATTGTACGGCCAATGACTATAATCAAGTGCCACTGCAATGAATAATAAAAAAAAACTATTCCAGTGTGAAAAAAGAGATGATGTTTAAAATGATGACGAATTAATATTATTGTTATTAGTGTAATTAGTAGCAAATCATGTTGATATATAAACAACAATAAGATTCAGAGAAATAATACACTTAGGAAAGAAGTAAACTTGCTTTAAAATACATGGTACATATGAGCCGTTCAGAGCAAAAGTGGTGTACATCAAAATTAGGTAATGAGGTTTAAAGTAAAAATTCTGTAAAATACACCGCAAAGTAGCAATTAACATGGGCTTCTTGCTATCCACTGTCTATTAATATTTTAAATAAATTGAATATTAATTGCTAATTTGCGATGTATTTTACAGAATGTTTACTTTAACCCTCATTACCCATTTTTGACTTACACCATTTCTGCGCTGAACAGCTCATATAAACTAGGAACGTCAGTCATATGAGTTGTTTAATTCTGGATTTGAAAATTACATTGCTTAAAGTAATTACAGTAGCAATTCTGGGTGAAATTTTATTATCGAATTATGCAGACATGTACTAAAATTTGTACTATGTAGTAAAGCAGGAGGTGTGAAGCATTTAAGTTCGACTAAAATAAGAACTTCATTTCGTTTTGTATTAAGATCATGTGGTTGAGCTACAAATTTCATTCGATTTTTGTGACAGAATTCCATTAAAGAGTATTTATAAATTTTGCCAAATCTAAAAGCATTAAATTCTGAATGGATCTAGTTTCTTGGATAATACAGTCTCCTTTTCAAACAAATTTTATTATACGTTTTTGCAACAGAATTAGAGAAAGAAGAGCAGTTTTTATGATGCCTCCCTATCCCGTTATACTATATTGTATAACAGATTCAACTATATAGCCCAAGTAATGGCGAAGATTTACAAATTTGTAAATTGTTTTGCGGATCCTGTTACATTAAAGGTGATATGTCTATTCCGTTTCAAGTGCTGATCAACAATAATTTCCAGACATTTCGGATCTACATATTCTTTCAGGCAAGGACATTCACAGGTTGTAGGGTGTCTACAAATTGTGTTGTGGAGTGTTAATTGTAAATGAGAAAGTGATTTCAATTTGTTCAATCCAGCGTTTGTTAAGGAAAATAGCAGTAAAGTATTTTTAGTTGGATTTAGACTTAGGAAATTAGTATCAAGTATTTTTTTTTTTTTGATCAAATTTATATCTGTATCGGTATATTTATAAGTTAAACCACTGTGGAGTGTGCATCAATGCCGGGCTCTGACGTTCTGTCAAGCCACTTGAGGCAAGTGGATATAAGGGGAATAATTGAGCAGGCGTCTGGTACAGTTCCTGGGTAGCTCAGTCGATAGAGCGTTGGCGCGCTCAGTCAAAGTCCAAGGTTCGATACCCAGCCCTGCAACAATGTTTTCCCCTTTAAAATATTCAGCTTCATAGGGAACTATAAGCAAAAAGCCAGATTTCTATCCACAGCTCTGAGGACGGCCACTGCTGGATGGTCGAAACGTCCGCTCCAGCAACAGACAGGACGAGGCAGAAGCCCGGAAACCCACAACCCGTGAACATTGGTCGCAGAAACCTAGGCCAACATTGTTTCCTTAGTGTTGTTCTTATTTGTCTAGCACGCCATCTATTATCTGCAGTTTTCTTTATGTTTAATTTTTGTAGAGTTTATTGTCGTTCATTTTCTAGATATGATGGTGTTACAAACTTTCAGGGATGATGGCGAAGGGCACATGTATCAATTTTAGATACGAAATCCTGGTCCGGAAATGACCGAGTCGAAAGTTACAAGCAAATATAGTTATGTGGAAATGAAATAATTTTATTTCTCTGTACACCTTATCTATGTGTATTTATCTGTACATCTTACACAAACTATATTCATCTGACTTTACGTTGTCTACTTACAGTATTCCATTCAATGCGCTGTCTGAGGGATGGGGACAGGAAACTACACTAAAGCAATGCAGATAGCGTAATGTGTAACGGACATGGTCGGTCCTGATATGCACGTCTGTAGACAGCAGTGTATGTGTACAAGTTGCAGTGTCTAGTCGATCAGTCCTAGTGAAATGGAGGAGTACACGAGAGCGGAATAAGCAGATCTCATTTTCGAATACGGATGAGCCAATGGGAACAGTAGACAATCTCACAGATTGTATCGGGTGCAAGTACCCACGTAGTAGACATCCAGCCCATACCATCTTTCCACGGCTGTTCCAAAGGTTAAGGGAAGGAGGGCAAGTGTTGCGAAATTACAATTCCATTTCCACACAACTATTTTTGCTTATAACTTTCGACTCAGTCATTTCCGGACCATGGTTCCTTATCTAAAATTGATACACGTGCCATTCGCCATCATCCCTGAAAGTTTGTAACACCACCTCGGAAACACCCTGTATAATTGCTTGTAAATGGGCATCATCAATTTTAAGAAGACGATTGCATTATATTAATGTGCTGGATGTATGCTTCCCATTGTGATTTCCTAAGACCAAGACCACGTAATCGATTTGGTGAGTAAAGCATTTCATCAGGGCAATCATGAATTAAACCTAGGAACAACTTCTCAATCCACCTGTAGAAGAGCAGCGAATGAATTGCTAGTCTAGACATACAATGAACACAATCGGCACATTTAAACTGACCATACAAGTAGTATTCAGAAAAAATACAGCTCTACTAGGTCATGTGGAATATGAATTTTTCATGTGCATGAGAGAACAAGCAAAAGGCGACTTTTTGCAGCATGTGATCAATTGTAGCGATTTCTCATTAGCAGTCTGTGTTCAAAGTCAGGGAACCAGTAAATACGACGCGTGAACGGAAAATCTTAAAGCACAGTTTATGCTGCTTCACGGGATAAATTTTCGCATAAAGGGAGGATATTTACTGATGTTACTTACGCAGTATTGTAATAGTTTATACGATATACCATAATATAAAACCTTATTATGATATTTCTAGCGTTTTTAAATTTGTCATTGATGTTCCATGTGAACTAATAATAATAATAATAATAATAATAATAATAATAATAATAATAATAATAATGATAATAATAATAATGATAATAATAATAATGATAATAATAATAATGATAATAATGATAATAATAATAGTAGTAATGATAATAATGATAATAATGATAATAATAATAATGATAATAATGATGATAATAATAATAATGATAATAATGATAATAATGATAATAATGATAATAATAATGATAATAATGATAATAATGATAATAATAATAATGATAATAATTATGATAATGATAATAATGATAATAATAATAATGATAATAATGATAATAATAATGATAATAATAATAATAATGATAATAATAATAATGATAATAATAATAATAATGATAATAATAATGATAATAATAATGATAATAATGATAACAATAATAATAATAATAATAATAATAATAATAGCCGGCTGCTGACCTCATATCTACTTGCATCAGTAGAGGTGAACGATCGTTCAACCAAAACGGAGGTATCGTATAGTTAGCATGGTGATCTCCCAGCCGTTATAGCTGGATCCTGAACAGGATTTCACTACCTATCGTAGCTCCCCAAATTCATGACGATGTTAGATGGACACCGGTCCCCATACACTGGACGAAATTTCATAATGAGGTCGTTGGACAATAAGGCTATGTAAATAGAACGCATATTAAAAATTGCACTGCATATAAGATTTTAGTTGATTATTTAACGACGCTCTATCAAGAACTAGGTTATTTAGCATCAATGGACTTGGTGATAGCGAGATATTTGGCGAGATGAGGCTAAGAATTCGACATTCATCACCTGGCAATCGCCTTGCGGTTGGTAAAAACTTTGGAGAAGATCTAACTAAGCAATCAGCCTAAACGGGAATGCAATCACGTCCGACCGCAACCATGGATCAGAAGGTAACGCCCCTGCTATCTTAGCTAACTGCATATTGTATAAGCATATGCATACATACAGTAGGTCTATCTTCCTTTGTCAAGAAAATTGAACTGAATTATTGAATTTTGTTCAATTATCAATCCAATAAGCACGCAGTGGCTGGAAAATTAGTCATATAGTAATATTCTTCTGAATAAGGTGATTTTTTTGCGTTAATTCAAACTTGATAATAATGAATCGTCTGATCAGTAAAATAGGCACTTTATATCTAGTGAAAATGTTTCTTTGTAAGGGCTATGAATCGGTGAAAATAACGAAAAAACAATTAAAAATGGAAATTTTGTTTTTAACTCTAAAAAATAAAATAATTTTTCAGTCTTCTAAACCTGTGCTTATTTTGGTCCTATGACAATTTATAGCCCCCTCAGGACAAATTTAAAGGGACAAGCGTGTGCGTGGAGCTGCAGCCGTTTAAACTGACTGGTGTTATTCTGACAGACTTCGTTCTTCATTCTAACTAATTTTACTTTATGTATGAGAAAAAATATATGTAGTAGACCTGTATAGGAAGGAAGGATATCGATAGTATATAATAATAATTTATTTATTTATTTATTTATTTATTTATTTATTTATTTATTTATTTATTTATTTATTTATTTATTTATTTATTTATTTATTTATTTATTTATTTATTTATTTATTTATTTATTTATTTATTTATTTATTTAATTTATTTATTTATTTATTTATTTATTTATTTATTTATTTATTTATTTATTTATTTATTTATTTATTTATTTATTTATTTATTTATTTATTTATTTATTTATTTATTTATTTATTTATTTATTTATTTATTTATTTATTTATTTATTTATTTATTTATTTATTTATTTATTTATTTATTTATTTATTTATTTATTTATTTATTTATTTATTTATTTATTTATTTATTTATTTATTTATTTATTTATTTATTTATTTATTTATTTATTTATTTATTTATTTATTTATTTATTTATTTATTTATTTAGAATATTAACGTGCAAAAACAACAGCACAAGGCCAATTACAGTTTTGCACGATACAAAACAGAACAAAACAACAAATGATGATGAGAATGAATGATAGAAAATGGCAATGAGATGAAATACAAACAATATAATGGTCTACATCAATCATTGATCAAATAATAATTATAAAATTATAAAATTAGTACAATGAGAATTGAAATAATGGAATGGTCTACATGAATTAATAGACCAAATGCAAGAAATATATGGACAAATAATTATTAAAATTAGATCAGTGAGTTAAAACTCAAAGATATACTACACATTAAATGGATCCAAGTTGAATCCATGCAAATTAGCATATTTAATGCATCTGCAGACCGGAGAGAGAGATTTAGGATTCTTATTATAAAACAATTTATGAAATCTTAAACCATTAGCAGGAATACGAAGACTGATATTGCTTATGAAAGATTCACAATCAATATCACCCTTAATGACTTTGCAAAAAAATAAATAATCAAGATCCTGACGTCTGGTGAACAAACTACCGCAATTGAAATAATTGCATTTAATCTCATAGTTATAATCGGAATTTGGTAAAAATCTATAAGAACACAAGGAAATAAATTTTCTTTGGATATTCTCCAATTTAGCCGAGTCAGTGGAAGTAATGGAGTTCCATACAACAGATGCATATTCAAGCTTGGATCTAACCAACGTATAGTATAAAATTAATAAACACATAGGAGTGGAAAAAGAATAAGTTATAGACCTAATTAGACCAAGCATTCTTAACGAATGGGTATAAATATATTGCACATGATCATGGAAATATAATTTTGAATCAAGTAGGACACCAAGATCTCTAATACAATCTTTCCTAGTAATTACGACATTACTGAGAGAATAGTTAAATTTTAGGGAGATAGTTTTCCGTGAAAAGGAAATAACAAAAGTTTTGGAGTGATTAATTTTCACTCCATTTTCAACAGACCATTGTGAAATTGAATTAATGTCATTTTGAAGAATTTGACAATCAACCAAACTATTAATTTTGCGAAAGATTTTGAGATCATCCGCAAACAAAAGGCAGCTAGAACTTATTCTTTTACTTATATCATTTATAAATAATAAAAATAAGAGAGGTCCCAAAGTAGACCCTTGAGGAACACCGCATAAACTATTAAATGGAACCGAGAGAGAATTACCCAGTCGAACACAAGACTGTCTATCTGTTAAATAATTTTCAAACCAATTAACATAGTTAGTGGAGAGACCAAAATTACTTAATTTATTTAATAAAATTTTGTGAGGAACAACATCAAATGCTTTGCTAAAATCAAAATAAATTGAGTCAATTTGACCTTGATTTTCAACTATAGGCATTATGAGATTAAGATAGGAAACTAAATTAGTAGTAGTAGATTTCCCTCTTGTAAATCCATGTTGGGCCGAATTGATCTTATTTTTAACATAAAATGAAATGTGTTTGTGGATAATTTTTTCAAAAATTTTAGAAAAATTGTTTAGGATAGAAATGGGTCTATAATTAGTAACACTGTTTTATTACCATTTTTGAAAACTGGAATAATGGATGCTTCCTTCCAAAGTGACGGGTATAATTAATAATAATAATAATAATAATAATAATAATAATAATAATAATAATAATAATAATAATAATGTTTTATTTTCGCTGGCAGAGTTAAGGCCATAAGGCCTTCTCTTCCACTCAACCAACCTTAATCAATACATATAATCAGTATATGTCATATACATGCTGTACTTTGATATTCGTTTTTTCGATTTTGCAATTTTCAACATTGTGTAACATTCAAAATGCTCTAATGAATGCAGTTTTTCTTCAGAATCAGTGAAATTTTTACAACACAAGTTCACAAAATCATGTGTGAAATAAAATGAAAAATGTGCTCCCTTCTGCTATTCAAAGTATTCAGGATGAAATAAGTTTAAAAAAAAAAATAAAAAAAATTAACAACTAAATGGGTAAATATTTTTCTTCTTAAAAAGTAATCGGAAAAATATGAAAGCGTGTGTTATATTTTACATACACCTATCAGGAAGAAATAAAATATAAATTTAAAGAAAAATTAAGTACCGTAGCCTATACTTTGAAAACTGGGACAATTATAATTCAGTATTAAAAACAACAAAAATAATTATGTGTAAATTATTTGCAATATCAAAGTAAAAATTAGTATATTGCATGTCAACATTGTAAGAAATGTGTCTGTAAAAGTTTCAAATTAATCAATATCAAAGAGAATATTAGTAAACTGCATGTGAACATTGTAAGAATTATTTGTGTAGAAGTTTCAAATTAATATCAAAGAGAATATTAGCATATTGCATGTCAAAATTGTAAGAAATATGTGTGTAAAAGTTTCAAATTAATCAATATCGAAGAGAATATTAGTATATTGTATGTCAACGTTGCTAGAATCCATAGCTTTAATATGCATGTTGTCAAAAAAAAAATTGCACCAAATACTTCGATATTTCAGATAATCTTACCATCTGTAATAAGATTAAGAACAACCCATGAAATCCCAAAAGACAAATGGTCTCCTGCAACGCCTGTTACAGGAATAGTTCAACTACTCTCAATTAAGATTTTTGCCTGCTTTTCGTAGCCTCGTCTGATTAATTGAAGGGCTCAGAGCCAAAGGCGATCAACCCACAATTTTGTATTGTTCATTATTAAGCTTTTCTTTTAAACTATACATTGTTGTTATACAGAGTGATTTATATAGAACTGACACATTTCTTTCTTTAATTATTCCGTTGGAAATTCATTCAATGACCCAATTTTAGCACCAAATTAAGCAGAATGTTCTGGAGTTTCGATTCCTTGTCAAGAGATGCGCAGATGTTTATGTTTTATTCCTATTATTGGCAGCACTAGATGCGCAGGTGTTTATGTTTTATTCCTATTGTTGGCAGCTGTTTTCGACATTTTGTGTCAACGTGAAAATGCAGTACACATTAAATCAACGACTGTTCCTTGTGAAGCAATACTGGATTACGAATTCAATTACAGCTACTCAAAGGGCATACCAGAGAGAATTTGGTGCTCGCAATCCTCCCAAAAGAAACACAATACTGGGACTGGTAAGCATATTGGAAACAACTGGATCTCTGGTGAGTGAAAAGGGCAAGCACTGTTCATCTAGGCTTCCCACGGTTGTTGTTGACGTAAGAGCACGACTGGAGCAGTCACCCAAAAAATCATTAAGACGTTTGTCGCAGGAGACAGGGTACACCTACTCAATGTGTCAGAGAGCTGCGAAAAGTGCAGGCCTAAAACCAAGTTTCTTTGACGACCGAATAATTTCCAGGAACATGTGGGCACCAAGATCTCCGGATTTGACAACGCCGGACTTCTTTCTATAGGGTTACTTAAAAGACAGGGTTTACGCCACACGTCCCCAGACATTGGACGATCTGAAGCACAACATGACACAGGAGATTCAAGCTATTGACAACAGAGTCCTCCAAAGAGTGGCCAGTAACATGGAACGACGTGTTGAGTTGTGCCTTATGCAGGATGGAGGACATTTTCAACATTTGCTATAGAGGTAAATAATCTCCCAAAATTCCTCTACATTTTAGGTATAATAAGTTGTCGCTAGCACAATTCGTTTTGAAACAATTGATGAAAGAAATGTGTCAGTTCTATATAAATCACTCTGTAGATTCATGATATTTTTTGTGTTTATTCAATGTAGACCATTTAAAATAAATTGTGAAACCAATCATTTTTGTAAGGATCCTCTTAATATCAACTCTTATTTACTTATTTTGTAATTGTGGGTTAGTCGCCTTTGGCTCTGAGCCCTTCAATTCCTTTCTCTTCCTTTGTACATCAGGATAATGGCTAAACATCGGAAAACATAAAGATCAAAATAGAAGTACTTTGAAGACGGAATGGGCTGAGGAGAATTACATGTAGTAAGATCAATAATTATGGTTACTATAATAAGAATATAATTTATTTTAGAAAATAATAAAGCCTCAAAGAAATCTTTAAGAAAAATAAAGCTGTACGACTAACTGCAACTGACTAAAGACGATATTTTTTGGGTATATTATCATTCTACACTACTCTCTAGAAAAGCGAATCGAATAACAAAATGCATTTCGTTGTAAGACACACACGTTTGCAATAGAATTTACATGACTTTTGTGATGTCCCTTGTATTACTACCTCAATTTTAATTTTTAAATCATTTTCTGCACCTAATGAAAGATATTATGATGGAAATTTATCAAAAGTGTTCTAAAACGAAATTAGGAGGGAACTTGAGAGGTAGATGAAAGTATATCTTCAGTCAAAGCTTTGTAAAAGGAGGCCGAAATGTTGCAGAGCCCAAAGGGAAGCAGAGGAAGGGGGGGGAGAATAAAATAAAGGGAACAGAAACTCAATTCCACTTCCCATCAATTCCCTGGTGACCTTCTGGATGCTATCTGAGATGACCTGACCCCCAGGTGCCTCTTATTCTCTTGTTCAAACCTACTCGAAGGGAAGGACAACTTGCTCCCAGTCTTACGGATTTGCTCTTAAATACATGTCATCTTACGTTCCAAAGTTCGTTTTACTGATTCTAGGACGATTTCTGTTGCAGCGGGGACAGCACACAACCACATAATGTTACTTTAATTTGAGTTAGTTCACAACATATGTCTCTATTATACCTTGTACAAAACTGTGTGAGTGAATACAACAGGTTGCAGTGGATTCACGAGAAATGTGTGTTAAATACCTTACATAAAACCAGCTTTCATACTAAAGTAACACGTAGAAGTATATCGTTATGTTCTTGATGTAAATAACCGTACTAATTTGTTCGTAACATCATAATGTATAGGCCTACTTATGTGTCACTTGATAAAATCCTAGTGTAACAAACTTGGTGCCAGAGTCCAGACTAGACTCGTGCACAACCGGTTACGAAAAATAGAAATTATACTCGTACATTGCTATTGAACGCCTGGCGCTATAGTCAGTATGCAAAGCTCTTCTATCTCGCGGAGTGTCTCAGAGTCGGTTTATCGAATATTCGAGTTGTTTCTCATTTTTTTTGTGGGTGGACGGCAAATGCAGACTACATTGAGCCTTGCAGGAACTACAAGAGCACTTGCAAAGACGCGTTTATCATCGTAGACCTATCATTTAATTGACAATTCTTCCCCTCTCGATGCATTCAATCAATCATTCATTCATCGATTCAACCATCATCCATCCATCGACTCATTGATTCATTCGTACAACGATTTATTGATTCATTCGTGTATAGCGTGACTGATTGATTCATTAATTGATTCACTGAATGATTAATTCATTGATTCATTAGTTGATTCAATCATAGATTCATTGATTGATTCATTCATCCAGTCCAGGTATTACAGTTGGATACCTTCAAGGGCAACAAGCATTTGAGTTTCAGAGTACTTTTCTTTTTATTAATAACACTCTATCTTCTTAAAACAGATTTATTAATGAAATAATAATGCAACTCTTTAGAGTAATTAAAAGGCATTATATATTAACAACTACTGTTTTAAATGTATACATTTTGAGTTTAAAATGTAAATATTACACTATAATGTAGCCCTATGTACTTATTTGCTCTTCTCTTTACTAAGTAATTGTAATTTAATATATTCTTGCATTTCTTTACAAACCATATTTCTAATTTTGCATTACACTTATTTCCTTTATCGTTTCCAGTGTCCATTTGTTCATTTACATATGTATTACCTATGAAGATAAGTGTATTAACGTGTCCAATCAATAATTGTAGACCTATATCAAGCAAACACATTTTTTAGCAAGACAAAGTAAATTTCCTTCAATTGTTACTCCGTTTGTATACTTAAAAAATGTCGGTATCATGTATGAAGTGCGCCTGGTGTTCTGTCTACATGCAAAACATAAGAGATAATCAGTTGAAAATCGAATATTCGGTCGGTTGCTCAGTTCTTTAAAGTTCACGGAGTAATATAATACATAAACTACGATATTATTACTTACACACGTGATCAACCAATGACGCTAAATTCTTAATAAAATAATATTACAATGCACTGAAAGCATATATTTGTTCATAAGATTGGAGAATGCTGGGTTTGCAGTAAAAAACCTGCCTTGCGCAGAACTATGTATGTATGAATATCAACTTTTACATTTCTGTAGCAAAACACATTACTGAGTCTCATAGTGTTGTGTGAAATAGCAACCGACTGATACATTTTCGTTAGGTTGAAAGCAAAAAATCTTCTGCAGACATTATTAAGATTTCGTTATTGATATTTCCATCATCATCATTTTTGAGAGGCCTTGCTATATCATGTAAAAAAATTCAGTAACCTATCCGATAAGATGAAGTGGTCAAGTACAGTGCCTGAATAAATTGAACTTTGAGAAGGGATTATTAGTTTAGGAAATAGTGTTGTCACTTCAGACCAATATACTGCAGTTTTGTTAATTCGGCCAGAGAAGACGGTGATATTAAGTTAGTTATACAGAGAATGAAATTCATGACCGTAAAAAATTCTGCTTGAAAGCAACATCATATAAGTAGCAAATTTGATTTGTTATATTGAATTATTTAAACGTTACAATTGCTTGTTTTATTAAGTAGAATATTTTACGACGCTGTATCAACATCTTAGGTTATTTAGCTTCTGAATGAGATGAAAGTGATAATGCCGGTGAAATGAGTCCGGGGTCCAGCACCGAAAGTTACCCAGCATTTGATCAAATTGAGTTGAGGAAAAACGCCGGAAAAATCTCAACCAAGTATTTTGCCCAGACCGGGATTCGAACCTGGGCCAGACGCGCTAACCGTTACTGCACAAGTGTGGACCAATTGCTTGTTTGTTAAAATTTGTATGTGATAATGTTATGCATTTTGTATTCTTTTGTTTTGTGTTTTTTGGAAAATATAATATCAATTAATGCTCCGTCATAAAAGTTGCAACTAAAACCTTGTGCATCCCTCGTTTTCATCGTACGGCTCGTCCTCCCCCCACATGTTACCTGCACTTTGTTTGCGTTTTCACTGTGCCTAAACGAGACGCTGTACTGTATATGAAAATTAAACTTCGGACTCTTATTGCAAATCATTTTCTACACAAATAAAACACATCAACTGCAAGTACGAGTATTCTTTGATTTTTGCACACTTACTTGCATAATTTAATTTGTGTGTTCATCTGCGGATCAAAATTCCATCTGCACAAAAAAAGACTTATCCCCCTTTACCCGAACACCGGCGATTTAAACCTCTTTTGGTAACGGCACGTCATTGAGAGTTTATTTATTAAATTTCATTTGCCGTCTACCTACAAAGCCACATTATTGTTGGCCGTGATATGGAAGTCTTCGTACTTATTAAACATTGTACTTCCTTCAAATTTAGTAACAAACTTTTCAACAGTAATCTCACTAGACGTTTTGATTTATCTAGAGAAAATCAAAACTCGAGTGGGATTTAATTGACTATTACACGATTAGAAGAAAGTATATAAAGATTAGAAGTAACGAAGTACTCCAATACAATAAAATATTAATTGACTTACGAAAATACAACTGTCTTCAAATGTATTATTGTACCATCTCAAAATTACAAATATTACGCTAGATGCATGCTAGATGGCAGTAGTGAGCAATGCCTTCTCGTCGAGAAGTAATCGATTTATTATACACGAAGGCAATGTTACTAGTCAAGAAGGCTTTGTTGATTTAGTTTCATTTTTATTGAAAAGCAACATTCCACTTCAATTATCCTAATCCCAGTAATCTACGTCACTTGACAGATGATTTTCAATAAATCTTAATATTAAATAATCTCTGATACGTGACTATCCATAATATCATATAGCAGAAGCTATAACATAACCTAACTAATATACACAAGTGTTAGAAAAGTTTTAATTAACGACGATGACATAAAAATAAACATGAATAATTTTAAAAGGAATAATTTTATTGAATGTACAATTTTCAAATTTGAATGTAGTTGGTGGTTCAATTGATGTTATATTGGACGTGTGAGTAATAGAAGTGGAACTCGTTGATTTAGGCCTACATGGTATATTCAACTTATTCAGAATTTCCGAATGAATAATTTTAAAAGGAATAATTATTGAATGTACAATTTCCAAATTTTAATATGGTTGGTGGTTCAATTGATGTTGTATTGGACGTGTGTGTAATAGAAGTGGAACTCGTTGATTTAGGCCTACATGGTGTATTCAACTTATTCAGGATTTCCGAATGGTGCTCTTCATTTATTTGTAAATCGGATTTCAGAAGATGCATAGGTATGATCAGTGATTTTTATTAATTCTTGTTCTTGAATGCCAATGCGAGTCATATTTGAAACTGCCGTGCATCGACTGGAGTGGTTTGTAATTATATATATATCTTTTTTTTTTTTTTTGACGTCCAGACCAGTGCAGTTTCAAATGTTGGCAAACAAAGAAACAAATGCTAGGGACGCGATAAAATTAAACAAATGCTAGGGACGCGATAAGATTGTGCAATAAGCAGCCATGATTGGTTGAAATACGTCCTTTCGTACCGTTTTATTGGTCAAAAGTAGTATGACGTAGTAAGAGTGTAATAGTCTTCCTAATCATACTTAAAAGTAGGCGTGACAGATCTATTTTTATCGCTTTGACTTGGATGAGCCAAGTTCTTCCTCCGTACACTAAACTTTGATGTAGTGGTTAAAGTTATAACACCACCGCACCGGTCTCGTGGCAGCTGACGTCACATGAGGCAGCTCGTCAACTTGTCATGCGGGTTCTCTCGCTGTTCTTGGCCCGTAGAACGATATCGCGTACGTATCTGTGCTAGACGAAAGAAAAGCAAACGTGAGAAATAGTCATGGTTCTAGTGTCTACTCTTATAAATAAAATTTATTCCGCATTCACTATCGTTTTAGCTAGTCGGCTCATTTCACCGACATTATCACCTTCATCTCATCCAGACGCTAAATAACCTAAGATTTTGATAAAGCGTCGTAAAATAACCTACAAAAAAAAAGCTAGTCCAAAAGATGATTAGGCCTACAGTATTAGAGGAGAAAAATTCGCTCCGGCGCCTGGGATCGAATCCGGGTTCTTTGTTCTACGTACCAAGTGCTCTAACCACTGAGCTACGCCGAAATTCAATGAACAGCACCGGATCGAAATCCTCTTCTCTAGCGTTTTTTTCTTTGTGGCCTGACTCCAAGTTTGACATATAGGCTATGTTGACATATATTAAGTCAACTGCCATTATACAAGGAGCGCACTCAATTGAGTGACTTAGTGGCCGGGGTTTCACAGTAATATTTACTGTTGGACGAAGAATCTACGTAAAGATTAGTTTTTGGTCCTACAGAATATATCTATTATGGTAACAATGACTATTATGTTGACATATATGCTGAACTTGAAGTCAGGCCACAAAAGGAAAAACACTGGAGGAGAGGGATTCGATCCGGTGCTGTGGATTGAACTTCGGCATAGCTCAGCGTTTAGAGCATTTGGTACGTAGAACCAAGGACCCGGGTTCAATCCCCGGTTCCGGAGCGAATTTTTCTCCTCCGAAAGAGTACAACCTCCTTAGAGTGAAGCTAACGAAGCGTTTCGACACACGACAGAAGGAAGCAAGCGCGATTGTAACATGTTACTTCAAGAAGAGGCTTACGACTTGAAACTAACAGGAACACTGCACTCAGGTGAGTTGACTGGTTTTGTAGTGTGAGAACTCTTATTCAGTACCCATTGTTTTGCTGCGGAGAGCGCTAGTAATTTTGTCTATAGTCAGTGCGGTTTGATTTTGATAAAAGTCATTCACTGTTCTATGAATTACTTCACAACAAATTATTACATTCAAAGGAACTATGTTCTCCTTTTTTTGGTACTTTTTTATTAGGCAACAAGATCTGTTACAGTCTCGGATTTTCTATCGTTTTTGGGGATATATTAGATAGGTAGTGTGTATTAAACATTCAATCCACATGACATGCTAATAGATTACAATACCGATAGGTATAAAATATTTATAATTTTTTTGGCCATTTCATCATCATTAATTTTACACTACTGTGTAAAGAGTACAAATTTAAAATAAAGTAAAATACACACATTTTCAGGGAAAAGAGCTATCTCACTCTAATTTGTAAAACTGAAGTTAGATTACATATAAAATCAAGCTTGCAGAACTGGGCGACAATTATGGCGTACGGAATACGTCACTCACTCCTTCCTTTCACCCTCGTTTCATTGACTTGGTAGGGGAGGGGATTTGTATTCAGTATCTGTCTTATGTGATTGCGTACGGGTCACAGATACGTCATTCAACGCCGGTGGACTGTAGTAGTAGTATTTAGTAGTATTTATTTATTTAACCTGGTAGAGATAAGGCCGTCAGGCCTTCTCTGCCCCTCTACCAGGAGATTCCAACTACAATATCAACAATAAAATTACAATTAGTATTAAATTTACAATTACAATTACAAACAATATTACAATTAGTATTAAATTTACAATTACAATAAAATCAAAGTACGAAAAGATTACCTGAATAATTAAAGCTAGATAATTTATCATAGAGAAACAAAGAATATTTTATATTTACTGAATTACAAATTAAATCTAGAATAACAAAATTGTATAGTGGACTGGTGTACTGTGGACGAGGAACCAACGCTTTCCCCATGCTTTCCACCCCTCTGTCGCCAGTTCTGTATCCCTGTATTAAATTATTTAATTTATGTGGATTTTTTGAAATTGTAATGTAATTGAACCTATGACCTCGGCATGGCGCGTCCTCAGGTTCCGGATCGAGGAGACGGCCTCCAGATATGGAGGGTAGCTGTGAATATATTGAATAAGCAGTCGCGGACAGCCGATGAGGGGTGGTCCTCCAGCTTGGGGGTTGGGCGAAGGGCTAACAACCCATTACCGCAAAAACTTGTTAAGAAACCTTCAAATACGCTTCGGAATGAGAAATGATACTCGGGAGGATATTAAATACAGAATAAATATGGGAAATGCCTGTTATTATTCGGTTGAGAACCTTTTATCATCCAGTCTGCTGTCACAAAATCTGAAAGTTAGAATTTATAAAAAATTATATTACCGGTTGTTCTTTATGGTTGTGAAACTTGGACTCTCACTTTGAGAGAGGAACATAGGTTAAGGGTGCTTGAGAATAAGGCGCGTAGGAAAATGTTTGGGGCTAAGAAGGAGAATGGAGAAAGTTACACAACACAGAACTGCACGCATTGTATTCTTCACCTGACATAACTAAGAACATTAAATCCAGACGTTTGAGATGGGCAGGGATGTAGCACGTATGGGCACATACATAAATGCATATAGAGTGTTAGTTGGGAGGCCGGAGTGAAAATATCTTTGGGGAGGCCGAGACGTATATGGGAAGAAAATATTAAAATGGATTTGAGGGAGGTGGGATATGATGACAGAGACTGGATTGATCCTGCTCAGGATAGGGACCGATGGCGGGCTTATGTGAGGGCGGTAATGAACCTCCGGGTTCCTTAAAAGCCAGTAAGTAAGTAAGTAAGTAAGTAAGTAAGTGTAATGCAACAAATTATTACAAAACTGAATATCACATCATTACCATGATAAAACGGAACTGTAGGAAAACATATAAAATGTACATAAATAATAGGCTATCGGTCTTAATAATAAAAACTCTATATACATACGTTAAACTGTCTTATACTTATACAATGAGTAGCTCGTTTATAAGTCGTGTGTAAATTCCTTACTAATAATCACTACATACGTCGTGTATAACAGTACAACTGTTACAAAGTTACGTCATAGTTTCATTACTTCATTATGAAAGGTAATGGAATATCTGAGGTTCTCTATTGCATCCGGTAGAGCGCTCTAGTGTGCCCTGTTAAGTATCGATAGTACCACTTGCTCTGATCGATTACCACACTATATTTTGGTCAAGGAGTGCAAGTTACAGCAATATTATTCTAATTATTCTACGCTCTTTGGTTTGTTCGTCTGTGGTTGCAAGGCAGTCATCTTCATAAAATGACAGTCGATACGAACAGCTGTTAGAGGAGCTGCCATTTTTTCTCTATATACAACGCTTAAACAATGGGTTTCGTGTATATAACTACTGCTAAGCAATTTTATTCTTACGGTGTTGCTAATAAAAACTCTATATAAGACGTTTAACTCTCTTATACTTATACAATGAGTAGCTCATTTATACGTCGTGTGTAAATTCCTTACTAATAATCACTACATACGTTGCGTATAACAATACAACTGTTACACAGCTACGTCATAGTTTCGTCATTACTTCGTTATGAAAGATAATAGAATATCTGAGGTTCTCTATTGCATCCGGTAGAGCGCTCTAGTGTGCCCTGTTAAGTATCGATAGTACCACTTGCTCTAATCGATTACCATACTATATTTTGGTCAAAGAGTACAAGCTACAGTAATATTATTCTAATTATTCTGTGCTCTTTGGTTTGTTCTTCTTTGGTTACTAGGCAACCATCATCATAAAATGACAGTCGATACGAACAGCTGTTAGAGTGGCGGCCATTTTTTCTCTATATACAACGCTTAAACAAGGGGTTTCGTGTATATAACTACTGCAAAGTAATTTCCATTGTATAGTTACAGGCTGTTTGTACATCTATCACTTATGCATGGTTTAATAGTAATATTTTCTGTCTCAACTCTGCATAAGTCTCGTATAAAACCTATACACGGTTTATTAGTAAGACCGTATATGTTTAATCTCGATGACACCATATCCTTATTTCAATGCTAATAGTCTTTGAATATTCTGCATATGAAGTGAAATGCGCCATATATTTTCACCATTTATTAGGGGGACTTTATGTTCAGGACCAAGCACAACTGCAGTATCAGAAATATATTCGTGTGTAGGAGTTCCATAGAGTTAAAATATTAGTTTAAATTAAACAAGTGAACTAGGAACAGCGGCTTGTCTGCATGAGCGTACAGATTAAGTCCGGGCCGCGTGTTCTCAATTCATTCGGACTGCGATGTATTACGCTGCAATATATCAACAGGCATTAAAAAGCACTTGCCTTTCGCATCGCAAGGATTAACAGCTCGGCGCCAAATTGTTCCAGTATTTAACATGATCTGTGTTTTTCGATCATCAACTTTGTACCAACTAAAGAGATGATTACACACAGAGCATCAAACGCTGAAGTACCAAGTAAAACGACATCGTCACTCAAAACCGGATGCATCAAATCTTGAAAATCAGTAATAAACCTTATTATTAATTCATATTTCATGTACAACAACTTGAAAATTGTTTTACTAAGATGACATTTTCCTTCTTTGCTATGTTGCAAAAAATATATATATTAGGCTGATGCACAAGTTCATATTTTTTGTTAAGTTTATTTAAATTATGGTCATATCGCGTGTATAGGATGTTTCGGTAGATCAGTAGGCCGTGTTTAATGTAGTCAAGGTCCTGATTCTATTGTCTTGATTAGATCCCAGATGTTTGACAAAATGCCCCATTTTACTGGAGGAAGTAAATCGTTATTTGGATAGATATAAATGTGATTTGGAGTAAGTCAAAGTAATAGGACCAATTTTTATTTTGCCTTTTTAAGGTTTCTCTTACTAATAAATGCTTTTTTTTGTCATTTGGATTAATATTTCTTGTTTATTTGCAATTTTTTAATTAATTATTATAATGTAATGTGTATGAAATTTAAATATTTGAAATAATGAGTAACTTTACCAACATTAGTAAATAGAAGTAATTTATTTCGGTGCTTAATCTGCTAATAATCGTGCTTTAATACTATTGTTGTAATATGAATAATGATCGACAATCCACAGTTACAAATATATTATTTCAATGTCTACACGATACCAACAATCAGCTTTATAAATTTAAATATTAAGCTCGTTTCCATAGAAGTTGTCACATAGCATTTTCAATTGAAGACATTAATACAAAAACAGCCCCAGTCATTTTTAATGAAATTGAGTTAAGGACACAATTTGCTACTATTTCAAATGTTTATAGACTCAAAAAATGGCACATGTCAGGTGCAATAACCACAAGGACAAAAACCAGTTGTACGGAAACAGCTGACTTGTATTGTTCTATTTATTTTTCTTGTTCTCCTGAAAAATAGCAATTTTGACAACAGTTGTTTTTGTAATAATGTCTTCAATTGTTTGCTTTCATATTTTCAAATCTTACTGTTACAATTTTGTGCTATAGGTGTTTATTATTGTAGGAGAAAGAAATTTTGAGTGAGGAACAGTCAGTTATTGTCGGGTGACAGAAGGTATCAGATCAGTTAGCTAGAATACCTAAATTCAGTAAAACATTGAAAAGTAAACTTCATGATTACGTTAGTGAATTTGGTGACCATGTGCTTTCAACCGATGGTACGGTTTTGTTATGTAAGGTTTGTGGAAAGACAGTTAATCACGAAAAAAAGTACTGTACTTCATAAGTCAACATGTGTCACCTACGAAATAGTTCTTTTGACATAATTTAAATTTATTGCTAAAATATATTATGCCCTTTTCAAATTTATAATGAATTTTTCAAAGATTATTGTGCCTTTTTTACGTTTTATTGTCTTTTTTGCCTGCCTATTTTAACTGTTATAAATGCCTAAACATCCGGACTCTAGTCAAGAGTACGTTATAGTTTGCTTATGTTCATATAATGATTTTAGATTTTGATTTATGTTTGTGAAAATGGTGATTGAGGCGGTGATGAATCATGGTATGTAAATTTTCAATCCGGCATTTTCCTTTGTGAGTAAGGAAACCAATAACAAACTCCAGTTAGATTGATCTGTCACGAGGTTTGAACCCGGGACATCCCGAATGCGAGTCTCAAACTTTACCGTCAGAGCCAACTTCTCAGTTTTTAACACTATCTTGTTAGGAGATAGTTTATCATATGTAATTTATTATTTGAAGTGTTGTGCTTGCATATACGCTTTTGATTTCGTGGATTTTAAGAAAGTACGTGCTATTTGTAGCCGAAAGAAGATGGAGTGTGAAGTCGAAAAAAAAAAAAAAGAACACTTGCGACATATTATTCTGTTCACCTCCGTTAATCCGTCGAAAGTTTTTATTTTCTTGGCGCTCATTATTCTAGGGATCGGACTCCTCCATCCACTAAAGTCCGAGTTTTGTTTCATTGCCTTCAGTACAAAAGAATCTATTCAAGAACTAACCTGATGTGATGATATAAACCAACCAAATATGAGGATTATGTAGTGCTCTTAGACCCCATCTATCTACATTCTTGGATTGCACTCACCTGAAAAGGACAAATAATAGTTATTACCGAAATATTTCTGATACCGATCACGAGGACAATTGCGTACTTCTGAAACTACGTTTTAAGTATTCGAATAGGTAAGACAAATTACACTGGTAAACAAATTTTAATCAACCTTCTGCTTATGTTGATTTTTTAGTAGTTTATCAATAACTCTGACCCGCTGATCACGAATATCACATCAGTTTTTTCATAGTGTCAACGGTTTGGATGATATAAGCAATTTATATTTGATTAAAGCAGTAAATTAGTTAATTTGTAACATATAAAAATTCCAATAAATGTTTTGCTTATGTTGATTTTTTAGGGTTGTACCAATAACTCTGACCTGCTGATCACGAATATCACATCAGTTTTTTCATAGTGTCAACGGTTTGGATGATATAAGCAATTTATATTTGGTTAAAGCAGTAAATTAGTTAATTTGTAACATATAAACATTCCAATAAATGTTTTGCTTATGTTGATTTTTTAGGGTTATACCAATAACTCTGACCCGCTGATCACGAATATCACATCAGTTTTTCTGTAGTTTCAACAGTTTGGATGATGTAAGCAATTTAAATTTGATTAACACAGTAAATGATATTTATTTGTAACATTGTATGAAAACAGTTTCAAACCTAGGACAGTCATTAACACTACTTCAATAAATCATGAGTGACATGTAAATACACAAATACAATATAGGAATGCAAAATAGTTAACTCCTATGACCTAGAATGACTTAGAAAATATACAGGGTGGACCGCTCAAATGTACCTAATTTCAATTGTATGTGACTGGTAAACGGTTGAAGATAGAAACCTACAGTAACGTTTATATGAAAGGAAAACTCAACAAGTTTACCATATATCTACGTGAGCTCCAGCTGTCACTGTGACGATATCGAGGCGATGAACGACTTCTTGCCAAGCACGTTGGAGCATGTCTTCTGGAATGCTCTCAATAGCCTCTATGATGCGCTCCCGAAGATCACGAAGGTCTCCGACTGGGGTGGCGTACACTTTATCTTTGACGTAGCTCCAGAGAAAGAAATCGAGCAGTGTTAAATCCGGAGATCTCGGGGGCCAAGCGATTGGTCCTCTAAAGTCAGGATCAGCGCCGAGACAGTCTAGCATCGTATTGGCGAATTCTACTCGTTTGGGTTTGTCGTCCGGCTCCAGATGTTGCATTAACTGCCTTGTCAAGGTCACCTACGGCCATGCCTTGTATGCCTCACAGAACTTTGTTCCAGGCACAGTGGTGTATTTAACTTGCTTTGGTCCAATGTAATATCCACATACATAGCAGAAAGTGTCTGCCTGTAATTTGCACTTCCGCCCTGTAGACATGGTGTAAAGAACTACTAAACACAAAGATACATACGACTGCAAAGATAACGAACCTACTATCGTGACTGAGCGTCACCAGCAGATATTTATACGCCAGAGCCATGTTGCCACCTAGCGGATATCAACATAAATACTTACATGTACATATTGCTAAACCAGTATTCTGAGAAATAAAATATCCCGATATAATCCAAAATATTGACACTACGACAAAACCATTAACGGATTCATGTTCAGCGTGTCAAAATCTGTAAGTAATGATCAAAAAACAATGATAAGCAAAATCTTGTTTAGCAGTGTTATATTACCATGATGTACCGGAGTACATATGGAGTTTCAGTGCAGTAATTCTGCGTTTCCATATGATGAAGAATCGGTAGAACGGAGTGATACAAGACGGCGCCATGTTCCGTCGGACCCCGGCCACTTAGTCACTCGTAATGAGTGCACCTCTGTATACGTTGTTTGACATTGTGTCTAATGTCACACATACTATGACACGGTACATGAGAGTAGGCCAACTAAGGGGAACACAGCAGGCAGAACTTAAAATGAGAGGAATTCAATTTGGCATCGGAGCTTGAATCCGGTGTGGCTTAGCGGATAAAGCGCCAGTACGTAAAGCTGGAAACCAGGGTTCGAGTTCTGGTTCCGGAGAGAATTTTTCTCCGTTCTACCGATTCTTCACCATAAGACAAATTATGCTTATTGCATTAATCTGTATGAATCTCTGTATTTCGCACTTTGTCAATCGCTCTCATTGCTTTCTCTTTCTCTGAAAATAACAGAAACACGATGGATCAGTGATTACATTTCATCGTGTTGGTCAATTCTGTAGTTGAATGAGGTGGATCACTGTGAATTAAATCGTTCAAACGGCCTTAATAAAAGTCAGATAGTCTTTTTGAAGATGGAGAATCATTCGTAACTAAATTACCCTTTTATGAAACGAGAAAAATATATTCGTGCATAACTTTCCCGATGACGTCCTCCTCTTAAAGGACAAAAATGGTCCTCTTGGCCTCCGATAGCTTCACTGTTCGGCTAAACTCAAATGGATGTCTTAAAATTTCGTTTTTTATGCTTCACACTCCATTTTCTTTTACCTCTACTTAACACAAATTTTAAAAAGTGGAAAATTCAGGACGTATTCAACAACACAATATTGTGACATTACATAACAAATTGCAAACAAATTTCTTACAAAATCTACATTGCCATGGAAAGGAAGTAATGCGATCTTTTGCATCAGTTTGTTAATTTTAGTATAGGTGTGGTAAATTGACATGAAACTTGTGAGTTTGAAATAAGAAAGGTAGCCTATCTGTTGGGCATTGTTTGCAGAAAATTTGATACTCAGTTACGTAGAATAGTAGTTTTATCAATTATTATGTAAAATTGTAATAAAAAATTATGATATTTACATAGCATAATAACCTAAAAAAATATAGTAGGTAAATAGCAAAATTATATTTAAAATATGATAGGAGCTTATGTTAGCATAATTATCAACATAATGGTCATTAGGCCTACTTGATTGTTCACTTCCTAATTTACCTTTTTCATCTGTTTTTAATAAAATTTGAAATATTTCTCACAATTAAATTATTGTTTCTAAATAGGGGTAAAATAATATCCCATGTTACATATTGTATTCCTAGAATTGTATGTTACTTATCCAGGATTAAGAAAATAGCAATTTAGCCTTCTTTACCAGCTTTTAAAAATACAAAATTGGAATAAAATAAATATCTACACAAAGTGAAACATATAAATATAAATGGCAATACGGAGGAAATTAAATGCAGAATATAAATACTCGAAATACCTGTTATTATTCGGTTGAGAATCTTTTGTCTTCTAGTCTGCTGTCAAAAAATCTGAAAGTTAGAATTTATAAAACAGTTATATTACAGGTTGTTCTATATGGTTGTGAAACTTGTACTCTCACTTTGAGAGAGGAACAGAGATTAAGGGTATTTGAGAATAAGGTTCTTAGGAAAATATTTGAGGCTAAAGGCTGATTCACAATAAACCGGGAGCGGTAGCGACAACGAGAACGAGAACGGAAATAAGGTTAAAATAAATGTATTTAAATGTGAGCATTCACAATAGTTAATTGTGAGTGCTCACATTTAAATACACTTATTTTAACAATATTTCCGTTCTCGTTCTCGTTGTCACTTCCGTTCCCGGTTTATTGTGAACCAGCCTTAAGAGGGATGAAGTTACAGGAGAATGGAGAAAGTTACACAACACAGAACTGCACGCATTGTATTCTTCACCTGACATAATAATTAGGAACATTAAATCCAGACATTTGAGATGGGCAGGGCATGTAGCACGTATGGACGATTCCAGAAATGCATATAGGGTGTTAATTGGGAGGCCGAGACGTAGATTGGAGAAAAATGTTAAAATGGATTTGAAGGAGGTGGGATATGATGATAGAGACTTGATTAATCTTGCACAGGATATGGATCGATGGCTGGCTTATGTGAAGGTGGCAATGAACCTGCGGGTTCCTTAAAGGTCATTTGTATGTAAGGAAGTGAGACTTGCATGTCATGTTTCACTATAGGCTGCTTTATAAATTATTTTAGTTTTACCTCATACCTGCGATGCCTCAAACATAGACCGAAGGTGCACCAGGGAGTCGCGACGCACAGTTTGAGAACCCTGCTCTAAAAGATAAATGTTGCCCCCCTCTTGTTGTTTCTAAAAATTCATCCTCCATCATTTTTTATACATCCGAAACCTCTATAATTTTTAAGCGAAGACAAGTAACCTTAGAAACAATAACAGGAACTAGTAACAACTAGCCGTATCCGTGCGCTCCGCTGAACCCGTTACAAATAAATATAAAGTAATTACATAATTAAAATAGGACGTTTGATCCAGGGAACATTCGTGTTTGATAGAAGGATAAATCGTTTAATATGTTACTTAATTTAAATTGTATTTAAATAATTAAAATGCGATCATTTTGGACCAGAGACCACTCATTTGGTGCAATGACAATTCCTTTAACATGTTTCTTAATTGTTATTACATGCAACAATAGTTTAATGAAGATTGACATCATTTCACTTTAATGTGTATACTTTATATTACTTGAATCCATTGAATTATGGTAATAACTTAATTTAACCCTTGCTTTCTACGTCTTCAGAAAATGGCGCTTGGCCCACTATGGTTCTGAACCCTTCAAATAACTTAAATAGTGATACAGCATATATAGTGATATGCAATTATATTTCTTTCTTTCGAAAATGTAAGAATTCACGATCTCCTACGTACTATTGCCATGGATGAATGAATTTCTTTTTCTTCCTACTCAAAAATTTTATATCTTCCACATAGGAGTTACTGCAGGAACAACAACGCTATAATCTGAGGCGGCGGTGAAAATGTATTGTATTGTTATTTTAAAAGTCTTGTATATCCTTAAATATCAGTCCTATCAAAATTTTGCATAGAGTAAAACTTATCGGAAATCATTTTTAAAGAAACGTTTGTTATGTAACATTTTTCAGAAAAAGCAATAATAAGCGACATATTTCGATTTAATTATTCAGGCCCATTTAAATAAAGTATTTTGCCTAAAATCTAAGTTACAACGAACTTAATTTATATTCCAATTTTCATCGAAATCCGTTCAGTCATTAACGCGTGAAAAAGCTACAAACATCCAGACAGACAGACAGACAGACATACAAACAAAAATTAAAAAAAAAAACGATTTTCGGTTTCATGATGGTTAATTATACATAATAACACCAATTATTTTTGGAAAATCGAAAATTACCAGAAAAATTTTGGCTACAGATTTATTATTAGTATAGATGTGCACAATATAATTACAGTAGAGTATGTAAAAATATGGTATGTGAATGTATAAATGAAACAAAGTAGTTGTATGTCAGAAAATGTGTACCTAAAAGATTGTGTCAAATTACATTAGATGAAAAATAAATAAGCCAAATACAGGTATGTAAAATAGATTATGTGTCAAATTACTTTATATCAAATAGCAGTAGGTAAATTGTAGTACGTCAATGCACTCGGAATCTAAGAACATATCAATCATAGAACAATACAGAAGAAGATGAAGTTTAGACACTGATCTCGAAAATTAAATTTCTCCTTAATAATCGAAGTAAAGACGAAGATCAAAAAAGATAGTTATGTCGATGAAAATTTGTGTAAGTTATAGACTGCTGTAAACCATCAAACATGAAGATATGAGGAACTTCATATGTGAAAGCGGACGCTGGTGATTCACATATTACCGTTCGCTAGATGATCCCCTCAACATCCGATCCTCGATGAAAGCTAATCTTCAAACATCGAAATGAAGTGCCGAGACGAACAATGAGAAGTTGATAAAATTCTGACTCCAATCCGGCGAGTCCCTGCCGTCGTATCTTGCTGTTCCCTCGCCCTTAATTGATACACTGTATTGCTTGTTTAATTATTATTTGCCCCCGTAGGCAGGCAACCAGACCTACTCCGCTCCGCGGAATAATATGTGTGTATTTGCATGTTGTATACATAGATTGGTACCAAGAGTTGATTTAGCCAAGGGGCATGTAGTGTACGTGTACGGAGGGTGGGTTAGGGAGGGTTGAAGTGGATCGGGGGTGGAGTTTGGAAGGGGTTAGTACGTTGTAGTTGTAGGTATTATGCGTTATCATGTATTAAATCGGAAATCGGCTTTTATAGTACTTACGAACCTTGATGTATGGATTCAGATTACACACTGCTGTTAGCTGCTGAACCGCCATCAGATATTCTATCAGCCCACTGCACCCCGACTCTTCTGACGACTAACGTCGCTTCATTTTGTATACATTTCAACATGTTTTAGTATAAATTAATTCAAATTTGTGACTGACATCTCCCGATATGAATTCGCAGTGGATCCATGTGAAGAGAACCGTCATAACAGCAAGAGCGAAACGTCGTAACAGCAAGTGACGAAGGCGTATAGGAAACGAAAAAATAAATTAATATTTTTACTTCAAAAAGCTGCATTCTCATGAAAGAAATGTTAATCATCATTGTTTACGAAGTCATATCATATGGTTCAAATCAGCAGAGACTTAGTCTTAGTCTAAAATTCTGCAATCTTGTGAAATAAATCTTAATCATCATTGTTCACGAAGTTATACCATATGGTTGAATTCAGCATAGTCTTAGTCCAAAATTCTGCTTTCTCGTGAAAGAAATCTTAATCATCATTCTACACAAATTTATATCATATGGTTCAATTCAGCAAAGACTTAGTCTTAGTCCAAAAAATTTTGCAATCTAGTGAAATAAATCTTAGTCATCATTGTTCACATGGTTCAATGCAACAAAGACTTAGTCTTATTCCAAAATTCTGCATTCTCGTAAAATAAATCTTAATCATCATTGTATACGAAGTTATATCATATCGTTCAAATCAGCAAAGACTTAGTCTTAGTCTAAAATTATCCAATCTAATGAAAGAAATCTTAATCATCATTGTTCACAAAGTTATACCATATGGTTGAATTCAGCAAATACATAGTCTTAGTCCAAAATTCTGCAATCTTGTGAAAGAAATCTTAATCATCATTGTTCACGAAGTTATACCACATGATTCAACGAAATAAGGACTTAGTCTTATTCCAAAATTCTGCATTCTCGTGAAAGAAATATTAATCATCATTGTACACGAAGTTATATCATATGGTTCAATTGAGCATAGACTTAGTCTTAGTCCAAAATTCTGCAATTTTGTGAAAGAAATCTTAATAATCATAGTTCACGAAGTTATATTATATGGTTCAATTCAGCACAGATTTAGTCTTAGTCCAAAATTCTGCAATTTTGTGAAAGAAATCTAATCATAATTGTTCACGAAGTTATACCATATGGTTGAATTCAGCAAAGACTTAGTCTTATTCCAAAATTCTACATTCTCGTAAAAGACATGTTAATCATCATTGTATATGAAGTTATATCATATGGTTCAAATCAGCAAAGACTTAGTCATAGTCTAAAATTATGCAATTTTGTGAAAGAAATCTTAATAATCATAGTTCACGAAGTTATATTATATGGTTCAATTCAGCACAGATTTAGTCTTAGTCCAAAATTCTGCAATTTTGTGAAAGAAATCTAATCATCATTGTTCACGAAGTTATACCATATGGTTGAAATCAGCAAAGACTTAGTCTTAGTCCAAAATTCTACATTCTCGTAAAAGACATGTTAATCATCATTGTATATGAAGTTATATCATATGGTTCAAATCAGCAAAGACTTAGTCTTAGTCTAAAATTATGCAATCTAGTGAAATAAATCTTAATCATTATTGTTCACAAAGTTATACCACATGGTTGAATTCAGCAAAGACTTAGTCTTAGTCCAAGATTCTGCTTTCTCGTGAAAGAAATCTTAATCTTCATTGTACACAAAATTATATATATATGAGCCGTTCAGAGCAAAAGTGTTGTAAGTCAAAATTGGGTAATGAGGTTTAAAGTAAAAATTCTGTAAAATATAGCGCAAAGTAGCAATTAATATGTCCTTCTTTCTCTCCACTGATTAATAATAATTTAAATAAATTGAATATCAATTGCTACTTTGCACTGTATTTTACAGAATATTTACTTTAACCCTCATTACCCATTCTTCACTTACACCACTTCTGCTCTGAACGGCTCATATGGTTCAATTCAGTAAAGACTTAATCTTAGTCCAAAATTCTACATTCTCGTAAAAGACATGTTAATCATCATTGTTCACGAAGTTATACCACATGATTCAATGCAACAAAAACTTAGTCTTATTCCAAAATTCTGCATTCTCGTGAAAGAAATATTAATCATCTTTGTGCACGATGTTATATGGTTCAATTCAGCATAGACTTAGTCTTAGTCCAAAATTCTGCAATTTTGTGAAAGAAATCTTAATAATCATTATTCACGAAGTTATACTAGGCCTATATTGTTTCAATTCACAAAAGACTTAGTCTTAGTCCAAAATTCTACATTCTCGTAAAAGACATGTTAATCATCATTGTTCACGAAGTTATACCACATGATTCAATGCAACAAAGACTTAGTCTAGTACAAAATTCTACTTTCTCTTGAAATAAATATTAAACATCATTGTATACAAAGTTACATCATATGGTTCAATTCAGCAAAGACTTACTCTTAGTCCAAAATTCCGCATTTTTGTGAAATAAATCTTAATTGTTCACGACATTTTATCATATGGTTCAATTCAGCAAAGACTTAGCCTTAGTCCAAAATTCCGCAATCTTGTGAAAGATATCAATCATCATTGTTCACGACGTTGTATCAGATGATTCAATTCAGCAAGAACTTAGTCTTAGTCCAAAATTCCGCATTCTTGTGAAAGAAATCTTAATCATCATTGTTCACGACGATATATCAGATGGTTCAATTCAGATAAGACTTAATGTGTAGGAAGTCCTCTTTTCAATCGTACTGATATCATTTCATTATTTATAGGGTTATTATGTTGTTATACATTATCATTATATATATTAGAATATAAATATTCTCTCATTTTATTCTCATCAATGTATTATACCATCATATTTGTTATGTTAAGTTAGTTTTCACTATGGGTTGCTATTAAATGCTTGTGACGGAATGCGCTTGTATTTTAATTCTCATCAATTGGAACATAATTAAATTTCGTATATCTGTTAGTCTTACTATAAAATTTAACCATATCGCACTTCTGTGCGCCGAAGTAGCATGGTGCTTATTCAGCTTGAATAAAGGTTTGCCTATTATTCTTATCCACAGAATGATCGTAATGGATTCATGGTTGCATTCCTAAGATTGCTCATTAAAGGGAGATGATGTAATAAAATTCGCAGATATGTCTGGACAAGAGTAGCTTCCCGAGTCGAGGAAATGAAGAGAAAAGGGTGGGGGTAGCGAGTGAAGACTGAAGGAAGAAGTGGCGATGGGGTGTAGATAGAGCACATCATAACCACTAAGAAGAAGCGTTTCTACAGAAAGAAAAATAGTTGAAGGCACCACATAATGATATAAAGAACAAGACCGGTGTTAGAAAGAAGTAGAAGGGGAGTCCCCACCAAAAATGCCTCACTTTCAACATCAAAGAGAAGTAAAAACTGGAAGCGAGTATCAAACAGAAAGGCATTCTGAAGAGAGAATTCCTTTCCCTGGTCCCTCAATAAAACACAGAGTGCCAAGGTTCATTACTTCCACTGCCGAAAAGCAAATGTAGCAAAGAAAATTTTCAAGCGTTTAATGTCGATCAGCCGAGACAAAAAAGTGAGTCACACCGTTTTGTGATTAATATAGCCTAGTACTATTCTTTATCAGTATAATCAAATAACCACTAGTCTTTCATGTACCTCAGGTAATTTTTATAATCCATTTCACTTTGGCAACGGAGAAGTGCAACTACAATCCTAATGCACTAGGTCATTCCTTAAAAATATTCTAGTCAAAATATTACACAGTTATAACAGGGAACCCTAGTTTGATTCAGAATAAAGCAAATGAAAATCTGTGTCTTTCCCATTGGAATAACTAATAAAATTCAACATTGACTTATCAATAAGTTATTTAAGAAATGCGTGCAATGCTATTTAGTGAAAAGCAGAAAATCTCTGACCTGTTGCTTCATCACGATTATCGAAAAATCACGATCACACCTGTGATTAAACAGCTCTTTAAAGAGTGATCACAGTTCGAGGACTAAACTGTTCACCAGCTGAGACAGTTAATGTTCTTTTGTCACTGCGTGCGCTGAGCTGCTGTGCTTATGCTACCTAGTGACAACACTGGGAACAACTACGCCCGCGAACTATGAGTGCCCGAATATTTTCAGGGTAGCCAATTCGATAGAATTCAGGCTCATCCTGACAGATTTCAATTTCTTAAAGCCGGAAAATATATTATTGTCAACCGGCAGCCCAAAATCTGGCAGGTTTTTACATTGCTTAATCTGATTCCATAATAAGCAGTGACGTTATTAATTGGCTACACTATTCAAATAGTAAAATTACAATAATAACAACATTTAACGAAATATCATAATGATTTAAAAAACAAAAATGTTTCATTCATCTTCTGAGTGATGTATGAATTAGGGTAAATTAGGGTCAGTTGGACAGTCGGGCACGTTGGACACTTTATACTTTAACGTATTACCTCGTCACTTGTGGGCACCATATTCTGCTAGAAGTCAATGACGGAAGTAGCTACGAGTGGGGCTACTTCCGTCATTGACTTCTAGCAGAATGTGGTGCCCACAAGTGGCGAGGTAAGACGTTAAATTGCAAAGTGTCCAACATGCCCGACTGTTCAACAGACCCTAATTTACCCTATATCAAAATTACTAATTTTCCGTTTTTTCCTACATAATATTTTACTTCAGTAATACTGGACAAGATCAAATGGACAATCATTATATTGGCTAGCCAGGCGACAAATATTCAGTTTGTCTATAGCATTAGATTAAATGAATGAATGAATAAATGAATGAATAAATAAATGAATAAATAAATAAATAAACAAATAAACAAATAAATAATAAATAAATAATAAATAAATAATAAATAAATAAATGAATTAATAAATAAATGAATTAATAAATAAATGAATAGATAAATAAATAAATTAATAAATAAATAAATAAGTAAATAAATAAGTAAGTAAGTAAATAAACGAATGAACGAATGAAGGAATGAACGAATAAATAAATAAATAAATAAATAAATAAATAAATAAGTAAATACATAAGTAAATAAATAAGTAAGTAAATAAACAAACGAATTAACGAATGAAGGAATGAAGGAATGAACGGATGAATAAATAAATGAATAAATAAATAAATAAGTAAATAAATAAATAAGTAAATAAATAAGTAAATAAATAAGTAAGTAAGTAAATAAAGGAATGAACGAATAAATAAATAAGTAAATAAAGAAATAAACGAATAAATAAATGAATGAATAAATAAATAAATAAGTAAATAAATAAATAAGTAAATAAATAAGTAAGTAAGTAAATAAACGAATGAACGAATGAAGGAATGAATAAATAAATAAATAAATAAATAAATAAGTAAATAAAGAAATAAAAGAATAAATAAATGAATAAATAAATGAATAAATAAACAAATAAATAAGTAAATAAATAAATAAGTAAATAAATAAGTAAATAAACGAATGAACGAATGAAGGAATGAACGAATGAATAAATAAATAAATAAGTAAATAAAGAAATGAACGAATAAATAAATGAATAAATGAATGAATAAATAAACAAATAAATAAGTAAATAAATAAATGAATAAATAAATACATATATAAGTAAATTAATGAATGAATTAATGAATTACTTTTAAATTTTTAATGTTTTTAAAATGATGAAACGCCAATTTATACGTCTCAGTATTGTGCTTACACTTGACTTCTATGAAGTACAAACACATAACCTCAACATTTTCTCGCCCTCTTCTACCATATCGAGCATTGAAGCATCTTAGTGAGACGCTCTGATGAGCGGGGAAGAAAAAACTGTTCAGTGTTCACCTCGAACAAGTTTGCAGTTCAATCACTGTTTATCATTATTTCACTGTCTAAGATCACCGTGATCATAAATGAGCAATTACAGGTTGAACAGTGATCACAAAAGAGCAGTTTATCTCATCACTAAATGCTATTATGGAATCGTTCAGCGATGATAAAAGTTTCTTTGCAGATGAGTGCGGCTTGAGTAAGGAAATGTGTTTAGGATGTACGCCGAACATAATGGAATTTCATAAGTGCATGATGCAGTACAGTAAAAGGGAGCTATTACTCACTCTTGTAACATTTCGCCAGTGGTCTCAAAAGCTGTAAAACTGATCCCAAAATTAGTGGCAATTATTGGATAACCCAAAATAATAGAAGATAAAGTTGCTGAAAATATACAGTATTTGAGATTACATATCTTGTAGTGAAGTGGAATTCGTTAGAAAAAATGACAAGAAATTATTTACAGACTTTCTCAAGGACGTATTACTTCCCTGTTCTTCCACACGAAACTTATTGTCGATTCCTATGGTATACATCGTGAAGAACAAATGACGCGCCAAATTTTAGGAGACAGAAATCATGAGATAGAAAAACTAGTTGTGAAGATAACACCTGGGAATATAACATAAGAATCGAAGGCTTTAGATACCATTTTGTGTGTTAGCTGAACTGGCTTGTAGAATTGGTGAGTTTTTCAAGAAAACATCTGATTTCTGCATAAAAAATTTGAAAGTATCTGAAAAGTATCTGAAAATGTAGCGATTAATAAATATGGACTGTGCACAGAAAAACTATATTTTATGCACTTTCTTTATCAACTACGAGCACTGAAATATATATCTGCTAGAATAAAATTATAATGAAATATTAAATTTGTGAGTATTAACTCAAAAGCGTGTTATTGTTTCAATTATTGTCAAATTTGTACTTAATTTTCCTGTAGTTTGTCTCTTGTACCTACCTCAATTCTCTGTCCTTGTAACTTATATGTCATTTGAGATCGCGTGAACAAATTTTCTGTATATTCGTAATTGTATGTACCAAATTCAATAACATAATTTTAATTTTCATTATTATTTACCCATGGCAGTTAGGCTTCACGTCTGAAAAACCCTGTACTACGAATTTTCCTATTCCTAACAGTATCTTGATAAAAAAAAAATTCGTACTATTTCTCATAGCATTTTGACCCCCTTATGTAGTATTTACGCGAATCTATTGCGCAAGTTTTTTGTCAAATGTATTCAAAATTAGGGTGCGCATTAGATTCGATGGCGCATTAGATTCGATTGCAAATTCGTTCCTTACGTAGTTCGCCGGTAACTTCAAATATTTTATCGTTTGTTACGTAATAAAGCATTGCTGAGATTCTCGACTTCTTTACAGTTATTCATTTACCGGTATTTACTCTTTGGCCTATTATTGCATAGAGCGTTTGAATGATTGTAAAACCATTCAAGAAATGCTACATTTCAAATGCTTTGGATGGCAGCGAAGATGACGTGCTCTGGAACGACGAGGACGTAGACATCTCCGAGGATTCCAATGACGAAAGCATTAGTGAATAGTAGTGAGTCAAATGTTTACTTACCATATTTCATGTAACAATAGTCCAATTGTATAAATTCAGTGTTCTGATAGTTTACGTACAGATCTATTGTTGCATTAAATATAAATTTAAATAAATACCATATATCCTGCCATTGATGCGCAATACATTTAAAACAAACTCTTTTTTATGATTTTAAGTTTCAAATTTGGGATGCGCATTACATTCGATGGCGCATTAGATTCACGTAAATACGGTAATATAATTTTACGGAACTTCCATTATCCTCCTGAGGGTATAGTACACTATACTACAGTATATTTCATACATGATTATGATATAAGACGTAGGTATGTGCAGAGATCCGAAGTATAGTATGATATAACTGTAACCTGGATAATTTTTCCTCATGTCAGTATTTTTTTAAGTGGAGAATTATATATTGAACTTTAAAATAAAACAAACATGTCTCAGGAAGTTAACGAATTCTTGCAACTAACTGAGCATACGTGAGTGTAATACAGTCATGTCAAAAATGCCCATAGATGCAAGCGCGCGCTTTAGAGCTCAGGAGAGCTTGAACGCTTTACAGTGAAAAGGAAAGAGACAGGCGATAGAGGTAGTATATGTCGCTTGGTAGAGCTATATACTGGGATGGCCAGCACTGATTTAATGGATAATGAGAAGAGAACTTATAAACACTGTAGCCATGTTAATTTTTAGATTCATCTGAGAAGTATAAGTGCATTATAAGAATGTAAGTTTTAATTTTAATGCTCATTTTCACAAGTTTTCTCTTTAATTGAAAATTAATATTTTCTCAACTTTTTTTTTACAGAAAAGTGAAATTTTGAGATATGTTTATTTAGTAGCCCTTACAGGCACTGAAACAATGTTTTCGTGACTCTAATATATCGTAAATACGTATTACTGAAGATAGTGTCCTAAAAATTTTGAAAAATTCGCATGGAAAATGTTTGTAAGGAAATGAATTAACAAAGCAACTACTGTTACATCATAAATAAAAGATATGTCCCCATGTGTTGTAGAAACGTCAGCTCTATAGCTTCAGCACATTTCGAGAAAATAATTTAGTATTCTGATGATAGGAATTTGAGTACCAATATCACCTTAAAAGCATAATGCGATAAGAGTTTTATTATGTAATATTAGTTACAGTTTAAACATATATCTAGATAACTTTGCTTTGTACTATAATATTGTTTTGATTAGTTTCTTGATTACTTTTATAAGGCTAAAGATACCTTGAATATTAATTCCAACTTACTATGTCATACTCAATCTCTTTCTTTGGGATATCACTTTCTTGATGAATGACGTGTTTCATTCAATTAGTACAGTACAGTTATACTACTATGGAATTTATGTGAATATTCCTTCTTAACTCTTTATTGTGTTATTAACGTTTAAATTATTAAGAAATTGGTGTTAGTACTTTTGTTTTACAGATAATATAGATAATATGAAACAGAAAGAAGCCATATCAAAATAACGACATAAAATTTCACGTTCCGTTTGAAGTTTGTGCACCACTGTTTTCTTAATCCAACAGACTTATTCATTTACATAATATTTCCTCCTTCCATACCTAGCGCTTCATGCCCGCGCACGACGACAAAGTCAGAAAAATGCGCTTGCTTTGTATGCATTTATTGACACTACAATTGGGTATACACCCGGTGGCAGTGATATACAATATAGAATAATACCATTACAATTTTACAATAATTACAGCAATAAAAGAAAAAAGAAAATAAAATAAAATAAACCTAAATTTATTTTTAACTATAAATAAATAGATGCAATAAACCTAGGACTATAAATAAAAACTATGCTATAATAACGCATAACAATAACCTAATTTATAAGTACTTCTATTTCACCCGACTATTACCAATAATTTAAGTAATTACATATCACCTTAATTAATTACAAATCAACTTAATTACATATAATATTAATTAATCACGTATCACCTTAATTTATTTACATATGAACTAAATTACATATCATCTTAATTAATTACATATCAACTTAATTAATTACATGACACAACTTAGATTATTACACTGCACCTACAATTACATTTTCAGTCTAATCTTCTCAACTTTTCCTTAAATGTATTGATTTTGAGAGGACCACCCTGAAAGATTGCCACAGGTAAGCTGTTCCAGTCTACTATTGTGCGGTTAACAAAGGAAAATTTTGCCACATCCGTTCTTTGTTTTCTATATTTAAACTTCCTAATATGATCTACCTTGCCTACGTATGATGGTGTTGCTAATCAAGCATTGATGTCGGTCCATGCTTTGTGTCCCATTTGTGCCTTAAGCAATGCGGTGAGTCTGGTTTTTCGTCGCCTTGATTTGAGAGATTCCCACCCTAAGTCTTTTACTATCTCTTCGCCATGCCCCTTTCCCATTTTGACATATTTTGCTGCCTTGCGTTGGACCTTTTGTATTTAATCGATTTGGTTTTGTCTATGCGGATCCCTAACCTACTGCTCCATATTCCATCACTGGTGTAATATAAAAATTACTAATAGGCTTTATCATCTCCACGCTACTATAAGCCACATTACTTCGTATGTAATTAATTGTGGATTTATATTTCTTGTACACAATTAATGACTGGAGTCACAATTCCAGGAACCCCTTAAAACTCCGACTTAAAAATAAAAATCAGCCGAGAGACATACAACGGTCCAGTTCAGTAGCAAGGTAACTATAGATTCCAATACTTTTAATGGCAAAATCATATACTGTACGTTCACCAATATCAAACAAACCTTGGCACCATTTTCCGTGTGCCTTATTACGAACAGAGCTAGGGTTTATCTTGGAATGCTGAGAGGAAGGACGAGGGCTGTTTTCCCCCCACTACCCGCTAAAAGTGCATGCCTCACGTTCGTACCCCGGGAACCTTGTGCACTACCCCGAGTTGGAAAACTGCCCCAGGAGCTTCTGAATGGGGGTGGAGAGAGAACCTCACAGTTTCAAACTATAATGGACTTCTTTTTCCATTTATTGAAACCGTAAGGGATATTGAGTATGCGTATATATATGTATGTGTGTGTGTTCGTTTCGGTACTAAAAGGGGTGAAAGGGTGAGACGGGAGAGTGTCGGATAGAAAGGGGTTAGAGAGGGTAGTATAAGAGAATGGATGGCTGGAAAATATACATCGTAAATGTCGAAAGTTTGGTAGGGGGTGGAGGAAGTTTCATAGGGGTTGGGATAGGTTTATATAGGTGTTGTAGGAGATGGGTTCTATCTCCTTCGCCACCCCCTACGTCCCCTAACGTTTAAATAGAACAACGCACTGATTATTACTGGTTTCTAGTACGTACCAAAGAGTTAAAACAAAGTTCGGTTGAGCGAGAAATAACTAGGTGAGGGGGTAGGAAGAGGTAGTGAGAGAGTACCAACTACTTCGCCTCCAATGTGGTAACGGTGATAAATTTTACATGGACTGGAGCGAAAATCCTATAGAGAGAGAGAGCGAAAGAGAGAGAGAGGAAATGGTAGAGAAAGAAAAGGGTGGGAAGGTACGTTTCGGGGAGAGATGGGGTGGAATGGAAAGTAGTTACAGACGTATTCAACTCTCAGTATCAGGGTGAGAAATTTTCTGAGCGAAGATAGGGTTAAGGAGAGTAGTGGGTCGGCTTGGGTGGAATTGGTTATTTCCGTAGCGTTTGAAATAAAAATAGATCCGACTGGGTGTCCATGCTCGTAAAGCACCAAGTCTCTTGCATTTCCTTTTGCAATATATTTAATTTAAATACTGTAAAACTGGATTTTATTGGCTTCGCCTTTACAGCGATATTTCCTCTCCAAAAAAATTGAGATTCTTTTAACTCCGTTGTCTACTACAGCTAATCCAACATCTTATTACCTCACAGCACTAAACTTGACAAAGTACAAAAGTCGTAATAAGGTGTTTAATAAAAAGTATAATGTGATTTCTTATAACTAAAGATAGGAAGTTCGTATCAAACCTAGATTTTATTAGGTTATTTTACGACGCTTTATCAACAGCTTTGGTTATTTAGCGTCTGAATGAGATGAAGGTGATAATGCCGGTGAAATGAGTCCGGGGTCCAACACCGTAAGTTACCCAGCATTTGCTCGTATTGAGTTGAGGGAAAACCCCGGAAAAAACCTCAACCAGGTAACTTGCCCCGACCGGGAATCGAACCCGGGCCACCTGGTTTCGCGGCTAGACGTGCTAACCGTTACTCCACAGGCGTGGACTCAAACCTAGATTTCAGGTTGTGTCCAGCCAGGCATATAGATCATCTCGTCTGAATTGTACCATTTGTATTCTGTACTCTGTTCACATAAACAACTTACAGTACACCCTCAAGTGTGGATGGATGAATTTCGTAACTACATTACAGCAATATGTACAATAGAGAAGCATTTTTAATAGTGCCAACATTTGCAGTGTAATTGTGCAGTTTAGTGAGCTGTTTTTAACATAGCAGAATTTAAATCTTTTAATCACAAAAAGTTCAATGCAATACTTCAAGATTTACTGGTAATCATACAAGCCTATCAGAAAATGAAATCCACCGGCATGGCTCAGTCGTATATATTATTTTATTTTAATGTACTTCGTGATTTAAGACGGCGCTTATTCCGTCGGATCCCGGCCAACTAGTCACTCATGGCGAGTGCACCTCAGCACATGTGTGGACTTCGGTCCTACGTTCATAGACATCTATGACGTAGTGCAGAGGGCGGCCACTAGAGGGAACCCAAGAGTTGGAGCTTAAACTGAGACGATTCTTCCGACGCCGGGGTGGTATCCGGTGTGGCTTAGTGGATAAAGCATCAGCACGTAGAGCTGAAAACCCGGGTTCAAATCCCGGCGCTGGAGAGAATTTTTCTCCGTTCCATTACTCTTTCATCGTATGGCTCAGTCGGTTAAGGCGCTTGCCTGCCGGTCTGAAGTTTCGCTCGGGTGCGGGTTCGATCCCCGCTTGGGCCGATTACCTGTTTGGGTTTTTTCCGAGGTTTTTCCCAACCGTAAGCTGAATGCTAGGTAATCTGTGGCGAATCCTCGGCCTCATCTCGCCAAATACCATCTCGCTATCACCAATCTCATCGACGCTAAATTACCTAGTACTTGATACACCGTCGTTAATTAACCAACTCAACAAAATTAAAAAATCAGAAAATGAAGAAACATATTACTTGTAAATTATGTAATGTGTATACGTAATGTAAAGGCCGAATAGTATTTTAGGGACACTCTGCTACGATATATATTTCTTTTCATGGAATCAATAGAAATATTCTATTCAAAATTTGACTCACAATAGATATAATTTTGTGCTTTCTCGGCCATATGTATGATGTTGGTATGTTTAAATACCCCTTCAAACAATTACCTGGTGACTGTTTTAATTAATTAATTAATTAATTTATTTATTTATTTATTTATTTATATGTTTATTTAATTATTTAATTAATTATTTATTTATTTAATTAATCAATTAAACAATTAATTACCTAATTAATTTATTTATTTATTTATTTATTTATTTATTTATTTATTTATTTATTTATTTATTTATTTATTTATTTATTTATTTATTTATTTATTTATTTATTTATTGTACTTTATAGACAGCTATATTCTAAGAAATAAAATTAATTTGTATTAACGTTGTATCATATTCATTTTTTCATAAAATGACAACTCTTAAATATCCATTTTTCGTATCAGCGATGTTTTCCTGTCCATAATATTCCTGGACTTTCAAGCTCTATACTGTGGGGCAGTGAAGTTTGGTTTCCCAAATATAGGGGAGAGTCGGGTAGTATCGGACATCGGATAGTATCGGACAGTGCGTTTCTTTCATCTACCACCATATGGTAGTACCTGAATGACATGGTTACGTTTCTCTATGCAACATCACAGAAACGTAACCATGTCAATCAGGTACTATCATCGTGTGGTAGATGAAAGAAACTCATTGTCCGATATTACCCGATGTCCGATACTACCCGACTCTCCCCTAAACAAAATAACTGAGAGCAGTTGCAAATAATGATTTAAAAAAACAGCCTCACACAGACATTTGTACCAGATGAGATGTGCAAGTAAGTCTACTTTCATTACACAGCTAATAACGAAATTAGAATAGGCCTACTATATTTACATAGTTTTTGCTAAGAGACAATGTTCTGCAATTCAGTTGTGTTAATCATCTCTCTTACAATGAACGTTGTCTTCGATCAGAGCCAAGTTGTAGTAAGTTCCTGGTGTCAGTTATTCGACATAACTAAACATAACGGATTTGATGGAGTAAAAGACGCTTCCAGGAATAGAGGGATACGAATCTGATGATGGTATTTGTAAGCAATTTCGAAACATCGAAAAAATATAAAAAGTCTTCTTCAGAACCCAATCACTGTAAAAGCCTGAAATCTTTGGAGATTTTTATGTCCAAATGAAGTGATTCAGGAAAACTGTGGGACACTAAAACACATGCTGAAGTAAATGGAGGAATGCATTTTGAATTTTACGATACAATCAAACTTGACTTTCAAGCTGAAGATATTTTGTGTCATAAAATATTAAATAAGCAAAGATCGTAGTGACAATGTGATTTCTAACAACAGTAGAAGACTACAAACAATAATACATAATATACAGGGTGATTAACGAAGATTCTGCAATACTCTAGGATGTGATTATGGCATCATTCTGATGAAAAAAGTTCGTATAAACTTATGTCATATATTTTTTTTTTAATTTAGTGAGTTACGCCATCCTGAATGTTAAACATAAAGGCAGATGTTATGAAGGTTTAAGCGTTTAAATTATTTACAACAATGGTACTGGGTGTATTCTAAATTCATTAAAGAACATTGACGTTATCACTTACCTGAAAAATCTGTATTAAAGTCTGTTTTCAAAGAGCACACCTTCTGCAGCAATACACGTAGCCGCCCGAGTGTGAACTGCGCGCGCCGCATTACCTAACTCCCTCTGTTTGGATGCTAGGTAGATACGTTGTACCGGTGTTGAGTTATCTCTAACCTTGAACCTGATGTCACGAGAATTTGTGTCGCTGCTATCAGTTGTACTGTAACACATACACCTCCAGACGTCCAGAGAGAGATAAGTTCACAAGAATGCGTGTTACGGAAGAAAAAAGAAACGTTATTTTATCCGGAACTATTCAAAATCGGACACATGTGTATATGAATTTTTTTCATCAGAATGATGTCAGAAATCATATCCTAGAGTACGATGAGAGAGTAATGGAACGAAGAAAAATTCTCTCCGGCGCCGGGATTTGAACCCGGGTTTTCAGCTCTACGTGCTGACGCTTTATCCACTAAGCCACACCGGATTCCACCCCGGCGTCGGAAGAATCGTCTCACTTTTAAGTCCCAACTCTTGGGTTCCCTCTAGTGGCCGCCCTCTGCACTACGTCATAGATATCTATGAACCTAGGACCGAAGTCCACACATGTGCTGAGGTGCACTCGTAATGAGTGACTAGTTGGCCGGGATCCGACGGAATAAGCGCCGTCTTAAATCACGAAGTGATTTACGCATATCATATATATTATTATAATGTACCGAAGTACATATGATATTTCCATGCAGATATTCTGCGTCATCATACGATGAAAGAGTAATGGAACGGAGAAAAATTCTTCCGACGCCGGGGTAGAATCCGGTGTGGCTTAATGGATAAAGCGTCAGTAGTAGAGCTGAAAACCCAGGTTCAAATCCCGACGCCGGAGAGAATTTTTCTCCGTTCCATTACTCTTTCATCGTATGATGACGCAGAATATCTGCATGGAAATATCATATGTGCTTTGGTACATTATAATAATATATATCCTAGAGTATTGCACAACCTTCGTGAATCTATAGGCCTATATGAAGATATGAAATGAGAATTAAGTTCAAATAGTCTATAGTGATTAGCACGATTTACAAAATTCACAACTACAAGAACAATCGAAAAGATATCCCCCTTTCTTCAGCAAAAGACACTTCAGTACGGACCGTAATCCAAAAATATCGACCAAATATTCAGAGATGATAAGTGCTGCAGCTGAAGATGATTATGATTATGGTGATTTCGATTATGATGAGAGAGATGAGATGATGATGATGATGACGATGACGATTTCGATTATGATGAGAGAGATGAGATGATGATGACGATGACGATGACGATGACGATGACGATGACGATGACGATGATGATGATGATGATGATGATGGCAATGATTAAATCTACAGTGCCTGGGAAAAATGACATAAGTCAGTTTCCACAAACCTTTTTTGATAATTTATTGACAACTTACGGAACATCTGCTCGCTTGGAAAAAGAGACGTAAGTGTTTCTCCCATTACAATAATTCATACAGAAGAAAATCAAATCGACATAAACCAGAGTAAGTTGTCAATAAATTATCAAAAAAGGTTTGTGGAAACTGACTTATGTCACTTTTCCCAGGCACTGCAGAAATATTAATGAATATGTATACATAATTGATTTGTTATCAAATCCTACCTTATAAATCAAAAGACGAATTTCAAATCTCAACATCGAAAACAAAGATGACATCCGATGAAAACAGCGCTCGAAATTAAAACCTAATCTGCAATACAATTACATATCACTTCCACCTTACTATCATCAACCATGTAATAAGCTTACCACATACGATATAAAGATTTGTCAAATAAATGTTATATATCAATATATTAAATCTTTCAATCTCATGGCTTAACACACGTCTGCATTGCAAATAATCTTATAACATATTCATTATTGTTCACTATATTGATGCACACGCTTACACTATATGTTTTGTGCGAGATCGTGCGTATTTGCTTGTTTTCCGCACAGAACCAATACGCGGTAAGTGTGAAATACCACATTCAGTATTCGCAACCTAACACACATAACAATTTCCCTCTTCTTACCGCTTAAGCGCGACATTCATTTTACTGCTTTAGGCTTTTAACATATTATTTTTAGAGACGTTTAACATAGTAATAATTATAAATTGGAAACTTACCACTGCAATTTCACCTAAATTGCAATGTTAATTATTATTTTTAAATATTTGCAAAAATTAAGTAAAGTCTACTACTCCACGAAACTTATTGCATTCCTGATACAAGTAACATTAAGGAAGCCGTGAAAAAATCAACGAGATTCCAGATGCCGATGTTATTGCTGCAATATGTTATATAAATAATATTGTTAAGATATTAAAATGAAAAATAAATCATTACGTAACCTTGCCGTTTGTTTTAAGTTCGCATTTATAGACTGGGGGAAAAAAAAAGACAGAAGTATATCATGGCCTGCTGGAGTATAGATATTTTTGTTTTCTAAAGTTGCTGTCATTAAACACAAACCAAGATTGAGATTTCATTGCAACTAATTAGAAATTCATCTTTCAGGTACGTAATAAACGATCTTCGCACAAAATAATGTACGATACACGAGCGGTATGTTTGTTTTCATGTTCTCGGAAATTAAAAAAGCTCAACTACGTTTCGCTTTTTCAATCTTTTCCTCGAACATGAAAACGTCAACATACTGCTCTTGTAACGTATATTACTATTAAATATAATTTATTAATGAAAGTTTATTTGCAATAGCATAATGAATTAAAATATGAGATAGTTAATAGCTCTTCATGATATTAATGTATTAAGACTCAACTTTTGTGTTTTAGCACAGAATTATAATTATACTATATTCTTTATCAACGTGATACTCAATTATGAGCCATTTAGGCCTGTGATTTTAACATTCGACCAGATTATGCTTTAGCGTATAATTTGTATGATCAATCTAAGATCTGTTCTATTTGCACACAATGCTGGATATTCTACACATAATATTACTCCACTAAGATCATTATATTTAAAGCATGTGGTCAAATTCTTTTAATTGATTTTAGATTTTGATGTTATATATACTTTGTACCTGAAGATGCCCCTATGAGGGCGAAAACGTTTGTAAGATGATACAACATTATGTAAATATATACGTGTAAAACATTGAATTAATTTGTTTTATATTTGTGTTAAGCCATAAGATTGAAAGATATAATGTATTGATATATAACATTAGTATTGGGCTTAGCTGACCATTTCAAAAATGAATTGTAAATTTAAAAAAAATTCCAAATAAAATCTGTAAATTTAGTCGTATTTATGGTATGACAGGAAGAATAGTCTGTGAAAGAAACTGAGACGAACGTTCAGAGATCAGCGGCAATATGTGGCATGTTATACGGTAGTCAGACTTACGTAATCAATAAATCAAAACAAAATTCACTAAAAGGAATACAAATATAATTGAAGAGTGTGATTCCAAAACGCGTTAAGTCCATTTTTATGAAAGGACTGGGCTAGTTTTCTTATCCACCGGTCAACGAACAGAGAGTGTTTTCAAGTAACATACAGACATGGACAAATTATTAACAAAATTGACGATTTTTATGATAATTCTGTTTACAAAATTTGACTTTTCAATTTAGACTACAGTTGACAATTTTGGATATTTCCATCATTACAGTAGACAGAAATATGCAAAAATGTCAATTGTAGTTTAAATTGAAGAGTCACGTTTTGTAAAAATATATAATAAAAATCTTCAATTTTGCTAATAATTTGTAAATTAGCAAACATGTCAACTGCATTGAAGAGTCAAATTTTGTAAAAATATAAAACAAAAATCTTCAGTTTCCTAATAATTTGGAAATATCCAAAATGTCAACTGTAGTCCAAATTGAAGAATCGAATTTTGTAAAAGTATACAATAAAAACCTTCAGGTTTGCTAATAATTTGTAAATATGCAAAAATATCAAATGCAGTCCAAATTGAGGAGTTCAATTTTGAAAAGTATACAATACAAATTTTCAATTTTACTAATAATTTGGAAATTCAAAAAAATGTCAACTGTAGTCTAAATTGAAGAATTATATTTTATAAAAATATATAATAAAAATCTTCAATTTTGCTAATAATTTGTCCACGTCTGTACATGATAACACAAACTTTAGACAAGGATTGGCGTCATTATCATCATCATTCAAACAAATAAAACGCCCAAGGCCTGTTACGGTCTCAGTGAGTCATTCTCGGTCCACCTTCTTTTGGACAGCCTAAAGATCTCTCTGCCCTTGGGGACGGTATTGAAGCATGGCTTTTGGAAGTCTATTACGATTCATTCGTTGGACATGTTTTTTCCACTGCAGCTGGTACTTGTTTATAAACTGTATGTTCTTGCATGATATCCTCATTTCTTTTGCGGTCCAAGCGACTATATCCTAGAGTTGCTCTCATAAATTTCATTTCACAGGCTGTTATTCTGCTGATATCAGTAATTCTCACTGTCCTTGCTTCACTTCCGTAACATAGTATAGGCCTAGCTAAGGTTTTATACGAATGTAATTTTGTGTGTCGCTGTACTAGGGAAGACTTCATAATTTTTTTATTATTCCCATTGTTTTACTGTATTTGTAAATTTTATAGTTACATCTGTTTCACCACAAAATGATAAATTATAGCCAACATACGTAAACTCATTTATTCGTTCTATTAATTTGTTGCTTAAGTAAATTTTGCTTCTGACCGGGTATTTCCCACGAAATGCCATGACTAGATTTCCATGTCGTATAACCATTCATTCATTCATTCATTCATTCATTCATTCATTCATTCATTCATTCATTCATTCAGTGTTCTGTCTAAGGGCAAGTCTTTCACTGCGAACCCAGCTTTCTCCAATATTTCCTATTTTCTCTGTCTTCCTTTTCGTTTCCTCATACGATCCATATATCTTAATGTTGTCCATGTTCTGATATCTTCTTCTCCCGTTCACCATTCCTTCCAGTGCATCATTCAGTAGGCACTTTCTTCTCAGCCAGTTACCCAACCAATTCCTTTTCCTCTTCTCGATCAGTTTCAGTATCATTCTTTCTTCACCCACTCTTTCCAACACAACTTTATTTCTTATTCTGTCTGTCCACTTCACACGTTCCATTCTTCTTCATATCCACATTTCAAATGCTTCTATTCGCTTCTCTTCACTTCGTCGTAATGCCCATGTTTCTGTTCCGTACAATGCCACACTCCATACAAAGCACTTCACTAGTCTCTTCCTTAGTTCTTTTTTCAGAGGTCCGCAGAAAATGCTCTTTTTTCTATTAAAAGCTTCCTTGGCCATTGCTATTTTGACTTCCTGGCAGCAGCTCATGTTACTGCTTATAGTACAACCCAAGTATTTGAAGCTGTCCACTTACTCTACTGTCTCATTTAGAATTCAAAAGTTTATCTTCTGTATTTTACTTCCAATGACCATGCTCTTCGTCTTATTTGCATTTATCTTCATTCCATACTGCAATCATATATATCACAAAAATGGTACTTAACAAATCTAGACTAAGGAGTCGACTGATAGACAGTCATTTATGTTCAGTTTTAGGAATTGCAACTGCTAACGTAATATTACTTGATGTAAAGAATGTTAAATCTGAAAATAAACGTCAAACATCTGCAGCAAGTCATTCAAATGAAAAAAAAAAAACATTCTTTTAATTAGAAAAATATGTTTTGACATAAGTACGCATTGCAATTGTAACAAATCAGCAATGAAATAAAAGTTTAGAAAATAACAACCTTTTTGTGTTTCAGTTTGTATAATGTATTTACGTACCAGTTTTTTTTCTTTCTTCCAATGTTTCGTGCCACAATATAATTCAAATAGAGTACATGCTATTTTCCCTCGGAAGAAGTGAAGTACTACTGATTCATAAAGAAAGTCATAAATCATAATTACATTTCACAAATATTTCAATTTTTAAATAATATTAAATTTGTGCCTTATTCCTTTGTGTTTTGTAGACGTTATATAAATCTATTATAATTTATTTACTGGTGATGATTATTATTGTGCGTGGCGTATCTCAGGCATGTATAATTTAAATTGTCTCATTTGTATGATTATGATTATCCCTACAACTACAATATATTGCTTATTGTAACACTTTTTACTACTGTCTGAATGCTGTTTAGTCGTACAATGTACTCGCATGTATTCTTTTATAGAGGAGCACGAGGCATTTCCTGAACTTAAAAATCATAATTTTCCGTCCTCATTTCCTGACACCACTGCTCAACTATGCAATGCAAAACCTTCTCACGCTCAATCCTTGGCAATCGCTTTCGATCATCCGACGGAATTTATGTGAGCGAAACATGTGTTCTGGCGAACGCCCTGCAGCAGAAAATTTTCAATTTCGTCATATATTTACTCTTTCGAATTCTGCACACCTCAACACCAAATTACCTTTCGTCTCGTTTCTCTTATCTATACTCTAACCATGACGTAAATACTTGATCACTTATCTGTGGCACGCTAAGTATACCTCTTCATACAACATCTTGTTATACATAATCTTTTACAGTATCCACCTCGCGACAATGGAATTCTTTGTTACAAAGTATTAGGAGCTGCAAGACAGTAAACATTTTAAAAAATAGCTCATAGAATAACCTTCTTAGCAACTCACTCTAATTATACCGACTTAACGGTCACTGACTATACGGTAACTTCTTTCTTTAGACATGCATCCTGATAACGCTGTATTTTCAAAGTTGTCTCTCAATAATCTCTTCCTACTAGCTACCATTATTTGAAATATATTAACATTCTATGTATTTCAGTTTAATTCTACTATACAGTTTGTATTTCATTCTTTAATTAATAGTTTGTAGTATTTTACTGTTTAATTCATAAGTGATTCTTGTATACACGTAACTCTTATCTAAATGATATTGTTATATTCTTTGCAAATTGTAAGTTCATATACAGGGTGTTCCTGGCTAGTGTTACAAACTTTCAGGAATGATGGGGAAGGACAGTTGTTTTAATTTGAGATAAGGAACCCTGGTCCGGAAATGACAGAGTCGAAAGTTACGAACAAAAGTAGTTGCGTGAAAATGAAATAATTTTATTCCTCTGTATACCTTATTTATGTGTATTTATCTCTACATCTTACACATACTGTATTCATCTGACGTTGTTTACGTTGTCTACTTACAGTATTCCATTCAGTGCGCTGTCTGAGGGATGGGAAAAGGAAACTACACTAAAGCAATGCAGATGGCGTAATGTGTAACGGACATGGTCGGTCCTGATATGCACGTCTGAAGACAACAGTGTATGTGTACAAGTTGCAGTGTCCAGTTGATCAGTCCTAGTGAAATGGGGGAGTACACGGAGAGCGGAATATGCAGACCCGATTTTCGAATATGGATGAGCCAATGGGAACAGTAGACCAACTCACAGATTGTATCAGGGAAGGTACCCACGTAGGAGACATCCGGCTCATACCATCTTTCCACGAATGTTCCAAAAGTTAAGGGAAGGAGGGCACGTGGTGCCAAGTTACAATTCCATTTCCACACAACTATTTTTGCTTATAACTTTCGAACCAGGGTTCCTTATCTCAAATTGATACATGTGCCCTTCGCCATCATCCCTGAAAGTTTGTAACACCAGCCCGGAAACACTCTGTATATGTATGTATAACTTTTGCTGGTTGAGTGGAAGAGAAGGCCTTAAGGCCATAACTCTGTCAGCTAAAATAAATCATTATTACAAATACAATCCCAATTGAGAAATTCTGATCATCCTAGAATACAATGCAATCTTTTGTAAATTCGTCATGACACGTACGTAAAATGCGTTATTTAGTTAGTCTGCGCTCTAGTTCTCATAACGCAGAAGAGTAAGCCGAACTAGATTTTTATTGGAGTAAGCTACATTGTTGTTATTTTCCTCTGTACGTGGGTGAATCCGTCATGTAACATCATTTGGCCGCCATATCAACTATTACGGGATCTAGCAAGCCAATTTCAGGGCACGTCTCGATCCCTTGTAATACCTCGTCATCATTGCTTCTGCATCACCATTACCATTTTCATCATCACTGAAGAATGTAGTGAAGTAATAGGTTTCATGACACACATCCGTGTGTGTGCACGCCTTTAGGAGGCATGATGGCTGTTGGGAGGCAGGGTGTAGACGGGAGCTGAGCTACTATATACGTGCAAGCTAGTTAATAAAGTCAGAATACCAATAAAACGAATTTGCATGTGAATGGAGGATTAAAACCAGAGCCAGCTAGCGAGCTAGGGTGAAGGAGTGAAGTCGGAGAGAAGGAGCACCGTACTCTTACACATGGAAGGATATCGTGTGATGCCAAATCAAGTCCAAAGGGACTGGGATTCGATTCCCAACATATCATGAAGTAGATTTGCAGAGAAAGATATTTAAGAGGAGTTGGCTGGCAAGATATGCGAAAGTTGTAAAAATTTAACTACATTACATTTTTTTCATAGCTTAGTTTCTAGTACTCACAACTACATCATTTCCTTTTCGCTTATTATATCTTATTTATGCTATTTAAATATTGCTAGACCCGGCCTGCTCAAACGGCGCTCATTGAGCGCAGCCGCTCCTTCGGAGCGTGAGAGCGGTCTAACAGCTCACCGGAAAGGTACGTTGGAATGACGTAGGCCTGCTATAGGTAGAGGATAGTCCACGCAGCTATCTGGTGTAGTGTGTATTATCAGTAGCTATTTCACTTTGCCCATTTATGGCTACATAATGGAGGAATCTAAAAGATGGAAAAGTGATCATCAGGCAAATTCTTTCAATATTGCATGGGAAATTGCTTATTTTTTCACAGCAGCTGGAGTCAATACTTATCTGCCACAAAAGTTTGAAAGAAATAGGAAAACATCATATAATGCGTCATTACTAGTCCAAACATACAGATACGATGGTTTTGTTGGTGAAGATCGCAGTAAAAAGGTTCAAGAGTTGAAAGTTGCATTATTACATGAGGTAGGGTACGTTAGAATTTATTAATCTTCAATAATTTAAACATCTCTCTTCAGGGAAAAGGCCAGCTCATTGTTGATATGTTGAATAAATTACAGGATTTCAGTCGTAAACTTACACTTTTCGTAAGTCAGTTTCGGGAAGGTAATATGGCTCACTTTCCGACGATAGAAACTGCTCGTGACGAATCCATGTTAAACGATTATGTGCAAATATTAATTGAAATTCAAAATCAATTTAATTCTAGATTCCAAGATCTTGTCTCAATTGGAAAGAAGTTTAAAGTTATCATAATAAATTTCTTCAACACCAGTTGAAACAGTGTTATACGATTTACAGCTTGAATTTATTGATTTTCAATGTGGCCTAAGGGCTAAAGACCGTTTAAATAATACTACTAGTCTGGTTGAGTTTTACAAGACTAAACCTCAGCAATAATGTCCACGACTATACAAGCTGGCTGTGAAATGATTGCTATGTTTGACTCAACATTTATATTTTGTGAGCAACTCTTTTCTATTATTAACTTTATTAAAGGCAGATATCGAAAATCTGTAACTGATGTTTCATTACGATCAGTACTGTTTCTTTCAGCTGCCAACAGCATAAAATCCCGTTTTGATGTACTGATAAATAAAAAATAACAAAATGATATTAAATATATAAATAGATATAAAGTTTATATTATTTCTGTAAAATAAATATTTCTTTATTAATTAATAATAATCCAAGATAGTTTTGTAAACACTGAACGGGGATTCATTTCATGAACACTCGTACTAGTGCTTCCTTTTGTGTATATTTTGTACGAGATCACCCCTTCTTCCAGTCCACCCTTACACACAGCGCAGCTAATATCTGCATTCCGCTCTCGAGCTGTGTGCCGACTCGGAGAGCGCAAACCTTGTGCAGACCTGTGCTAGACGTTCTGATAAAGAGAGAACCAAACAAGAATTTACGGCATTTTAGCGTGTCGCTGATATTGTGGTTCCCGGGATCTGCAAGGTGCTTCGTCCGCATTCATTTCAGTCACCCCGCGGAAGGATCGCGGCAACATAAATTAAAGAATTGTAGATAAATTAAATTAAATTTTCTCGGCAACAGAAAAAACAAATAAGCAAGCTGAAGAACAATTCTCTTTCTCAGTCTTACGTGAATGTCAGAGGAATTGCTAAAAGTGATGCCGCTTTTGGTCCAAGTACTCCTGGCATCTCCGAAAAAAAGTTTTGTGACACTCGATGCAAATCTTCTTGCGTAATTTCATTTATCACTCCCCGGATTTCGTTCTCCAGATCATCAGGTGTTCGTGGATTTCTTCTCTACACTTTTTGTTTTAAATTCCCCAACAAATAAAGATCGCATGCATTTAATAAATGTAAACAACTACCGTAAGACTTCTCCTTTAGCAGATAAATTTCCACAATAAAGACTCTCTGCTCAGTGGTGTACGTAACCATGATTATAATCCTAAGCCTATTCATACTAAAAAACAAATTAGCAACCTACTTCAAAAGCTTCTTGCCAACAAATCCGCGCGCGAAGGACAAACGATACGCGGCCAATACCAACTGCTTACCGTTAGCCATTTAGCAAACCCGCGCGCTAAAATGCCGTAAAGTCTTGTTTGGATCTCTCTGTACATTGATTTACATCTTGGGATAAAGTTAATAACATAAATAAACTTTCATTAATAAATAGAGCACATTAATATGCAGTGGAACGATTTTCTCTTTTTCTACATTTCAGATTTGAAAGAAATTTTAGTAGCATAGACTTAGAAGAAGTAGACGCCACCCTTGTCAGAAAGAATATGACTGTTTTAAATATTACGATCTAGGTACATACTTGAATTTTTTAATAAATAAAACGTTTTTTCTCTCATATAATGAAATGTAGGTGGGGAAAATGTTAATACATTTTAGTAGGTCTAGTAAGGTAGCATTATTATATATCTGGAAAGACAGCCTGGAAAAAGTTTAAGTCTAGCTCAAACAGTTTCTGTACAAACTGGCAAACAATATTTTAAGCTAAATGTGTGTTATTAGCACGCTTAGGATCCGAGACAACTTAGGAATGAAGTGAAGTTACTGTGCAACGAAGTACAGATGGAGTGAGGTGGCGCGATGTGTTTTGTTTACCTGTACGTTAGAGTACAATCCGGTTCACGATCAGAGGTACAGTAGTCTTCCGTCTCGCCCTAGAAACGAATTCAGGCCATCACAGTGCATTTTCAATTCTTAGTGAATGGTTTTTTCGAACTAGTTGCAAGTATGTACATGGTTGTTCATTGTAACGCTAACTCCCTCAACGTCGCCAAGGGCTATGAAAACTTGTGAGATATGTATCCTACTTCGTTTTCCACCGTTTTCTTACATCCCGCAAAAAATGTTCTCACCAACTTAGCTTTCTCCACATTTAAATCATCTTAGTTGTATTTGCAGACAACTACAAAACGCTACTGACTATAACAAGATTGATCCAAAATAGTCGGCAATGCGATATGACTTCATTCTCTAATCCAACACGCTTCTTACATTGTATGTTCAGTGGTACAAGGCGATGCAAGCAAATGAGAGTCATTGGATGACGAGTGTGTAACCATTCTTTACCTAGCAACAACACCACAATGACTTCTAATGATATCATACTGACTTGTGTTCCAACACAAATATAGTATAGTTGCATTTTTATTGTGTGTGGCAGTCTGCTAAAAGCACATAACACTTCAACGGTGCTTCACAAATCTTATAAATAGTTCTTTAAATGTCTCGCTACATCGTCTATTAGATATGGAAAACTTTATATTTTAACCAACAACTTTGAAGGAAAAGTAGTCATCTCACAATATATTTAACCCTTAAATTGGCAAAACTTCATTTCTCACACTAGTTTATTAAACCGTGCCGGACTGTAAAGAAAACAACTATCGCAATATCCATATTTTATATATTATATCTTGCCATTTTTTTAACTTTAAATTATATTCTTTATTCGTGCAATTTATTTTATTTTATTTATTTTATTTTTCAATAATTGTCCAAATAATCCTATTCCAGTAAATTTTCTACGATATGTAATTAATCACTGTTCCATGACAGTTACACTGTAAATGCAAAATAGCTGATCACGATTTCACCATCAGCTCAGCACAATAATGTGGTAGTTGAATTCTTTTCAGAAGTACGTCAGGCACTTTTTTTCGTCATCATTTCAGTCGCACACAATGCACACGCATTGTCTACCGGTCTTCGTGTTCAGTCAACAGTATCAGTCTCCACTACCAACGTCACAAGAAATAACCAATCCCACTCTCATTTCTCCGATCTTCACTCGTCATCGTACGTTTCCAGGGTGTCAGCTAAGTGCTTGTTCTCTCGTGGCTTCTTGAGCTGCTTCTTGCTCTGGTTCGGTTTCTTACACTTGTGGAGTGTCGCCTTCTTGGGTCTATGATCTTCCATGGAGCGGATTCCCTGTTTCTCCAGATATTCCTCTATCTTCAGGTTATCCGTGCTCTCAACTACCACAGAACGCCAGAGTTCCTGGAACTCATCGTCCACAGGCAGAGCTGCTGTCTTGTTTGTGAAGAACACAATCTTCTTCTTGTCAATCGGTCGCGAGATGTATAATGATCTCATTCTGTAAAGCCTTGAGGGTTTTATTACAATGTGGCAAAGATTCCTGAACGTCTTCCAACAGAATTCCTTCAAGACTCTTCAACTCTTGTTGTGTCAACAAACGAAGTTGATGCCGGTATTAGGCCAATATTTTTAATTTTTTTAAAATAAAATATTTCCTCCAAAGCCAGTGTTTGAGGAAATGTCCCCATAACACTGGCAGCATTCCCACGCTGGATAGCAATAGCGATTTTTTGTGTCAAGAAGTCAGTCGACCTGGAATCTCCATTGAGCGATTGAAACTTTTTCCCGATGTCTGAAACCAGCATTTTAGCATCTGAGCAAGATCCCAACGTCTCAACAGCAAAAACAGAGAACAAGTATCTGTCCTGGACATACCGATGCTTATTCCTTTTGATGCTCACTGCGGATGTTGCAGCAGAACCAGCAACTTTGGAGGTGAGAGGCAAATGCGATGGTGCTAAAGTGTCGACACAAGTGGCATCCCATAGCAGAGATTTTCCATGAGGCCAAGGTATCAAGGTCAACCCATCTGGTCTTTTTCCATCAGAATGGCAGATTCCAATAGGTTCCAGGATTGATGGAAAACCAGCAGAGACAAGTGTCCTTTTAATGATGTCATTTAATTGAAAGTGCCTGGAAAATCTCCCGGTATTTTTGGGGCAACTTAAGCCATGGTGACCATAGGAATCAACAGTGGTTCCACAAAGACATTTATGTGGAAAACAGATCTTGCACCCGAGTCTTAAGGCGACAGCAATTTTAAAGGACATATTGTCCATTAATGTGCCAATATTGGAAGATGGTATTGACTTAAGCCAAGACCCTAATTCCTTCTGTCGTATTGCATGGTATCTAGCTTGATCGACCTCAGACGATGAAGACGCTAGTAGAGCCTGGTAGATATCAGAGGCATGGATGTGGTCCCATTGTTTCTGAATATCACGAGAAGCTGGGAGGTTGTTTCCTGTAATGCAGAACCATTTATCCAAAGCCTCATTCACATAACAGATCCCGATTTCATCACCGTTAATTGAGAGAATGGACTTGATGAAATCAAGGACTCCATATGCAGACGCCAAGAAAGCAGGCAGACAAACATCACTCACATTCCGGATTCCAATACCTCCAAAGGCAATAGGCAGAGTGGCTAAAATCCAATTGTTATCTTCAAGCCGTATATTGAGAATTGATTCCAGACAGTTTCTCAGTAGATCATCAGTCTCTTGAAGTAGGGATGGAAAAAGCCATAATGGGGTGGTGCGAAGAAAATATGTTAATTTAGGAATTAAATAACAGTTCTTTAAGAGAAAGTACGCTGTATGTGTGGAAAGAGACTGCAGACCATCAAACAGTTGCTTCATAATTTCAAGCTTTTGACGCATACTTGACTCTACAGCGGGAAGAAAAATGGGAGATCCAAGGAGAGTCAAATTAGATCGAGATACTATCTTAATCCCTGGAGCTATATTATTGAATCCGGACACTACAGTATCGTCTTGTGTAGAGCAGAAGTATAATTCGCATTTATCGGGATTAATCTCTAACCCTATCGATCTGCAGGAATCTATAAGTTTTCAAGATCGGAAAGGACCATATCTGGATCCCCTCCCAAAGTACCGTCATCCAGGTAAAAGAGGTTCAAGGTACTATTCAAATGGGTAATGACAGAATTCAGGGTTAGACTAAATAGCAGTGGACCTATCGGATCACCTTGTTGGACTTCAGTCTGCGATGAAATGATGTCAGAATTGTAATACAGGTTAGATGGGTTTCTATACGCTTGCCATAAGAATGCATAGAGTTGAGGGATCTTGTTCTTAACAAATTCAAGCATTGTCTCTCTTTCAAGGCAATTAAATGCATATGCATATGTTGTACAATATTATAGTATTGTGAAATTTTAATTTGTGCGAGATCGTGCGTATTAGCTTGGTTTCCGCACAAAACCAATCCGCGGAAAGTGTGATATTCCACATTCAGTATTCCCAACCTAACACACATAACAATTTTCCTCTTCTTACCGCTTAAGTGACATATTGATTTTACTGCTTTAGGCTTTTAACATATTATTTTTAGAGACGTTCAATACAGTACAGTAATACTTATGAATTGGAAACTTACCACTGCAATTTCACCTAAATTGCACTGTTAATTATTGTTTTTAAATATTTGCAAAAATTAAGTAAACTCTGCAACTCCACTAAGGTTACTGCATTCGTGATGCAAGTAACATTAAGGAAGCCGTGAAAAAATCAACAAGATTCCAGATGCCGATGTTATTACTACAACCTGTTATATAAATAATATTTTTAAAATATTAAAATGAAAAATAAATTATTACATAACCTTACCGTTTGTTTTAAGTTCGCATTTATAGACTGGGGGAACAAAAAGACAGACGTATAACACGGCCTGCTGGAGTATAGTAAACACAGAAAACAATTTAAAGCAACAATGTTGAAGATAGATATTTTTGTTTTGCAAATTTGCCGTCATTGAACAGAAACCAAGATGAAGATTTCATTGCGACTAATTAGAAATTCCTCTTTCAGGTGTGTAATAAATGATCTTCGCACAAAATAATGCACGATACACGAGCGGTATGTTTTCTTTCAATTTTCGGAAATTAAAAAAGCTCAAGTACGTTTCGCTTTTTCAACATACCGCTCATGTAACGCATATTACTACTTCCTATGAATTTTTTTCTATAGTACTATTACAATTACAGCAAAGAGCCTATTAACCTGTCGCATCCTATAGGATACTTTGCGAATTTAAGGGTTAAGAAGGAATAGGCCTAGTTAGTCACAGAAGGAGAAGGAGAAGATTTAAAATATCAGTTTGGTGAGATCAAATAAGTAGCATTAAGACAGAATGCGTAGTTAAGGAAGAGAAGGACAAGATTTAAAATATAAGTTAGGTAAGATGAAATAAGTAGAACAAATACAAAATACTTGGTCACAGGAGAAGAAGAACAATATTTGAAATATCAGTTTGGTACGATCACATCAGTAGCACGAAGGCAGAATACTTATCTATAGATCGAGGACTAGGGCAAGTTTATTTAAAATATCAGTTTGGTAAGATTAAATCAGTAGCATTAGGACAGAATGCTTAGTTACAGGAAGAGAAGAACAAGATTTAAAATATAAGTTAGGTAAGATCAAATAAGCAGACCAAAGACTAAATACTTAGTCACAGGAGGACAAAGAGAGGTTTTAAAATACCAGTTTGGTAAAAGTCAAATCAGTAGCATGAAGACAGAATACATAGTCACAGGAAGAGAAGTACAAGATTTAAAATATAAGTTAGGTAAGATCAAATAAGCAGAACAAAGACAAAATGCTTAGTCACAGGAGGACAAAGAGAGGATTTAAAATATCAGTTTGGTAAAAATCAAACCAGTAGCATGAAGGCAGAATACATAGTCACAGCAAGAGAAGTACAAGATTTAAAATATAAGTTAGGCAAGATCAAATAAGCAGAACAAAGACAAAATGCTTAGTCACAGGAGGACAAAGAGAGGATTTAAAATATCAGTTTGGTAAAAATCAAACCAGTAGCATGAAGACAGAAAACATAGTCACAGCAAGAGAAGTACAAGATTCAAAATATAAGTTAGGCAAGATCAAATAAGCAGAACAAAGACAAAATGCTTAGTCACTGGAGGACAAAGAGAGGATTTAAAATATCAGTTTGGTAAAAATCAAACCAGTAGCATGAAGACAGAATACATAGTCACAGCAAGAGAAGTACAAGATTGAAAATATAAGTTAGGCAAGATCAAATAAGCAGAACAAAGACAAAATGCTTAGTCACAGGAGGCCAAAGAGAGGATTTAAAATATCAGTTTGGTAAAAATCAAACCAGTAGCATGAAGACAGAATACATAGTCACAGGAAGAGAAGTAAAAGATTGAAAATATAAGTTAGGTAAGATCAAATAAGCAGACCAAAGACAGAATACTTAGACAAAGGAGGACAAAGAGAGGATTTAAAATATCAGTTTGGTAAAAATCAAACCAGTAGCATGAAGACAGAATACATAGTCACAGCAAGAGAAGTACAAGATTTAAAATATAAGTTAGGTAAGATCAAATAAGCTGAACAAAGACAAAATGCTTAGTCACAGGAGGACAAAGAGAGGATTTAAAATATCACTATGGTAAAAATCAAACCAGTAGCATGAAGACAGAATACATAGTCACAGCAAGAGAAGAACAAGATTTAAAATATAAGTTAGGCAAGATCAAATAAGCAGACCAAAGACAGAATACTTAGTCACTGGAGGACAAAGAGAGGATTTAAAATATCAGTTTGGTAAAAATCAAATCAGTAGCATGAAGACAGAATACATAGTCACAGGAAGAGAAGTAAAAGATTTAAAATATAAGTTAGGTAAGATCAAATAAGCAGACCAAAAACAGAATACTTAGACAAAGGAGGAGAAAGAGAGGATTTAAAATATCAGTTTGGTAGCAATCAAATCAGTAGCATGAAGACAGAATACATAGTCACAGGAAGAGAAGAACAAGATTTAAAATATAAGTTAGGTAAGATCAAATAAGCAGAACAAAGACAGAAAACTTAGTCACAGGAGGAGAAGAACAGTATTTGAAATATCAGTTTGGTACGATCAAATCGGTAGCACGAAGGCGGAATACTTATTCATAGGTCAAAGACTAGGGCAAGATTATATAAAATATCAGTTTGGTAAGATTAAATCAGTAGCATTAAGACAGAATGCATAGTCACAGGAAGAGGACAAGATTTAAAATATAAGTTAGGTGAGATCAAATAAGTAGAATAAAGACATAATATTTAGTCAGAGAAGGAGAACGACAATATTTGAAATATTAGTTTGCTATGATCAAAGGAATCAGAAGGAGAAAGAGAGGATTTAGAATATCAGTTTGGTAAGATCAAATCAGTAGCATGAAGACAGAATGCGTAGTCACAGAAAGAGAAGTACAACATTTAAAATGTAAGTTAGGTAAGATCAAATAAGTAGAAAAAGGCAGAATACTTAGTCACAGGAGAAGGACAATACTAGAAATACCAGTTTGGTGCAATATAATCAGTAGTAAGAAGGCAGAAGACTTAGTCATAGGACAAGGACATGATTTAAAATATCAGTTTGGTGCGATCAAATCAGTACCATGAAAACAGAATACTTAGTCTCAGAAAGGCAAGATTTAAAATATCAGTGTGGTACGATGAAATCAGTAGTATAAAGACAGAATTCTTTGTCACAGAAGGACAATATTTAAAAAGATATATTTTATATAATTAAATCAGAACCTGTAATTTATTTCATACGTGCTGGTTTAAAGCATACATTAATTTTGGTCTTCGGTTGTGTAATTCTTCAGCTAAATTACACCCAAAACTTTTAATACACAACTGACTGAAAGTCAATAAAGATATTTACTATTTATTAATAACTTAAATTTTATCAAGTGAATTTACATATGCATAAATTAATAAATAAATTAGAGCAATATTTTATTTGTATTATCTAACTTCGGAATATTTTATAACCTATGCATATTAATAGACCCTTATTAATTTAGTTAATTTTTTATAACTGATGTACAAAATTATGTAAATTTTTGTTTATCTTAATGCTGTATTATGTGATATTTCATTGTAGCTCTTGTCTTATTTTAGTTTCTAGTTTATTTTTATATACATATTGTAATAAACAATAGTTCTGAACTGCGACCGAACACGAGCACTACTCATTTGGTCTTCAAATTATTAAGAATCAATTATCTTCTGTTTTTTCTAATATACGTTATTGCTTTATTTAATTTGTATTTTGTATTACTTTTTAAATAAAAAAACAGAAATAAAAAATAAAATAAGATTGAGGTAATATAGTCACATGATTAGGGCAAGATTTATTACCAATTACAGTAGACGCGGTAAAATTAATAGCACATATTAAATATTTAGGATGAATTACGTGAAAATGTGATGGAGGTTGTACAAAAAGGAGTAACTGCATTAACATGGAAACGTACAACGTATAAATCCGGAGAGATGGCCGAATCAAATCATGGAATAGCCACCGCCCGGAAGAAGAGAAGGTTTCCTCAGATCAAACGGAGCTGAGAAAATGGTAGAAGAAAACAGGGAATGTAAGGTAGATCGGAGAAACAGGGAAAGGGCTTACAAGACAAATGCTAATATAGTAGTGAAGAAGTCTTTAAAAGTTGAAGGTAAGTTTTTCTGTAATATTCTTTGCCTTTTTCATACATTTTCTTCTGTATGTTGTTTCAAAGAGTAATGTCGTACTATGTATGCTGTGTTATCAAAATATTAAACTGAGTGGCAAATAGCAGGATATAAATCAAGAATTACGCTATAATCCTGAAAGAAAATTCTGTGTTAGAAAAATTATACATATTTCCTTGTTAGATCTCTCTTGTTTCATTTCAAAAAATCAATTGTTCACTATGTGTCCAATAATATTGCTCTTTTTAACTTGGTTATTTAACGACACTGAATCCACCGTTGTGGAATAACGGTTAACATGCCTGGCCGCCTAGATCATATACAGGGTGTTTCCGGACTAGTGTTACAAACTTTCAGGGATGACGGCGAAGGGCACATGTATCAATTTGAGATAAGGAACCCTGGTCCGGTAATGACTGAGTCGAAAGTAACAAGCAAAAGTAGTTGTGTGGAAATGAAATAATTTTATTCCTCTGTATACCTTATTTATGTGTATTTATCTGTACATCTTACACATATTGCATTCATCTGACGTTGTTTATATTGTCTACTTACAGTATTCCATTCAGTGCTCTGTCTGATGAGTGGGGACAGGAAACTACACTAAAGCAATGCAGATAGTGTAATGTGTAACGGACATGGTCGGTCCTGATATGCACGTCTGTAGACAGCAGTGTATGTGTACAAATTGCAGTGTCCAGTCGATCAGTCCTAGTGAAATGGAGGAGTACACGACAGCGGAATATGCAGACATGATTTTCGAATACGAATGAGCCAATGAAACAGTAGACAAGCTTATAACTTTCGACTCAGTCATTTCCGGACCAGGGTTTATCTCAAATTGATACATGTGCCCTTCCCCATCATCCCTGAAAGTTTGTAACACTAGCCGGGAAACAACCTGTATATAAGATAGCCCATCCCTATGTTAAAATCGGTAGTACTTTGAAGAGAACAACCGTCACGATCGCCACCCGTCCGCCGTGAACGAACACAAGATGGCAGTACAGTCGCTAATGCAATTCAAATGGGAGATATGACGTGACTTCTTATGTAACAACTAGATGGCAGCATAGTCAACCTGATAAAATTTTTACCGTCAAAGCCTATAAGGCCGAGCAATCTGGGTATATATGATCTAAGCTGGCCGTGAAACGAGCGGAGCAAGTTACGTGGTTGTGGCTTTTTCCTGGTTTTCCTTCAACTCATTAATAACAAATGCTGGGTAAGTTTTTGAGATGGAACCTGGACTCATTTCGCTGGCATTATCACCTTTATCTCATTCACACGCTTGATAACCGTAGCTGTTGATAAAGCGACGTAAAATAAATTTAAAAAAATTAATGACGCTCTATCAAGTATTGGGTTATTTAGCGTCGATGGAATTGGTGATAGTGAGATGGTAAATGGCGAAATGAGGCTGAGGATTCGCCAGATAATACTTGACATTCGTCTTAGGGTTGGGAAAAAATTTCGAAAAACCCAACCAGGTAATATTCCCAAGTGGGAATCGAACCCATATCCGAGAGCAACTCGGGAGCAGCAGGAAAACTCTCTACCACCTGAGCTACGCCGGTTGCTCTTCGTGACCATTATCTTTACTTTTATTTCGTAAGATACATAATAATTTAAAGACTATGCATTGTATTTCACGCAATAAAAATTTCTAAAATTCTAGAATGTTTACATACTTAATGGTTTATGTGTTAAGGCCTATTCCATCCATTTATTAATTTTTAAAAATTTTAAAATATGTCACAGACTAAAAACACATACGTAGGTTAAACATTTAAAGTACCGGTACCGTACGCCAAATGTTTCAAATATATAAAATGTTTACAGTACCCTACGTGAAATGTTCAAAATATGTATCATATTTAAAGTATGTACGATGTTAAAATGTACAATATTAGTAAAGTATGTACGATATTTATTAAAGTAGGTACAATGTTAAAAAGATAGCCTATCTGCAACGTTAGAAATGTATGTAAAATGTTTAAAAAGGTATGTACAGTGTTTGAATAATTTGTGTACAACGTCTAAAAAAGGTCTGTACAATGTTTAAAAACGTATATACAATATTAAAAAAAAATTGTGTACAATGTTTAGAAAAGGTATGTACATTGTTTAAATTGATAAGTAATTTACAATGTTTGAAAAGGTATGTACAATGTTTAAAATAGTAAATTATTTACAATGTTTAAAAATGTATATATAATGTTTGTAAAAGGTGTGTAAAACTTTTAAAAAGTTGTGTACATTATTTAATAAAATAGGTATATACAATGTTAAAAAAAATATGTACAATTTTCAAAAATATATTACGTGCAAAAGTCATGTACAGTGTTTAAAAAAGTATGTAAAATGTTTAAAATCTATGTAGGTACAATGTTTAAAATGGCATTACAGTACAATGTTTAAATGTACTGTTTAAAGTTGTGTATTACAATGTGTAATGTTTAAAGTTACAATGTTTGAAATATTTAAATTATGTACATATTCAAACTGTGTAGAATACTTTATGTAAAATATTGAAATTATATTAAATGTTTAAAGTATGCAAAATGTTTAAAGTATATAATATATGTAAAATATGTAAAGTGTTTAAGTATGTAAAATCTTTAACATTATGTGTAATAGTGAATATGTCTTACAGAATCAAACAATTTCGTTTAAGGAAACTGTCTGTTTCAGCTCTTTTTCCATTGAAACTCACACACTGCTAGATGTATCGTGTCTGACTATAACCATGTTTTTGTGGAACTATAACCGTCCTAATCCGATGCTGTTAAACATATAATACTCAGACGATTGTATCCGACCAATAACTAGTCTGTGCACACGAGGGATTGAGTTGTTCCGACTTCCAATAACAAGAGTAGATTAATAAATCTAACACAATGTAATCCAGAACAATATAATATAAATAAGCTCAGTTTAAGTACGTGTTAATACAGAATATTGCACTGAAAATTACACACTAACAACAATGGTGAACGGGCAAAGGACTTAAATAACAATAGCAACAACAACAAAAGGTATAAATGTCCCAATCAAAACTGATGAGGATAGTAAATGATGTGATTGATTTTGAACAAATTTGAACAGAAAGGTAAACACTATAAAAGAAATACGTAAGGTTGATTAGCCATTCATTCTGCTCTCAGTAAATATCCAACAACTACTGTTAGCCTAAATTCTCAGACGAAATTCAAGTTCAAGAGTGAAATGACGGATTAAGCAGGTTATGGAAAACAGGAGTTTACTGGATATAAGGTGGTTGAGGTAATGAAATAGAGACCTTCAGTGAAAAATTAAGGAAACATGAACAGTAGCCTTTCAGATCGGAAAAAAACTGTACAACAAATTATAATCTAACTTCGTAATTGTCATAAATACGATATTTTCCAAATAAATTCGCATAAATATACGTTCACAGCAAAATCTGTTGCAGTCAATATCATATCATCAGATATTTCTGTACCCAACTTCTTTGCCAATAGCCTCGACTCTCTCCTGGAATTAGCTGTCACAGGACAACAGGGTTAGTCTTAGTCCTCAGTCATTTAAGGAGAGGCAGAGATGAATATTTCAAAATCTACAAAATCTATCCGATTTCTTTGAAATTGATCATGGATACTATGTTATTAGTAACGGGCATACCAAGTTTCAACTTTCTAAGTACAATAGTTCTGTAAATATTAATAACTTTATAAAACTTTATATCGATTGATATAAAATGCTCCATGCACCATATTGTAAGAAAGTTTCAATATTTATTTTTATTTATATGTTCAGAGAAGGTATATAAATAATGATAAATATTAGTTTATTATGGGAATAATATAGTAATACAGTTATCTTGGTTTTAATTTCATACTTTTAAGGGCATAAAATCAAAAACTAACATCGGAATATCAAAATAAATATGATAAAAATGGAAAAAACCAAATTTTCATTTTTTTCTTCACTTTTGTTCGAAAATTTCACCTCTGCCTCCCCTTAAAATGAAGTTTATGTAAGAACGTTTTAAATGCACAGAATTAGTTTCTTTCCAGCTATAATTTTTTTTATTATTTTCAAAAATATAGTTAGGCCGATTACATTGTTGTTTTCATTAACATTAATTTCTAGATAACTGTCATTGTTTCAATATAATCCATACTGATTATACAAATTGTACTCTCTCTTCAGTTTTGTGATTGTATTCAGTGCCCGATTTAGTCCTAGGCAACCTAGCCAGCTTCCTAGAGCGGGAGTTTCCAGGGGGACGGCATTTTGTCTTTCTCTTCCTTTTTTTTCTTAACCTTTTTTTTTTTTCAATTTTAATTTTACAGTGCATTTTTTTTTTAAATACTTGTAGGTAAATTTTTTCTGAAGTTTCTTCTTGAACACCTCGTGGAAGTTGGATATTATTTTGTTATGGCATTGTCGCGGTCGCGGCGAGAGTAAAAGGAAAATGTGCAGGCAGCTATATAATTATATTTAAATACGAGGAAGATGAAGTTGAGGTCGATCACTTAATTAGAGGTAAAAGGCCATATAGAAATATTAGCAGAAAAAATTATGAAGAATCAAATACAGATAATGATAGAATTACTGAACAAAATTATTTACTAAGAGGTAGGCAACAACAAAAACTTAACTTTCCTATAAACAGAAAATTAAAAAAAAAAATTATCTGAACAAGAGAGATGTATTTAGTAGTAAAGTTATTTGTTTATAAAGACAACATCAAATTAATTTGTATATTCAAGACTTAAAATTTCAATAAGATTACACATAAAATAATTTAATAAAAAGTAGAATAGTATTAAACGAAAATGTGAGCATGGAAAAGAATATTGTAACTGTAATTGATATTGATTTACGTAATTAATATGTCAAGTATTTTTACATGTATGCTGCAAGATTTATAAATAAGCAAATTACTTGCTGACAAGCATGTAGCAGGAATTTAGACTGACCTACTGCACGCACTGAAAAAATACCGATTTAGCTATTGCAGTGTGCTGGCTATATGTCAACAACTGCTAACCTGGATGCAGTTTGATGACACGGAATAATTAGTTAACATACATAAGTGTACCTATCACTAAACATAAATACGAAAGTTATAGAATAAATTTAGATTTTAAAGTAAAAAAAAGAATAATTGATTTAAAAATATTTATGGTAGTAAATTATGAAAAGGAGCAGATAAATAAAGTTTAAAGTCTTAATGGTTATTACGATTGGTTTAAACATGCACTAAAACCAGACGTAAGTGCAAGTTTGAACCAATAAATTATTGAGATTTGCGATAAATTAATTAGTTTAGGAAATTGTATATTTATATGTATAACTACTTTTGTATATAGATCTTCTTTTTTTTTAATTATTAAGTTTTGTACTTTTGTGAACTAATATCAATAAATCTATCACTATCACTAATTACATTGTAATACCGGTATCACGTTATTATACTTTGAAACTACTTAATTTAACTGCTTGTATAAACAAGAATGCATTGTTGAAAATCAAATTGGATGTGTCTTCATTATTTTACGTAATGAATACTAACAACAACTCTCAATTATATTTCCAATATAATGTATCGTCAAGAATACTGGTTAATCACTTTCCAGCATGTACATGTAAATTCGATATGAAAGATTTATTCCGCAAATATTTGAAGTATATCATACCTATATTTACAGGATAGTAGCCTATTTAAAACATAGCATACAAGGTGTTTTAGTAAAAAACATTAAAAAATTAAACAGGACTTAGGGGATGGTCTATTGAACATTTTGAGATAGGAAATTTGGGATCTTCAAAGCTAGCTGAAGATGGATTATATTAATAATTTGTGGGAGAGCCTGAAGACTATGCTATTCATGATGCATTTTCTTTTTTTACCTATCGTCCACAAGATGGCTCTGTTTTATTGTATTTACACTGTCACATAACAGAACATGCTATGACTCAACGACAGACCCTTCCGTACCATTTGAAGAGTCTATGGTACAGTACCGGTACATCTGGGTGCTACATTTCCTAATCGCTGGATTGGAAAGGTAGGCCCTAATCCATGGTCTGCGAGGTCACCCGACCTGAATTCACTCGATTATTTCGTATGGGGATATCTAAAATCACTTCTGTAGAGTAATAAGAAGTTACACAGTACACCCTTTGATACGGAAATTGGTCGCTGTTCAGAACTAAGTCCCACCTCGGAATAGCTCGGGAATCATGGTGTAAGCTGCGTTTACACGCGTGCGTTTTACATAGAGAGATTCGAAGCTCTATCTCTAAGCCATAAAGACTTCTTAGGGAATATGTCGTTTCGTGATATACAGATACGTCTCTGCTACGACTTGACTTCATCTTCGGAACTTGATGCTTAATATTTCCCCTGTCAATCGCGCGTTAACCAGAACGACACAGACAAATTCACGCTATAGGTGAGTGACCATTTTCCTTGTCAAAGGGTGTGCATAAGTAATTGTAAAAGTAGCCATGAGAAGGGGTTACAATATTATTCGAAAAAAAAAATCAATTTTGCTTTGACATGGACACTTAACAGAAGCGTCCACAAAACATGTGTAACTAATTATAGGAAGTTAAAATATTAGCTTTACTCACATACAGTACCTTTAGCAATAACTTGTATTTCATCATTATTATTCTATTGTTTATAAATGTTTCTACATATTTTCCCAAATAAAAGATAAATCTTATAATGTTTATGGCACTGTGTAAGGAGATACACAAAGTAGAAAAATATCTTATTTTTATAGATCACAAGTGCTTCAGGACATTATCTAGCATATTATAAATTAAATCGTGTCGTTAGGGACATTTTGAAAGAGCTTAGCGGGAGCAAGCCATGGGACTGCACAACTAGGATATTTCAACGTATTAATTACTATTTTAATTGTTGAAAGTGCAAAATAAAGATTGAAACAAACAACAAGGCTAACAATTAAATTAAAGTGTCGAGGTTAATCCCTTGCGCTTTATTCATACACGGCATTAAGGAAGGAGCCGACGTCTTCTCGTAGTCGAGGCTGACGTTATCAACCCCCACGAGAAATCCACTGTCAGTGTCGCCGGTTCCTGCACTACAACACTTCCCCCCCCAACGCAACCCCTCCAAGCCTTTCCCGAGGTCTTAATTAATTGTTCTCTTGAGTCCTGCACCCCACCCCTGACTGTTGTGAGATGCGCACACACCAACCCCTCCCAACTACCCAACCCTTAGCAAAAAAAAAAAAAAAAAAAAGATCTGCGACCAAAGTTTTGAGTCTATATTATAATCTGCATGCAAGGGGGTAGGTGCCGGACTGGGAGGAAAGAGGGGATGAAGATGGAAACAAATAGCAAGTGAGTGAAACTCCCCATAGGGGAATAAGAAGAAGAAGAGAAAGAGAAGGGAGTCAAAGAAGAATGAAGCATAAAATGACATAAAGTTTTACCTTTTTTCGTTCTACTCCCTTCTTTCTCCATACAGAGACACACGGAATTAAGTTCTATAAGAGCAAAAAGGGAGGGATTGTAAGAAAGAATAAAGTTTGAGCCCCTACCACTGTCTAAAGTAGCCATCACCACATAAAACTAATGTGTAAAATAAAAAGTTTCCTAACAAAGTTTCGTCTGTTGCATGGAAAGAGTTTGCATGTATTTAAAAGAAACAACACACACGCGCTCCGGTAAAAATTCAAATTTAAACACAAGATAATACTTGGGGAAAGAAACTTTATTCGCCTCGTTTCTTGAATGTGTATGAAATTGCCTGGATGGGTACATTTATCTGTAAATATTTCAACAGTTACACCCCGACCCTTCGTTTCCTTGCTCTTCTCAACAAGTGCACATTCTTTTTTATAGTTATCTTAGGAGAAATTTTCATTGACCCGGCCTTTCTTCTGTGGAAAGAAAACTAAAGTGCAACGAGGTGCGAAAATAACAATAAACATCCCTAATCTACCCTCCATCCTGTTACACGAGACGTAGTAAAACAATTATGCCTTACATTTATGCTTACCAAACATTACCAGAGGAAATTTTCCAGACATAATTACATTTTTCTCTTGGATTTATTCAATTTCGGGTATCATGCATTCGTACGCCATAACATATTCAAGTGTATACTTCGATAACGTTCTTTAGTTTTCTACTGCAAAATGTTCATGTATAGATCCATAAAAGCCGTCGTCAGGTATCTATCTTATGACGAGAGGTAAGAAGTTCGTACCAAAACTGTTAAGTTGTGTGAGCTTGGACTATATATCTACCGAATGAACTGTAGTGACGCAGCTCTCAACGTCAACAAACAAGCAAAACAAACATGTACAGTTGTGTGGTAACCAAACTTATCTTTGTTTAAATTATCCATGGCCTTATAATAAGAAAGAAAAATTAACAATTAACACAGTGTAAAAATAATAATAATTGGCAATTAAACTCTTCTTAATTTCCAATATAAAATAACTTAACTGTACATAACAAGAACAACAAACCAAATACGTAATAACAGACTACGTATCTAGACTTGTTACAATTACTATTAATTTACATTTTCAGTTTTTCCAAAAATATGTTTTTCTATGTCCAGAGAAATTATATTTGTACCCTGAAAATGTTCGTTCTACATCACAAGACGTTGCTGGAGCAAATCTAAAATATGATACAGTATTCTTTACTAAATTACCAAGTGAACAACATATTTTTTAACCTAATAGTGCATTTCGTATATGGCACATCACATTAAACCCATAATTCGTTTCAAGAACACTTTCAATTTTTTGCTTTAATGACTATTGGAACGTCTGCGCATTGGTACGTGTGTGTATATACTGACGTTTATGTGTTTTCGTACGAAGTTCCTACCTTTACTTATGATTAGACCTCCGATTTTTAGGCTCGAATAGGATAGATTGCAACAATTTTATGTAAAAATCACTACATTTATGCAACACAAAAATCTCTCGTGCAATGATATTGCCTAAAACTAGGTGCATTGAAGAACGTATGTTTCAGCCTATGCTAAACGAGCTTAAATATTCGAGGTCTACTTATGACCAAAGCAATAGTAAAATATTAAAAGAATTAGCAATCTATAAAGAAATATTTTATGACGATAAGCTACGTTAATTTAAGTTTTTGTTTCTTTCATGTTCGCCAATATAATTTTAATATAATTCACCATAAGATATCAAAGATCGTTCTCGGTGAACTCGTGTCATTGGAACCTTATTTTCGTGTTCAGACTAAGCGCATAAGTTTTTTAAGCAAAGAGATAAATATCTGAGGATCAATATACAGTATGTTTGACTTCCTTGCACAGGCGGAGTTATGGAGGGCATAGGGGAGGCACTGCCCCTCCAAATTTGTCTGAACTCTTTTTTTTTTCTATAACGTTAGAGTATAGTAGTAGTAGTAGTAGTAGTAGTAGTAGTAGTAACTTAGTAGTAGTAGTAGTAGTAGCAACTTAGTAGTAGTAGTAGTAGTAGTAGTAGTAGTAGTAGCAGCAGCAGCAGTAGTAATAGGTATTAGTAGTAGCAGAAGCAGCAGCAGCAGTAGTAGTAGCAGAAGCAGCAGCAGTAGTAGTAGTAGTAGTAGTAACTTAGTAGTAGTAGTAGTAGTAGTAGCAACTTAGTAGTAGTAGTAGTAGCAACTTAGTAGTAGTAGTAGTAGTAGTAGTAGCAGCAGCAGCAGCAGCAGTAGTAATAGGTATTAGTAGTAGCAGCAGCAGCAGTAGTAATAGGTATTAGTAGTAGCAGCAGCAGCAGCAGTAGTAGTAGCAGAAGCAGCAGCAGCAGCAGTAGTAGTAGTAGTAGTAACTTAGTAGTAGTAGTAGCAGAAGCAGCAGCAGCAGCAGTAGTAGTAGTAGTAGTAGTAGTAACTTAGTAGTAGTAGTAGTAACTTAGTAGTAGTAGTAGTAGTAGCAACTTAGTAGTAGTAGTAGTAGTAGTAGTAGTAGCAGCAGCAGTAGTAATAGGTATTAGTAGTAGCAGACGCAGCAGCAGCAGTAGTAGTAGCAGAAGCAGCAGCAGCAGCAGTAGTAGCAGAAGCAGCAGCAGCAGCAGTAGTAGCAGAAGCAGCAGCAGCAGCAGCAGCAGTAGTAGTAGTAGTAGTAGCAACTTAGTAGTAGTAGTAGTAGTAGCAGCAGCAGCAGTAGTAATAGGTATTAGTAGTAGCAGAAGCAGCAGCAGCAGTAGTAGTAGTAGCGGAAGCAGCAGTAGCAGTAGTAGTAGTAGTAGTAGTAGTGTTAATAATATGACCATAAGAACTTATAACAACGGCATAAGTTGTTATAATTCCACAGTCATTGTAGTGGTCAATAATGGTTACCAGGCTAACATTGGCTCCAATTTTCACAGATTCCATCGTGGCTGAAGAAGATGGATTTTAAAGAGTGATATAATAAATTCTTTATGTGACTTTCTTCCGGAGGAAAATTATACTGGGCGGCACCTGTCGAAGATTTACGGCGCTAAAAGGAACTCTGTCCGTGATAGGTAACATGAAAACTCTGTTAGTCATTTTTCGCCTACATTACAAACGTGATTAACATCAAGAGTTTAGAATTTACTAAACTTTCTTATTTTAACTGGTAATTCATGAGGTATTTATTTGCTGTTAGTTAAAATTGTGAAAGATTCTATTTGAGTAGAATACCGTTACACAATCATTGGAAGTATTTAGTACAAATCCTGTTTAACGTCTTTTATATAGTTAACTCAAGGGTCGTCAAGTAGGACATCATCAGTCACGTGACTTGAGAAGCGCGCCCTTTGCGAGATAGCAGTATTATCACCCAACTTTATTGTCTGTGTTTGTTAGTGAACGAACAACCACACATAGTTACTCCTTATGAAGGGGAGAGCAAGTTCAGGAAACGTTCCTGAGGGGTAAGTTGGAGGACTTGCGAGGGTGGGAGAGAAGGAAACTTTGCTGGTAAATAGTGGTGGGTCCATATACACACACCCACCCCTATCTCAAGAAGGGTGAAATGAAGGGCTTGGTTCAAGAAGTTTTACTCTGCAATGTAACGTTAGTTTAGAGGGATGATATTTTCATTTGCGTATGCTAATTAGATGAAACAAAGTTTATTTAAGTGGAGTGCATGCGGTACGAAAATCTGCAAAATGTCACCAAAATAATAATTAGTTCGTTTATTAAGAAAATCAGGATCAGTCTTACATACCGACACAGGAGTCAGAGCTCGATCCTCAACATTTTTATGAACTCCTTCTGTAGATTCTTCTACTTTATCATTAATGCCTGAATTTGTTTTGTAGGAGGCCTAGCCTATATTGACGAATATATAAGTGTACTACCTCGATTTTCATAAGAACGTAGCCGGAATACGTTCAATTCCTTATTTATAATGACGGTTATAGTTTTACAGAATTTGTGTTTGACCAAAACGCTATATCGTTTTTAAAATTACTAGTTCTTGAACTGCGATAGAGAAACAAAAATCGGTAAATTTTCACTTCCACCGTAGGATATTAATACTATTTTTTCGTTTTTAATTCACAGAAAAATAATTCTTAAGTATATCGGAATCTTCATTCCTATATTATTAATCGTCGATATAATTACAAAGTTATTATTTTGCAGTAAATCAACTAGCTATATATTGTGGGTTCCTATCACCACAGCATGGCAGGTCCTAATGTTGTGGTTACGACGACCTCCAGATATGGAGGATAGCTGCGAATTATTGAATAAGCAATCGCGGACAGCCGGTAACAGGTGGTCCTCCAGCTTGAGGATTGGGCGAAGGACTAACAACCCATTACCGTAAAAAACAGCTTCTTACGAAACCCCAACATAAACCTCGGAATGAGAAAGGTTAAGGATATTTGAAAATAAGGTGCTGAATAAAATACTTAGGGCTAAGAAGGATGAAATTATAGGAAAATGGAGAAAGTTACACAACGCAGAACTGCACGCATTGTACCTATTCTTCACCTGACATAATTAGGAACATTAAATCCAGACGTTTGAAATGGGCAGGGCATATAGCACGTATGGGCGAATCCAGAAATACATATAGAGTGTTAGTTGGGAGGTCGGAGGGAAAAAATCCTTTGGGGAGGCCAAGAGTTACATGGGAGGATAATATTAAAATGGATTTGAGGGAGGTGGGATATGATGGTGGAGACTGGATTAATCTTGCTCAAGATAGGGACCAATGGCGGGCTTATGTGAGGGCGGCAATGAACCTCCGGGTTCTTTAATCGTCATTTGTAAGTAAGAAGTCAGTTAAATTAAATTTTTGAATTTTATTGTTTAAACTCATTTATATGTCGCTGGAATTCCAGAGCTGTCCAATATTTTCAATGAAGGTAGCAAAACCTGACAATAGATCTATATATTACACAGGAGAAAGTGTAAAGGGGAGAATTACTTCAGCGTGATGTAATTGTTATGACGTCAGATAACAGATGTTACGTACCATGATACTATACGCTATCTGAAAAAATTCAGTTATTTTATTAATGAGTTATTTCGCCATGTTATTTAAGGGGAGGCAAAGGTGAATATTTCAAAATCCACAAAATTTATCCGATTTGTTTGAAATTGATCATGGATACTAAGTATGTTATTAGTAGGGAACGGAATTTGGAGTAGTAAAAGCTAGTATTGGCATCTACACAGTCATTTGTTTACAACCCTTTATGCCAAGTCCTCCCCTCCATGACATACTCGCAGGTCTCTACACGTCAACAACAGGTGAACGGGACAGTTGTCGCATAAGAACCTCAACATGCAGGTTTGCAGTTCAGAGTAGTGATGTGCAGGTACAATGCCGAAAGTGAAATCAACTAACAATACAGTATTGAAAGACTATATTTGTAAAACCTCCAGATCAAGTATCAAAATTCAGGAAACAATTCCCTAAATTGTCGCTTCCCCCATGTCCAGTTCCTACGAGATGGGGGTCATGGTTAGAAGCTTGCAATTATTACGCACGTCACCTCCAATCTGTGAAGAAAGTGGTCCAGTCTTTCGATACCGATGACGCGGCTGCGATTCAAATACGCCGGGAACTGCTAAATGATGAAACAATCGAGAAAGAAGTCACGGATATTAAGTCAAATTTTGGATATTTACCGGATGCCATTATTCAATTAGGAAAGTCAGGAGTAGAACTAGTTGAGCAAATAAATATTATGAGGACTATTGTAAATAAACTGAGTGCAGTAGAAGGTGAAGTAGGAAACCGTGTTGGTGAAAAAATGAACAAAGTTTTGATTAAAAATGATGGATACGATATTCTTAGTCGGATTTCAGATGTACTAACAAAGACGTGTCCCAATGACGTCATTCAACATGTGAATTTAATTGACGTATCTTGTTTCAAGTACTCTCTAATTGTCTCTGCAGATGGAGAGCGGAGTTTTTCCATGTTACAAAATTTCCTTCCTTGCAACAGAGCAAAGTTGTATTTTGAAAATTTGAAAATAATATTTACAATTTATTATAACAAGGCATAACAAGGCATAGCATTAATTGAAAATGCCATTTCGTTTGGATCTACATATTCAGAGGCGAGTTCCATACAGAAGACAACTGTCTATCAACATCAATATGTCCACTGACACGCGAAGATGCAGAGGTTGATATTTAATTATGTATATTTGTAATGTTGTTTATTGGTGTCTTGTGCTTTGTGAAGAAAAGCACATGTAGTTCAAAAATAAATGCAGATTATGTATGTAGGTCACTATATGTCATTAAACTATTCCATTTGTTTATTCTGAAATATATTTACAGACGTTGCGTGTAAGTTTGTATGAAGTGGACTGTACTCTTCCATGCGCCGTGACGCAGCTCGCTTGACAGTCACTGAGCTACGAATATCTATACTACGTTTCACCATTCTTTATAATACTCCAAATCCCTTTCCCTGGTTATTAGTAATGGACATACCAAGTTTCAACTTTCTAAGTACAATAGTTCTGTAAATATTAATAATTTTATGAAACTTTATATCTTTTGATATAAAATGCTCAATGCACCATATTGTAAGAAATTTTCAATATTTCTTTTTATTTATGTGTTCAGAGAAGGTATATAAATAATGATAAGTATTAGTTTATTAATTGGAATAATATAGTAATACAGTAATCGTGGTTTTAATTTAATACTTTTAAGGGCACAAAATCAAAAAATAACATTGGAATATCTAAAATAAAGATAATAAAAATGGAAAGAAACAAATTTTCATTTTTTCTTCAGTTTTGTTCGAAAATTTCACCTCTGCCTACCCTTAAAGAGCTTCGTATTTATTGTTTTAGTAATGATTATGCACGTCGCTCAGTTACATTATAATGGACTACAAAGAACATGCCACCATTTATATTAGGTAGTAACTTAGTCAGGTAACTAAAACAAATAAAGTATAACACACACTTATTTAGGAAACCGACTGACGTCATTCTTTCCTTTGTAGAAAATGGTGGTACATTTTAAATAAGAATGAATGATTCACTTTAAGTGTCACTAATTTTGTTGCAATGTACAACTGTGTATAGCCTATTCGCAAATTGTCAAATATAAAGGTTTTTGGATTGTCACTCAAATAAGGAACTATTCTTACAAAATTACAAGATTGGTGAAATAGTTTATATTTATTTTAATGTTTTTGTGTATTATCTTGTTCCTGGTCACTATTAAATTCATATTGTACTTTACAGAATTTCGAATATGCAGGGTTTTTTCTTCCAAGAACACTCTTGAGACTTAGTTTAACCTTTTATTATCATTAGCTGATCGTATAGATGCTAAGTATTGTGTACATCTCCGAAGTCTTTTACAAGTATATCCGAAGTTACAGATTTTCATGGCGACATTTTAATAGGGGAGACTGTTGTACCTTTAGCATAGTGTACCTTTGAACATTTTTTGTTATTTATTTTTTGCTAATGCCTAGAGGACTCAAACTAAAGTAGATTGTAGGGAAAGCCACGAAGTAGATCTGATCATAGTTTTTGTTTGATTTATTGCAAAATGTGAGTTCTGTGAACGAAAGAATCTTTTTTAGTACCAAAAGTAAACATTTCGTTCACTGATATATGTTATCTAACATAAAACCCGATTGTATATGTTACCATTCATTAAGTATACAATGTGTTCTGTATCATCTGGTGAGTAATAACATATTTTAATTTTCATGATTTATTCGAATCTCTAGTTTTGGGAGCCATATTTCCTTAAACGTGCTCCCTCTTGTACCTTTGAACACAGAACACCTTGTACAATGGAACATGTTCCAAGGTACATAATACTATTGCTTTTTGTCTTCATTTTATTTTAAGATCATGTCACGAAGTAAGTCCGGAATTAAGAAGTCCCCTAATTGATCCGGATGCCTTGAAGAAAGTTGTTGAAGCAATTCTTGTATCTCCAGGAAATAAAATCTAAATCAGAGAAGCCTGCTATGGTTTATGATTGCAAATACATTTTAAATATGATTGTCAGTTCTTACAACTATATTCCCACCTATAACACATGTGTTCCAACTTACAGGAGGGTATGTTCTAAGGTACATGAACCTGTTGTACCTTTGAACATATTATATTTTATTTTTTCCATCCTTAATATATGTGTACAGCAGGAAAATATATACACGAAGTTGTAAAGGAATCTTCAATAATTATTTAAAGTACTTTTTAATTTAAAAAATATCATTTCCCAAAATTAAAAAAAATAAAATGTGAAAAGTGTTTAAAGGTACAACAGTCTCCCCTACATCTTCACAGTACCTTCACTAGATCACAACTTAATTCCTTAACAAAAGTTGACTTTTAAAACAGAAAATAAGTATGCTCTGTTGAAACAACCTATTCGAATGCAATAAACAATACAAAAACCGCATCAATTTAACTTCGAATGAACAGAGCTCTCTTTACGAGACTCTTTCATTTTGCGTACGAACCTGGAGGTGTATAAGTAAAGTAAACAACTAACGTCATCTTATACTCATTGTTCCTTAAATCTGTAGCCGCCTATACGCAATTTTTTGATGGACGAACTTCGTTCCTTAATTAATAGTTTAGAACAGAGCGAGGTGGCTCATGCGGTTCAAATCCGCGGATCGACCAGCTTTATTGTAGTTTTTCCGTGGTTTCTGATAGGTACTTAGGCAAGTTGGAATTTTTATTGCTACGGTCCATTTTCCCTTCCTCTTTCCTGTAGAACAACAATTTAGATTTCATATTGCATCATATCACACTTCACATTCTTTCATCTTCATTTCATTTCATAGGCATATTCAGGTCATGACGCAAGTCTTAGTCCGCTTGCAGAAGGAGCGACCTCTCCGAAACCGTCTCTGGGTTCCAAGACTTTCGCAATATTTCTGCCAGGATTTATTCCTTAAAAGCATTTCGGAGGACGCTTCGACACCTTAGAAGGGTTGTCGGAATGGATCCTGTGCTGCTTGGTTACCTTGGCGGTACGAACTTAAGACGCGAGGTGTAGGCGACCCATTGGGTAAGCGGGTGAGGGGTCTCATGCGGCCGGTGGGCTGGTGCACCTCATTCCCAGTCATCTCATAATTCAGGATGGAAAATAGGCCATTAAATAGGAGACTTTAGACATGATAAAGTGCCGTCCCTAATACGCCCCTAGACAGTTACTACCACTACCAATACCACTACCACTATTTAAAAAAAATATGGATAACTAATGACGCTCGTAACTACAGAGGTTATAGCAGCGTCGCCGGTGTGCCGGAAGTTTGTCCTACAGGAGTTCTTTTACATGCCAGTAAATCTACTGGCATGAGCCTGTCGTATTTAACACACTTAAATGCCATTGACCTGGGCCGGGATCGAACCTGCAATCTCAAGCATAGAAGGCCAGCGCTATAACAACTACACTATCGAGGCCGACATTACCACTATTAGCTTGGAGGTTAAATTCCAATTACATTTTGAATGTATATAGTTTAAAATACTAAACACTCTATTTTCATTATTTACAAATGTATTGACAAATTTAAAATTATGGACTTCAGGAATATTAAAGGTAGATGAAAATATACGCTGGAGGTTTAGAAAATGTTAAATATTTAGAAAATGTTAAATATTTTCAACGCTTGGATTACAATGTAAGTTATTAATATCGCAATAACAAGCGGTATATTATACAGATTTCAATCCTTACGACATAAATAGCCTACGTAAAAAATGACACTAATATAAGGTTCATAAGTTTCATGACCGAATTAATTTTGTTGTTTTCTAGATACGAACTCTGGACGTAGGTAGAAAAGTAATGCAATCAAACAAAAGAAGCAGAAATGAAATTTCTATACATTAAAAGAATACAAAAGAATGGATTGAGTATGAAAATAATGTGCAAATATGAGTTCACAACGAATTTGATAAATGTGAAAGTTACGGACTATAAGAAACGGGGATACCATTTAATTAGAATGATAAATAGGAGATAACTTAAAACGGTTTGCTGTCAAAACCGAAAACATGGGCGAGAGAATAAAGTAACAGCAATAATTAAATTATTTCTGATTCCGGCACGTTCAAAACTCTTACACAGTGAGTAACAAAAGACAAATATAAAGTGTACAGAATAGTGTTTGTAAATCAGCATCACATATATTCGGCTACGAAAACTGACTCATAAACATAACATAAAAACAGACTAAGCAACTGAGAAATTGCTTGCAGATTGCGTCGACGCTGAGCAACCAGCAACTGATACTCAACTGCGTGCTGGTGTGAGGGGTCCCAGCCTGTGTGCATGTGGATGAACACATCAACCCCTCACATAACCCGTGGTATTACCTTGTACTGTCACGTAAGATTCTATGAGCAAACCTCATTTCACCCTTCTTCAAGTAGGGGTGTGTAGACTTACCACCACTTAGGCCTACTAGTGAAATTTCTCCCCTACTCACAACTTGGGTCGGCCTACAAGGAAATTGGAATTAATATCTCTTCGTATAGATGATACAAGCACTTATGACGTGGTTTCGTATTGTTGTACTCCATTTCTTAGACGACGCTCACAACAATATTACCTTTATTTATATAGACAATTCTACGGACTGAGTTCATTAACCACAGCCTTGGTGCGTTTTCAACACGTTGTTTTCTTCGGAATAAAATAGTACATCCATGTTATCCATCCATCCATCCATCCATCCATCCATCCATCCATCCATCCATCCATCCATCCGCCAATCCACCTACTCGTCTGTCAGTCTGTGTCTGTCCTTCCTTTTCTCCATTCATCCATAGATTCACCGGATTAATGGTGGGCGCTAGAGGGACCATAACAAAACAATTTGTGTCATTCTGTCATAAATTTAGTGTCCCAACAACAACTACAATGAAGGAAATTTATATTATAGCTTCTTTGAAGGGTTCTCTGCAGATTTTACGGCGACATTTGTATTTCAATTCAAATTACAGTTGAATTTTCTCAGTCAATTTTTTTATCCGTATTTTTATAAATTTTCATTATGTGAAATATTATCTACTGCAAATTTTAGTTTCTTGTAAGACATTTTTAATGTCATTTTAAATGTTACTGTTTAACATTCTTTGTCTTTGGCAACCTCACCAAGTTGAGGAAGATTGGATTATAATATCAAAGTTCATCTCAAGACTATACTTACAATTAGAGATTTTTTAAATTATACTGGACGGACACAGGTTAACTCTACAACAGATTCCTTACTCCTAAACAAGTGCACTATACTTCAGTTTAGCAATGATTACACCAGTCTGCAAAATTAAAGGTCATAAAAACTTTTCTAAAAATTTATGCTAAATTTTTTGGATGCTGAATCCAAATCTGACCTCAAATTTTCTCTATCACGTACCATTTTTTCGCAACATGCATTGACACTTTTACCAATGTGAATGTAGCATTACTGAATGTAATATGAAAAAGTGATGAAGTGAAACATGTCCTGTGGCAAACATTAAAGGTGTATTTTACAAGAACTATTACATTGTCATAATTAACAACTCACAATTAGTAAAATGCTTTTTACTGCCTTTTTTCTTTTCATGGTGAAGTTGCGTTTGTTGCTTTTCCTCTTGTGTTAAGTTCAAGAGATATTCTTTGTTGCCAGTGTTTTCGTTCCCACCTACTGTTTCTTGCTCTGCTGTCCCATTCACAGAGGAAGTATGGAAACATAGTATACCCAGTCTAGTGTTAGTTGGGAGGCCGGAGGAAAAAAGACCTTTGTGGAGGCAGAGACGTAGATGAGAGGATAATATTAAACTTGATTTGAGGAAGATGGAATATGATGGTAGAGACTGGATTAATCTTGCACAGGATAGGGATCGATGGCAGGCTTATTTGAGTGTGGCAATGAACCTGCGGGTTCCTTAAAAGCCATTTGTAGTAAGTAAGTAAGTAAGTAAGTAAGTAAGTATACCCAGCCTCCTCAACAAGAAACATGGACAACTCTCTTAGATCTCCATTCTGGGGTAATTAATTTTTTCCTAAGAAATATGTAAATTTTCAAAACGTTTACAACATAAAAATTGTTATAGGCCTATAATCCACAGTTTTGAAGATAGATTGGTTTTGCAGTAAAAAGCTTCACTTTTCACAGGCATTTGGTCTCTGTATAAACATCAGAGAATTTCACATAAGTATGGTAGGAGTGAAACATCACTTATAGAGTATGCTCAAAATTTTGAAAGAGGCTGTAAACATATTATTTTCTTTTAATATAGAGTTTCAGAAGATATGCAACTATTAACGTGAACTTAAAATTATTATTATTGTTATTATTATCATTATTATCATTATCGTTATCATTATTTCTATTATTAATATTAAAATATTACTGTTAATATTACAATAAAATAAAAAAATAAAATAATAATATACTTTATTTTATTTTTTATTTATTGTAATATTAATAATAAGAACAATAATGATACCGATAGTGATAATGATAATAATAGGCCTAATAATAATAATAATAATAATAATAATAAAATAATTTATTTTAAAATATTACTATTACTATTATTATTATTATTATTATTATTATTATTATTATTATTATTATTATTCCCTCTGTTCCAAAATATGTTATAAAAAGATGTCATTTACTTTGTTCCATAATTTGGTATACATTTGTTAAAGTTTTCAGTAATATAATGTAACTTTAATGCATTTTCTAGGTACTTATTTGTATGATAAATTAACATAAGAAAAACTAATAAATAAAGTACATTTCATTTTATGTGATATTAAATTAATATAAGAAAAACACAAATATTGTTTTGAGAGAGGCAAATTAACATAAAAACTGTATTAAATTACAACGATTATTGTGCCTTACATACTCTATTCAAAACTGATTGGGTTGATTTTACATTTTCTGCAACAGGAACAACACAGCGTGTGGCCATTCGATTTCTGTCCATAATGAACTATTTAAATATTATAGTTTCATGCACTACAGAAGACTAGAAACATTCACAACTGCACTGTCTGATAGTCCCTTCACTACTGAACAAAATACCACACACCGAAACATTTTGTGCGCGCATGCGAAATAATCAAACTGGTTTTCTTTCTTTCTATACCACATTTTGGAACGGAGGGTCTATTTAATATACAATTAGTATAAAATTTCAACAATAATCGTCCAGCAGATTTTGAGGTTGTCAGAACTTGTTCAGAGGCTCGCAAATCTGGAATTCTCCATTCAGTTGCTAGAGCTGTGCAGCGATACCTCTGGCTGGACGTTTCGGGAGATGTATACGCTAAATATTAACTGAACTATGATAAAGTGTGCAATATTGTGCGTGGGCTTTCTGACTTGACGAGATTTAATGAAAGGCGTGCGGGGTGGAGAAGGAAATTAAGGGTGGAGATGCTGCTATATTTTTCTCCCCTTCAGTGGACGTCGGTGAGTTAGGGAAGCCAGCCACATTATCTGTACAACACGCGATTACACGCAGTATGTCCGGTCTGTATAGTATAGGGTGTGTCTATCTCAAGACAATGGTCGTTCTCGAGTCTGAAAAATATATATATATACAGTTATTAATAAATTTTAATGATCTTTGCCATATGACATTAGTGTAATAATATTAACAAAATGGTAATGCATCCAATATTAAAGAAGCTTCCAGGTTAAATTGTCCACTTCAAAATGACCAGAGGAAAAATGGCCACAAGCAAAAATGTCCAGAGCAAAATGTCCAAGGGAAAAAGTCCATAACAAAATTTCCATTATAAAAAAATATCCATTAGCAAAATGTCCACAACAAAATGTTCAGTTCGAACAATTATTTTGAGCTAGGCAATATGAAAGCAATTAAACTACATTTTCAAAATGTGAACATAAAGGGATATCTTTACCATTTTACACAAGCGGTGTATAGGAAAATGGTAAGTTTAGGTTTAGGAGATTTATATTTAAATATCGAACAACCAGAACACCGCTACCAAATCCGAGAACTCTTGGCCTTTCCATTCATTCTGTTAGAAGATAATTACAGAAAATACATTTGATATGCTATACGATGACATCAATGAAGATCTGGTTGATCTATCACAGCGGTGACCAAAGCGGGTGTTGTGATTACATCGTGTAATCACAGACATTCGTACTGGTAAGGGGAGTTTACCATACATTGCTCCCTGTCTCGCTCACGTACTGTAGGTAAGCAGTGTTGGTACCTCGTCGCTCTACAAACCCTCTGTCTCTACGAGCAGGAACAGAAGGTTTCGCACAGAATGGGAAGAGGAATTTATTCGCTGTTCTGTAGGAGAAAATGTAATATGTTGCTTTGCTCAACGGTTCAATTAGTAGTAGTATATGGAAGCGACATTACAGGGCATTAGGCTGAATGCACAGGCATAACAGGTACCGGTATTATTATTATTATTATTATTATTATTATTATTATTTATCAGCAAGTGTTACTACAATTATTATATACGTGCCTGAATATATAGGTCTACATCTTCCCCTGAAGGATAAAATAATTACTAGACTACAATGTATCTTCATTTTATTTATTTTTTTAACCTTTTGATGACTATTATCAGTTACATACTAGTTATTGATTTAATAATAATATAATAATAATAATAATAATAATAATACTGATAATACTAATAACAATACTGATAGCATTACCAGTAGCAGCAGTAATAATAATAATAACAATAATAATAATAATAATAATAATAATAATAATAATAATAATAACAATAATAATATAGAGAAACTGATTGAATATTACGTGCTATTATAGTAATGAAACGAGCTATTTAACTCCAAGAGAACTGAAATCAGCCATAAATCATCGTCATGAAGAGAAAGATGACATAAATAAAATGTAAGCAAGCCAGCTATCTAGTGGCGAACGAAATAGCTCGTTCTCTTAGGTCTTAACGAAGGAGAGTTTTTTTTAAAGCGTAATGATGAAGGTGGCTGAAACAATTTATCCAATGATGAAAGTTGTTAATTAATTTGGAAAAACTGCGCTTTCTCGACTAAATATCCGGAAGAGAATTCAGGAGATTTCTGATTGTGTTCATGAAGAATATTAAAAGAAAAAAAAAGTAAGAAAACTTATATATAAAATTTACTCTGTCACACGTTAAAAGTGTTAAAATTGTTTAAAAAGGTATTTACCTTCGACAGACGGCCCGTTTCGACGCTATTTGTCGTCGTCTTCAGTGTCTCTTGAACCACTGCTGATTTTGGCTCTGCGATGTGCAGTTGTCGATGGTAGGGGTGGGGGTGTGTTGTTCCTATGGTGGGGGTTGGTTGTCTGTATGCTATGACGTATTATGATGTCAAACAATGTGTGCGTATTGAACTGTAGTTGCGTATTAAGTATGTAATGTGGGTGTGCTATTGTATTCTTATATATTTCGTATTGTTCTAGGATATTTAACTGTAAACTTTTTGGTGTGATGTGTAAAATTTCTATATCTGTTTCTCTATTATTGTAGTCATGATTATTGTCGATAATGTGATCTGCATAATTTGATGTAATGTAAGGTTTAGTTATAGCTTTAATATGTTCGTTGTATCTTGTATGAAAGGATCTTACTGTCTGTCTTATGTAAAATGTGGGCAACTATTGCATTTTAATTTGTAAACTCCAGTTGAATTATATATATTTGAATGTTTAGTGTGGTTATTTAAGTATTTCTGTGTTGTATTATTTGTTTTGTATGCAATTTTGTACTTTAGTTTTCTGAATGAAGTTGCGATTTTGTGGGTATTCGTATTGTGATATGTTAATGTTATGTATTTATTCTCGCGTGCTGTTTGTGTTGGTTTGGTCTGTTTTTGTTTTGCCTTTTTTATTAGTGTGTCTATTATGTTAGGGTTGTATCCATTGTCTTGTGCTATATATTTTTTATTGTGTTTAATTCTTCAGTGTAGTTGTCATTGTTCACTGGTATATTAATTAATCTGTGTCTCATTGTACGGAAAGCTGCATGTTTATGTTGTATGGGATGATTTAATGAATTGTGTATATGTGTTGTGTATATATATATAATTCAACTGGAGTTTACAAATTAAAATGCAATAGTTGCCCACATTTTTACATAGGACAGACAGGAAGATCCTTTCATACAAGATACAACGAACATATTAAAGCTATAACTAAACCTTACATTACATCAAATTATGCAGATCACATTATCGACAATAATCATGACTACACTAATATAGAAACAGATATGGAAATTTTACACATCACACCAAAAAGTTTACAGTTAAATATCCTAGAACAATACGAAATATATAAGAATACAATAGCACACCCACATTACATGCTTAATACGCAACTACAGTTCAATACGCACACATTGTTTGACATTATAATACGTCATAGCATACAGACAGCCAACCCCCACCATAGGAACAACACACCCCCACCCCTACCATCGACAACTGCACATCGCAGAGCCAAAATCAGCAGTGGTTCAAGAGACATTGAAGACGACGACAAATAGCGTCGAAACGGGCCGTCTGTCGAAGGTAAATACCTTTTTAAACAATTTTAACACTTTTAACGTGTGACAGAGTAAATTTTATGTTTTTAACAAAGTGTTAACGAGAACTTTAATCAATGAACTTATATATATTTTATTGTCTCTTCATGACAGTAGTGACATTACTGATGCAGCAAAGCTTGCGATTTTTATTAGCGGGTTGATGAAGGGCTCAATGTTAGTGCACGAACCACCACTGGTTGTAGTTTTCATGCCAAGTACTTCTCCCTCGTCTCTTTACTTCTTAGACTGTCTCTCGCGTGTAATCACTGCCGTTCGAGTTTTGGTCACCGCTATCTATCAGAATACATACAGAACACATATGTAAGGGCCGACGCGCTCAAGGGGAAAGATAGCAGTCACAGCAAGTTTTCCGCAACCAATTTGAAACATGTATTATGCTGACTCTTCAGGGACACCAACGAACAAACAATGCAGTGGAAGCATTTCTTGGTAAATTTCAGATGGTCGCTGCTCATCATGTGAGTATTTGGAGGCTAATTCAAAACATAAAAAATGAACAACATGGGAACGAAACTCTTGTACATCAAATTCAAGTAGGTCATCGATATATTAGGGCTCCAGTTAATAAACATAGGCTACCGCAGAAACCAACAACGGATAGAGGCAATCGTCAGGAGATATGAGTACCAAGACAGGAATGATATAAAAGGCTACCTTCGTGGAATTTCTTATCACTTAAAAATGCATGGACAACCAGAAGAGTAAGGTCAACATTAAGAGACGGAATACAAAATTAATTGTAAATTGGGGATTTCTGTGTGATTATACATTGAAAATGAGATTTGATGTATAGGACATTTTACATAAAAATATTTGTAAATTGGAGATTTCTGTGTGTTTATACATTAAAAATTAAGAAATCATGTATAGGACATTTTAAATTTGTGGACATTTAATTTTATGCACATCTATATAAGGGGACATTTAATTTGTACGGACATTTATGTAAGTGGACATTTTGTTTTTGGAAAATAAATAAATAAATAATAAATAAATAAAAATATAAATAAATGAATAAATAAATAAGTAAATAAGTAAGTAAGTAAATAAATAAATATATCAATAACTCAATAAATAAATAAAATAAATAAACAAATAAATAAATAAAATAAATAAACAAATAAATAATCAAACAAAAACAAACAAAAACAAAAACAAACAAATAAATAAGTAAATAAATAAAATAAGTAAAATAAAGAAAATAAATAAATAAATAAATAAATAAATAAATAAATAAATAAATAAATAAATAAATAAATAAATAATTTTATTTCCTACCATAGCTACCTATTCACTATCTACGGTTCTGGATATTCATTTATTTTTACGTGTACTTTATTTTCTTGTGCTTCTTATTGGTTAAGTTTGCTTGTTACAATACCTAGAATTCACTTGTTTCCAGATTTAAAATACGAACGCACAGTCCGGGATGCAGCCTTCTCTCGACAGTTCCTCCTTGGCTTATGCTGTCCGGCCACTACGATCTTCCACGAAATCACGCGAGCTCTTTGAATTAAGCGCTGTGCTTAGAACGAGAGAGGCTTACGGACCTTCTATGTCTCCCAGAGTCGCCAGTCTCTTACTTATTAATGATATTTACATAGTACTTCTTCCTCCTTTCCCACGGATTAATTCTGGTTTTAAAATTCATGCGGGCGTTTCCTTCATTTACTTGGGTTAGGTTTCCTATTATTTGTATTCCCCCATGGTGGGTACCATTGTGCCTGGGGTTGATCATCAGATCGTTGTTGCAATATGACTTTTCCCATATTTTTGTCCTCGTCAATACTTGTTCAGTTGCCTTCAACTTTTAAGCCATCAACAGTGATGTGTGGGAAAAATTTCTTACATTTAATTCCGTTGCTCTCAGTTGTTATTCTTGTATTATTTTTTAACGAAAGATACAATTTAATATGGCATTAATTCTTGTATAATTTCTGTTTTTGATCCAAAGACGTAATTCAATATAGAAATTATATAAGTTTCGTGTAGTGTGCAGGATGAAAAATACATAATTAATTTTCATTGACCATTACACATTTACTACGTCATACTACTTTTGACCAATTAAGACGGTACGGAACGACGTGTTTCAACCACTCATGACTGCTTATCCTACAATTTTATCACCTCCCTAGCATTTGTTTCTTTATTTGCCAACACTGTACTTCCAATAATTGTACCTTTTAAAAAGATTCATGTTTATTTCATCATCCATAATTAAAAGTTTCCTATCATTTATCTTGTTTATATTATTTAGATTACGTTATACCTTCTGCTGTAGGCATATGAGATTATGGATACTTACGTACGAGAGATTGTTTAATATATATTGACAACTGAAGTGGAATCCAACTATTTTAATTAAAATGAAACTGAAAAAACAAAGCTTTCTTGACTAGCAATCGTCCATAGAGTTCAATGAAGATTGCATAGTTGGCAGAACTGGTAACAAGAGAACAGCTATTCTTAACACACTACTGCCATCTAGCGGAATATAGTACGATAGAACATTTTGAAAACAGTCCGCTGAGTTACCTCTGTGGTAGCGTGTCTGCCTCCAGACTAGCCGGCCCGGGTTCGATTACCGGCGCGGTCAGACACTTTCATGTAACATTTCTACCTCGGAGCTAGGGGAGATGGCAGTGCACAACTTCTAATCACTAGATTATGCACCAATATGCCTGGTTTAAATCCTAAATCTCTCCGCAGTGCATATGAAGATGAGGCATATGTCACTGTTGATAGTGATTCGTCCGTCGGATGGGGACGTTAAGCCTGGCGGCCCCTTTGGTGCTATTCGACAGGAGTAGGCTACGTGCCAGCAACGGGTTTCCCCTTCTCCCTTCCTCATCTTCATCATCATCATCACTCATTCCAGACACTACACTTACACATACACTCATCTTAGTACACGACATAACTGTCCACAGATACACATCATGTACAGTGTGACCCGCCGAAGTGGTGTACAACTAGAAGTTGCGTCACAGTTCTGCCATCTATCCGCAGTATGCGGAACCCGAATCACGCAAGTGAAGTGGGTGAGCATTGGATACAAACACTTTTGAAGTAATTCAGTAAGTCAATTAATATTTTATTGTATTGAGTACTTTATGTCTTCTAATCTCATATATATTCTTGTAATCGTATAATTAATTAAATCCCACCCGAGTCTTAATTTTCCCTAGATACATCAAAACCTCTAGTGAGATTACGTTAGATAAAACATGAAAAAACGAGAAAATTTTCAAGTTGAGCACAAAATGTGGTAAATATAATGGCAAGTTAGAATGAAAACAAATATTATATTACTTTATCCTTCATTTTCTCACAGAACATGTTGTTTGTTGTTTAGTCAACTGTCCGGAGACGGGTCTGAATCTCACAAGTGATACCAACATGGCCATCACTTATAGCTCTACTTAATTCATTAGGTCACAGTAAGGAGTATTGTAGGCTATGTGCTCATCCGAGTAAAATTTTAAATAATTTCCGGTTGTTTTAAGCGAATCTCTTTTTATGCGATCATAGTTCGCTCGTTAACATGGTTTAGAGCGCTCTTCGCTCGAAGGAAATGCCCTCGAATGCGGGACCTTCGAACGAATACGAGCTAGCGAAACATTTGCGTTGCAGTAGGCCTACTCTGTTACAGATATTCTGACAGGGATTCACAAAACACTGACACAATTACAAAAATTGTTATTTCGTAAGGGCTGTTTACCTTTGGAAAACTATCCCAAAATACGGTGAAGTGTTACATTTAAGTGATAGTGTCTCATTAATTCAAATTGTTACAATTCAAAGCTTGGACCTGCTGTTTAGACAGCGCCTCAATGCGCAGTTGGTACTATTTGGTATTCTGTCTGCAGACTTGAGAATGGGAAGGGGGTCAATCCCAGGTCCCACAGAAGGGAAGAATTTTCCAGGTCAGATCGCTTCACGTTGACTGAATGGAGGTATAATGCCGCATCTATGCTGGAAATAAATTATTCCAACACAAAAGTCATCCAGACCAGGCGGATTCGACGTATTCATGTCACCTCGATTTAGGACACCATCTTATTCCGCTCAGAGATATAGATCTAGTTTCTTTAAGCACATTCCTAGTTTTAGTTTTTATCCATACGAAATATTGGTAATTGAAAAATTAACTAACTTACATGAGCTTTTAACTCTAAATAAATGATGGTTTTAAAATTGTATTTATTATGCATTATGTTTTTATAAATTTGGTAAATTTATTTTGTATATCAAAGTCATGTGTAAGTGATAATGAATGTCCAAGGAATTTAATATTGTTCATCCTTTTCAATTATCTATTACTGACGTACATCTTGCTGTGTGTATATATATATATATATACATATAAAATATATATATATTATATATATATATATGTATCTGTGTGTGAGTGTATGTATGTATGTATGTATGTATGTATGTATGTATGTATGTATGTATGTATGTATGCATGCATGTGTATATTTATAAATATATGTCTACATGTTGTTATATTATGTCTACAAATGTACATATTTTAGCGAAATGTCTTAATATGATCTACAAGTTCAACATGTCTATTCATGTTAAATTCTCTAGGTATTTCGATTATAATTTCAAGCCTTCAATCAAATTAATGTTTATTCACCGTATGTATCTATATGTTATGTCTCTACATACGTATGTATGTATGTGTGTATGTGTGTATATTAGCGAAGTGTCATAATATTATCTATAAGTGCAACATGCTAATCATGTTAAATTCTCTATGTTTCTCGACTGTAATTTCAAGGCATTAATCTAATTAATTTATATAGTATGTTACACTCTTACAAGTGTATATTTATTGTATGGTAGTCTGTAAGTTTCAATTTGTTATGATTAGTTTAAAATATAACCCTAATATACTATATGTAAAATAGGGTTTATAAATATGGAATAAATACTACTACATGAGCTTTTGACAATTTCATGAAGCTTTCGACATACTGTTAGTGATTAAAAATTCTGCAGAAAAAAATTATGTTAGCATTGACATTAATGTTAATAGAGAGGAAATTCCCATCTCCGACCTTTCTACTTCATATTATACCGGCTGCTTGAATGTACAACGAGAGAGAATTATGGAATTAAACAGAAGGAACGAAAACTACACATTCATATATGACCAGGAATCTTAAATTTAAAATACTAAAGGATTGGAATCAGCAATGATGTGGTTTCTAAGAGCATTAAGAGTATAGTCAAAGAAAAAATTTAATGAAATATCTACAGTACCAGGTCTGGCCGGAAAGTTTCCAGTTGTTTTGAATATCTCAAGAAACGGTCGCGCTGCCTAGATGTACCGGGTCATCATTTTGTTTTTACTAACATTTCTAATATTAACCTGGCTATACCTTTGAATTAACGGTTCAGAATCGCAAACACTATTTTACCCCCTTCCACGACCGGTGTTAGATGGTATTAGAGTAAAATATATAACAAACCACTTTACTAGGTATAGGAGAAGAAGGTCAATAAAATTGCTCATCTTTCAGACAATTATATCTTTGTCCCCTTTGCTGTGGAAGCCTTCGGTCCTTGGAGTCATGACGCTAAAGTTTTGGTATCTAAAATCGGCCAAATTTTGATATCCATCGTTGCACTACTTATTTGCATCAACGTTTAAGTATTGCAATTCAACGTGGAAATGCAATGAGAGTTTTGGGTACTCTTCCCGAGTCCAGCCCTTTGGACGAACTCTTTCTCCTGTAAAATTTATTATTCTGTGTGTAAATATTTCTCTTTAGTTTTGTACGTATATATACACACACACACATATATATATATATATATATATGCATACCATTTAAGCATGCGTTAGATGCGTTTTTATCAACCTGAGATTCTATTATGTAGTGGGTATATTTTCTAAAGAGGAATTTTATAATCTAATATTGCTTCTTTTCACTTTCATATCCTCTTTATTATTACGGTATATATAATTAGATATTAATTTCTTTAAGATTTTTCTGTAAATAATGATTATATGGTACAGGTGGGAAGAAAAGTAGTTCATCCATTTACGTAAACTAGGAACTATTACGATTTTCAGTTTGATAATTTTCGTTAGGTTTTTATTTACTCAAAATACAGTACAATATTAACAATAAGTGTTTTACTCACTAACTGAACTATCCAGGTGGACGTATTCATTATGCATTGTATATTATACTGTCTACAGCACATTAGCGTACAATTTGGCGAGTGCATTTAAATGGAAAAATAATCAAAATCTGGATATTTAATCAAATTGTTGAAGATGATGGCCGTTCACTTCTATGCGGGCTTCAGTTATTTTGTGCATCTATATATTTTCGAAAAAGTTTTTAAGCATATCTTCTCAAATTGAATGTATTGTTTCTGAAATGTAATTATTTAATTCTTCTATTGCTGTAGGATGTTCAACAAACACAACTGTTTTACAGTAACCCTAAAAGAAATAATGCAAAGCATCAGTCGACATGAGGGAGGCCATAATCCTATGCCTCTTGAAATAATTCTGTACCTACTCGATAACAGAGTACCTTACGTATTCAATCTTCACTTCTGCCCGATTAGCTCAGATAAATTTACTCAGATTGCTGTCTACTGTCCATCCAAATAGTTATATCGCAGAGTCGTAGAAAGGAGGAAATCACGTGACAGTTACTTAACGAGGCCCTTTTATTTAAATTAATTTAAACAGTTGTATAATATTACGTAGACGTCCAAATACTGAAAGCAAATGTTTTCAGAAAAGAGCTGACAGCCCAGCCACTAGCCTTTACAGAGGGGCCAGCAATTACGTGTGCTGGAAACCGGGAAGCGACATAACCAAACGGACACAGTCTTCTTTCTTTCTTGGCGCTACAGCTCATTGTGAACCTTCCACGATTTTCCGCCAGTTGTCTCGATCCTGCGAAATTGCTTTCCAATTCCTATATCCCATCTTACATATGTCTTCCTCAACTCCATCCAGCCATCTTATTCTTGGTCGTCCACGGCTTCTTTGGCCCCCAGGATTTCCATTTAATATCCTTTTAGGAATTTCTACGTCATTCATCCGTGCCACATGCCCAGCCCACCTTAATCTTGCTGCTTTTACCATTCTTCTAATAGGCGGATCTTTATAGATGGAATACAACTCATTATTATATCGCCTCCTCCATCTTCCTCTCTCGAATACTGGGCCAATTATTTTGCGGAGTATCTTCCTCTCAAAGGCATCCAAATTTCCAGCGTCCTTTTTTGTTAGGGACCACGTTTCAGCAGCATATGCTAGTACAGGTCTTATAAGTGTTTTATAGATAGTTATCTTTGTGGTACGAGATAAAATTCTTGAACAAATTAATTTTCTTAAGGCGAAGTAAGCTCTATTGGCAGCCATTAACCTCTGCTTTATTTCATATGAAATATCATTAGAATGAGTAACTGTTGATCCCAGGTATTTAAATTCACCCACTCCCTCGAAGTCATATCTGGCTATTGTTATTGAGGATGGCATATTCTTGAGGTTTGCCTTTCCACAAGCCATGTATTTAGTTTTCGATTGATTAATGGTCAATCCCATACTCCTTCCTGCCTTTTCTATATTCAAGAATGCATCTTCCATTGCCCTTCTAGATCTTGCCACTATATCTACATCATCGGCGTATGCGAGTATCTGCACTGATTTATAAAATATGGTCCCTCTGCTAAGTAGGTTTGCATCTCTTACTACCTTCTCCAATGCAACATTAAAAAGGAGACACGCCAGCGTATCTCCTTGTCGCACACCATTCTTAATATCTAATGGATCTGATAACATTCCTCTGACCCTTATACTGCTTCGGACATCTGTCATTGTCATTCTTACCAGTCTCACCGACTTTTCAGCAATATCTAGTTCTCTTAGAGCATTATACAAATGTTCTCTATTAATGCTATCATAAGCAGCTCTAAAGTCAATAAATAGATGGTGTGTACCAACTCCAAATTCAATAGTTTTTTCTAGAATTTGCCTTAATGTAAAAATCTGGTCTATGGTTGACTTGCCTGGAAGAAACCCACTTTGATATATACCTATTTGCTTCTGAACCATTGGGAGAAGACGATCGAAAAGTATATTTGAGAATACAGTAACTGTGCGAAAATATGATTCAATAATGAATGCACTTTATTCACTGGAAAATACGACCATATTTCTGGCACGTACTATACTGTGACCGTAAGATGACTTTGATTCCATATGCGGCCTTAGGTCTGTATGAAGAACGGGTGGAAGAGATGAGAGGGAAGTACATTTAAAAACTCAGCTACAATAAAAATTGAAGTAAAAATAAAATGATGTCCCTGTATTACTTAACCAAGCTCTGAATAGGACGGACTAGCGGCGATACTATAGCGAGCGCAATGATGTCATATTACTCCGCTGGATGGATCACTGACCTGTTTTGTACTGATTCTCAATGAATCCGTGAATGCTGCCATATTGCGCGGCAAAAATCCTATCATCACGTAACAATACAGTACAGCAGATGATGTCGTGAGGTATTAACGCAACATTAGAGGCAACTGACATGATGCCAATAATACTGAATTATAATTTTTGCTATTTTAATGTTTTATCATGAAATTGTTACAATCCCTTACGTAATACATCTACAAGTTTCTTGCTGAAATTTATATAACCAACCGAAGTTTTCTGAATTAAATCAATATATATTTTTTTACCGAGCTAATTGGCTTAGATAGTGTTTCCAGGTGATGGTTTTAGCTGCAGCGTTTCTTGTATAATGATAATGGCCACCTGTGACGCTCTTGCCCTCGTGATACCTCGCCGAGATAAGCGTCAAACTGGGAGGAACCGCGGGGATGGAATGTATAACGCTACAAGCAGTAATACGTTCCCCTCGGTGGCAATTGAAATCCTGCGTACGATTCATCAGGCGGGGGATGAACAAGTGACCAGGGGCTGCAGCTAACCAAAAGAGTATTGACCATCCACCCCCATGTTGCATGCGAAAGCAGAATGAATGCACGGTATAGCTCGAAGTATAGATAATGCTCTGTGAATGCAGTACAGTACTATTACAATTTTACTAATACGGATAGTACTCTATCTTGTAATACCACTATTATTGATGTCATTATTTCATAATTAGTATGCATATTATTATTATTATTATTATTATTATTATTATTATTTCCATAGCCTACTATTATTAGCCTACTATAGCAGTTCCTACTCTTACTATATTAATAAAACTGATGTTACTATTGCTATTCAACTGTAGGGACTTGGTAAAATACTTTGAAAATGCTTTGGATTTATAGTATTGATTAGTAGAAATTGATGTGATCACTGGGATAGCTGTAAGCCCATCCAACTCGCCCTAAATACGTACGTTACTTATATATGAAACTCGTCGTGAGTGAATGATCAATACGGCCATATTTCGTTAATGTAACAGTAGGTTACGGTGTCGCCAACATAGCAATAATATTACACACCTAATCAAACCTAACATAACCTCTCTCATAATACTACACATCGAATCAAACCTAACCTAACCTATCACATAATGCACATCTAATCTAACCGGATAATCTTTTGGCGAATCCTCGGACCTTACCTCATCTCACAACATATCGCCATCATATTGTAAAAAATTGCATAAAATTGTAAAAATTGTAGAAAATTACTAAATTGTAAAATTCTAAAAATTTGTAAAAATTGTAATTGTAATATTGTAAAATTTTGACTTGTTCCACATCTTAAATCGTCATTGTTCATTTAAGATGTATGGAATAAAATAAATGAATGAATGAATGAACGAATGAATGAATGAATGAATGAATGAATGAATGAATGAATGAATGAATGAATGAATGAATGAATGAATGAATGAATGAATGAATGAATGAATGAATGAATGAATGACCTCTCACATAATACTATACACCTGTAGTAACATTCCTCACATTTGGTATAATTTCGTTTTCAATGTATTGTCGGCCTTGCTACTGGTGTCGGTAGCCATCCAGTGGAAATGGATCGTAATTCATGAAGAAAATATGGCGACTTTCATAATAATTACATTTATTTCGTTCAATCTATATCTTGTGATGTATTAAATGTGTTAACGTAGTAATAATTCTATGTTTAGTACAATAAGAATTGAAATGTGTTGTGGTTGTGATAAAAGTATTGAAAATTAGTTTACAGTGCCACATTGCCAGTGATAAAAGTGTGCAATATTAATTCAATGCCTGGTGGATATCCTACATTGACCAAAATATGGTCTGTGTGGTTACAACAACACTGAGATGAATGGCGCGCGCCTTCAAGCGGAGTGGCGTATTCGCCCTTCTCGTACGGAGTAATATGAATATTATGAACCTGTCACAGACTACGCAGTTTCTCCAAACTTACAAATAGTGATAATTTCGATGTAGCAAGGGAGAGCCCGCCAACGTCTGCCAGGCTTAAGTTGTAGATATGCGTCTTAAATATTCGGAGGATTAAAATAAAAAATTTCTACCCTTGGCGGGCTCGCCCTTGTCTTAGTCTGCAGAACGTCTCATATTAAATGCACTTCAATATTCTAGAAAATATTTGACAAATGTTCATTCAAGAATGAATTATTTTCAAAGTTAATTTGTGCACGATTCTCGTTTAGCTATGCTCAAATTACTGAACACTCCTACTTTATCTACAAGTGAGCTGACAATTCCTTACAAATGGAAAGAGTCTTGATCCCCAGAAAATTATTTCAGGTTAACTTGGTGCATATAGTCGGATCGAAACGTTTTTCCGAGTTTCTCACTTTTTCCGGCATCATCATCATCATCATTATTATTATTATTATTATTATTATTATTATTATTATTATTATTATTATTATTATTATTACTTACAAATGGCTTTTAAGGAACCCGCAGGTTCATTGCCGCCCTCACATATGCCCCCCATTGGTCCCTATCCTGTGCAAGACTAATCCAGTCTCTATCATCAATCCCACCTCCCTTAAATCCATTTTAATATGACCCTCCCATCTACGTCTCGGCCTTCCCAAAGATCTTTTTCCTCCGGTCACCCAACTTACATTCTACATGCATTTCTGAATTAGCCCATACGTGCTACATGCCCTGCCCATCTCAAATGTCTGGATTTAATCTTCCTAATTATGTCAGGTGAAAAATACAATGCGTGCAATTCTGCGTTGTGTACTTTCTCCATTCTCCTGTAACTTCATCCTTTTTAGTCCCAAATATTTTCCTCAAAACCTTATTCTCAAACACCCTTCATCTCTGTTCCTCTCTCAAAGTGAGAGTCCAAGTTTCACAACCATACAGAACAACCGGTAATGTAATTTATTGTTTTATAAATTCTAACTTTCAGATTTTTTGACAGTAGACTAGTTGATGAAAGCTTCTCAACCGAATAATAATAAGCATTTCTCATATTTTTTTCTGCGTTTAATTTCCTCCTGAGTGTCGTTTATATTTTTGTTACTGTTGCTCCAAGATATTTGAATTATTCCACTTCTTCGAAGGATAAATCCACAATTTTTGTATTTTTATTCCCTACTATATTCTGGTCACGAGACATAATAGTATACTTTGTCTTTTCGGGATTTGCTTCCAAACCTATCGCTTTACTTGCTTCAAGTAAAGATTCTGTTTTTTCCCCTAATCGTTTGTGTATTTTCTCCTAACTTACTCATAACATCCGCATAGACAAGAAGGTAATGTAACTCATTCAATTCCAGACTCTCTCTGTTATCCTGAACTTTCCTAATGTCATATTCTAGAGCGAAGTTAAAAAGAAAAGGTGATAGTGCATCTCCTTGCTTTAGCCTGCAGCTAATTGGAAACGCATCAAACAGGCGGTATATGCGGACTATAGTGAAAATTTCACTGAGACACATTTTAATTAATCGTACTAGTTTCTAGGGAATATCAAATTCAGTAAGAATGCTATATAAAACTTCTCTCTTAACCGAGTCATATGCCTTTTTGAAATTTATAAATAAATGATGTACTGTACCCTTATACTCCCATTTTTTCTCCATTATCTGTAGAAAACAAAATAATCTGAGCAATAGTCGATTTATTACGCCTAAAACCGCACTGATGATCCCCAATAACTTCATCTACATATAGAGTTAATCTTCTCAAAAGAATATTGGACAAAATTATTATTATTATTATTATTATTATTACTACTATTATTATTATTATTATTATTATTATTATTATTATTATTATTATTATTACACAGCCTCTGTTGTTGGTAAGAGTCGTTAAATAAAATATTTCCGTACTTTTCATATTCTAGAATTTTCTGCTTGCTAGTCTCTTCGATGCATCGCCTTGCTTTGTAAGAATAGCGGAATAATTTCATGATAAATCGCTCTCTGAGACCGCAATTCACATCGGGCAGTTACAATAATAAATTTTCATAAACCACGAAACCCGCTTGGAAGATTTTCAAACCAGAGTCTTGGTTGCAGGGTTTAGCGCCCTTTTACATCGCAGCGAACACCACTTATTGAATTAAGAGTCAGCCCCCATCCCCGACTGCTTAGAATTTGACGACTAACCTAATTTCTACGCTTGTATTTGCTTCTTCGCTCTCCCGGCAACACATGCATGTCAAGAAGTATTCCCTGTGTCCACACAGGCCGCGTCTGCGCAAGTCATAATTCGTTATTCAAATATTAATCCTGGAGGTTGTTTCAATTAGTGTACACTCCGTCACAATCTCAACGCCAGTGGCTTCTTTGGAACAAATGAATGTGCGAGTCAAAGATGAATGAGTGAATGAAAATAAATTAAAAAGAATGAACATAGGAGAAAAATGGCCTAATCTCATTACTTATCTCTGTAAGAGGCTTCATAAAATAATTTATAAATTCGTTAATCTTCGATGCTACTTACTCCATGTTTACGAAATGTTTATTTTGCTATTTTTCAGTCTTACTTACTTACTGGCTTTTAAGGAACCCGGAGGTTCATTGTCGCCCTCACATAAGCCCGCCATTGGTCCCTATCCTGAGCAAAATTAATCCATTCTCTATCATCATATCCCACCTCCCTCAAATCCATTTTAATATTATCTTCCCATCTACGTCCCGGCCTCTCTAAAGGTCTTTTTCCCTCCGGCCTCCCAACTAACACTCTATATGCATTTCTGGATTCGCCCATACGTGCTACATGCCCTGCCCATTTCAAACGTCTGGATTTAATGTTCCTAATTATGTCAGGTGAAGAATACAATGCGTGCAGTTCTGCGTTGTGTAACTTTCTCCATTCTCCTGTAACTTCATCCCTCTTAGCCCCAAATATTATCCTAAGCACTTTATTCTCAAACACCCTTAACCTATGTTCCTCTCTCAAAGTGGGAGTCCAAGTTTCACAACCATACAGAACAACCGGTAATATAACTGTTTTATAAATTCTAACTTTCAGATTTTTCGACAGCAGACTGGATGATAAAAGTTTCTCAACCGAATAATAACAGGCATTTCCCATATTTATTCTGTGTTTAATTTGCTCCCGAGTATAATTTATATTTATTACTGTTGCTCCCAGATATTCAATATTCAGTCTATCATTCAATATGGTATTGTTGTTTGGGGTGGAAGTACAAGTCTGTTAAATTTACTACAAAAACGATTAATTAAAATTTGTTTGAAGAAACTCTTTGATTATCCAACTAAATTAATTTATCCTGAATTTAATGTATTTAATATTGAACACATTTATAAATATACTCTGTTAAAATTTTATCATCAAATTTGTGACGAAATAATAATTCAACATTAGTAGAACCTAAATGTTTCACATCTGCTGGTTTAAAGAGCATGGCATTGATTTTGGCTCTTAGTTGTACAATTCTTTAGCTAAATTACACCCACAACTTCTGACATGTAACCCACTAACATATAACAAGAAAATTAGAAACGTGTTAATATCTTCAATTTGATTAAATAAATTTATATCCTATATATATGAATTAATCAGTCTATATTATATTTGTATTCTATAATTTCGGAATATATATTTTTCATAAATTGCTCTACTTTATTCACGTAAGATAGTATTCTTCTCTGTGTTAATACTATATTATAAGTTATTATTTCATTGTAGCTGTAATTTTAATTTTAGTTCCTACTTTATTTCATTTTCTATATTCCTCTTACTTTAATATAATATAATATAATATTATATAATTTCACAGTAGCTGTAATTTTAATTTTAGTTTCTATTTTATTTTACTTTCTATATTCCTCTTATATTAATAATACATCTGAACTGAGACCGAACACGAGTGCTGCTCATTCGGTCCTCAAATTTTGTTAATACTACTGTATCTTCTCTTTTTCATACTGATTGTATTATTTTATTTCTATTTCTGCTGTTATAATTGTATTCTGTATTCTGTATATTTAAATTTAAATAATAAAATAAATAAATAAAACGTGAAGTGTAAGTAAAGGACAAAAGGTTAAGATGTCCCCTTTACATGGCATGAAGGCGCATGGATTTCGAACTCGGCATTAGAATGATTTATCCCTTTGAAGCGCAGTGGTTACAGTACATAACCACCTTTTAAATTTGAGTTTCCTGCCTACTTATAGTGTGATTTTTATTTCAAGACTACAGCGCTGCGTTCACTGATCCCTAGTAACTGCAGAAGAATTTTTGTTCCCCTATATTTGTGTTGCTTCACTAAGATGGCTGATGTTGTTGTGTATAGTTGGGGTGTGGAAGATTCGCTACGCGTTTTTATTTCAGTTGTATGCTAAAATATTACAGTTACGTAAGATTCTATTTAGTATTATTTGTCTTTCGGTCTTTTAGAACATATTTCAGTAACGAGATAGTAATTTCTTCGACACATGTGGCGTCAATAGAGAAATATTGTGGTGGTTTCAAAACGTAACCACTACGAAAACAGGGTAGTTATGCTTACCATATCCAACAAAATGTTCCATTTTTGTGTCAGCTTATTGATCATGGCTACAAGGAAGAGATGATTGCTGACAATCACAAAGTATTTTCGACAACTTTTGCACAAGTTTGAATCTGATGATGTCTAAGGGACCAAAATATCTATACATGTGGTACAGTTAGACATGGGCGTATTGGTTTACCACACGCAGAAAGAAGAGACCGCGACATGAAACGTGGTGACAGTGATAGCCATACGTCATATGCTGGAGTGTCCTGGCTCAAGTGGAAGGATAGAAGGTCCATTCTTTTCCTTTCTAATTACCACGCAACACAAGTGAAGTGGCACTTTGCCTTAATGAAACCAGAAACTGTTTCCTTTTGTATCATTCGCAATAAGTCTGAAGACATTGTGTTCTGCACTATTGCATAGTGGTTTTACCATGAAACCACCCATTTTCTATGTAAAAAATGGAAGTTTTTAAAATTTTTAAAATTTGAGGCACTTCTCTCAGACAAAAGTTTAATTTCATTGCAAACACAATTTCTTGTTTTCTTCCTAAATGCGTGCATCAAAGGGTTAATGTAGTCGGCACTAGTTCCGATTGCCTTTTACAATAGAGAAAGATACGATACTCATTTTGATAGGAGGATGAGTGAACCCCGAAAATATTCTCAAAGTGTAGACAATAAGAAAAGTCGTCCACTACTGTGGAGTAACAGCGCGCCTGACCGTGGAAGGAGTGGGCCCGGGTTCAAATTCTGGTTGGGACAAGCTACCTGGTTGGCATATGATCTAGGTAAAAGGAGAAAGAATTAACTATCAGAAAGTAGTGCTGTCGATCGATCAAAGTATTTAATCGATTAACGATTTGAATTTAATCGATTAATCGAACTCTGGTCGGTTTAAAAAAAGTTTTAATATACTCTAATACACAATTACTGTTAAATTTAATTTCTGTTTGGTGATAAGCATAAGTATAAAATGTAGTACATATTATGTATAGAATGTATCGTTCTATAACAAAATAATACTATTTTACTTATTTACCAACATATTTATTATGTAGCCTTATAATATTTATTGTGTCAATTCTCCAGGGAATTTTGAGGCAAACACAAATAAAAAAGTATGAAGACTCACCTAGTTGATACTACTTCATCCATGATTTTAAACTTGCGAGTGCATTCACATGATCCGAATTAAGTGCTGCTCTACGTTTCGTAACAATGTTTCCTGAATCACGAAACACGAATTTTTTTTCTGCCAAGCACTTCTCCACGATCGTTCAATTTACATACAAACATTTCACCGAGTTTACTTCTCAAATTCTCATAGATCTACGACATTATGGAGTTTTCACTTTTTTCACAGACCAGAGAAATCTGATTCTTTCTTTAGCAAAATAAACACACAAGCTTCATCTTGAAACTCAGTAAAGAAAGTACAATAGAACAGCAGACTGGCCCCTATTGTAATCGGGTTACACATTTTTTATATAAAAAAGAAGATAGTTTACTCTCTCACTTGCACACAGCCATGGCTAAGGGATGAGGGGGCGAATTCCAGAAAAGTATGTATTCCATATGCTATGAAGACGAGCTAACAAATTTAACAAGGGTTTCGCATTGTGTTTCTCCTTTCAATGGGGGTAGACCAGGTCACTGTCCTCACATATGTTGTGTAAGTCCTATAGCTGGTCTGCGTGGTATTCGTGAATCCATATTGGCCTGTGAGTCATCCTACGTCAACACCGACATAGTCAGGTCTTATCTTCGGAGGAATACCTTATAAGAGGAGCATCGTTTCAAAACGTAATAAGTCCCCCAGGGGCCGAAATTAAATTTGTTACTTTCTATTTATTTATCTTTCATGCTGTGAAGTCTGATGGTTCCAAGTCGTCATATTTGTAAACTGTGAAACCAGTACTTAAAAATGGTTTTGTGTAGTGTTTTGAAAACTTCTCCGGTTTACGAGTAATCCAGTTTCTGTAAGTTGCACATAATAAGTTTTGAAACGATGCTCCTCTAATTCCTAGGGCACTGAGCCACAAGCCCTTCCTATGTCAGCATCAGAAACCCTTATCATCCCCAAGATTTCAGCACTACTGTGTTTTCAATTATTGCTAATTATGAAATCAGGAGAATATAGAATGTAGTAGTAAAATGATAGACGGGGACGGTAGTATCCAGAGAAAAAAATCTGTACGCTATATTTGCTTTCTTCACTACAGATTCCATCACGATCTCACTAGGAGATCGAACCCAGGTCGCATGGGTAGAAGACCAGCAGACTAGGTCTTTGAGCCACAGATGTGGCTTACATACCTAACTAGCAACCTATCTTCCTACTTTTCATTTCTTGCTTCCTTTCCTTCCTTTCTTCGTATGGAAACTGATGCATGTTTTACAAATCTAGATTTTCAGGTAAAACTCCCTGTAAAGCAGACTTGAGTCACACAGAGTTTGTGTGCACTCGATGTGATCTCTGGCGTTTCGTCAGCCCACTCGAGTTGTGTGGATAAAAGTGGAAAAATTGAGACGGTGTCGGGTGGAGTTCCTGGGTAGCTCGGTCGGTAGATCGCTGATGCGTTCAACCAGAGGTCCCGGGATCGACACTCGGGCCCGAAACAATTATTGATTGATCTTTCTTTCCTCCTGATTCTTTTCTCTCTTTCTTAGTTTATTTCTTCCTCCTGTTCATCTCGTGGGTCTTAGTTCGAACTTAGGGTTAAGATACAAATTAGATTTACTTTAAATGTTACTTTAAGTGATCATGCTTCATTTAATTTGGGATGCTCCTTGTTAATATAATAATAATAATAATAATAATAATAATAATAATAATAATAATAATAATAATAATAATAATAATTATTATTATTATTATTATTATTATTATTTATCATTATTATTAATTATTGTTTTTTATTAGTTGTGTTTATTATTAATTGTCATTATTGAGTGTAATTAATTATACTGTCACCGGGTATATACCCATTTGCAGTGTGAATAAATACATAAATACACATACACACATTCATCTATTGTACATATCTTCGTTTTTTTTTCTTTTCTATTGATTAACTTTTCTTTAATTCCTTTCTTACTTCCTTTCATAACCATTCATTTCCACTTTCGTTTATTTACCTTCTACATTTATTGTTTACTTTCTCAGATTCATTTTCTTTTTTTCATCGTTTGTTTTTTACTTCCTTCATATACTTTGTCCTGTTCTTCTCTCAGTTTTTTTTTTACAATTTTTGGCTTTGGCTTTTTTTCATTTTTCATTTTCTTTTGCTATAAATAATTTTTATATTTCATTAAAATATTCTTCCCACCTTCATTTTTTGCATTCCTTCCAAATTTCTGTATTTCCTTTCCTTCTTTCCTTTAATTATTTCTTTCATTTCTGCATTATTACTGTCTTCCAGGACAAGGTAACTGAAGAAAACACATGCAGTTCATTCCAATAATTATCTGGAAACAATCTACATTTCAATCCATCTGATGGTTTTACTCCGTCTATGGGGCTTTATTATTCGTATTTATTATCTAGTAGTCTGAATTATTCAATACAATAATTCAAATGCTAATATGTATGAATAGAATCAGGTTGAAGACATGACCGTACAATGATGGGAGAATGGAACAGAGATTTCTGCACTTTAATATCATAATGTACTTTGGTACATCGTACTATATGACCGTACAAGTTTATCTTAAAAACTGAAAAATGTGTGAATGAATGAATGAATGAATGAATGAATGAATGAATGAATGAATGAATGAATACTAATTCCATCATAATTGAAGGTAAAAATCTGTCAAAGACATATTTGAATGAAATATTTAAATAATATATAAATAAAAATTAAACAAAATGAAGCAAAGACTTAAAAAAAGTTTCAGAAATATCTTTCACGTCGACTTGTTATTCTGTGTTTAGTCTTTCGACTGTAACAGGAAACTGAACTCTAATCTATAACCTGGAATAGATAGACCTATTATTATCCCGCACAGACATTCTTTCCCCAGTGAGAGGAACATGATTTAGGAGGAGCAAGTTGTCAGTACTTTTGTCAGAGTTAGCGTTGTTTTAAGGTATATGAACACCCACAAAACACAAAAAAAAAAAAAAATGATGAAAAATTAGAATTTTCAAAATATAACTATTTTAATAGAGAATTTTCTCCCCTTTAATTTGATATAAGGATTTTTTATTTATGCCTTATGGTTTTTCAGATAAGTCCCATTTTCCAAAATTCTGCGTCATCAGCCACGGTCACTTCTACGAAGATCATCCCAAACGTAATGCACAACATTTTATTTTAAATTTATTTTTTATTCTAAACCTTTGTTTTTCATGGAGGTCATAGATAGATCCTTCTCCCTTGTATTCAAAATTTAATTTAAGTCGTTCCCGGAGTGACGCCAAGATGGCACTTCTTCGAGATGGCTGCGTTACTTGGATGGACAACACTGAGACATCCGCTTCACAGTCCTGATCTGGCACCATGCGATTACCATCTCTTTGGTAAACTGAAGGAACGAGGTTTCAAGATGATGACTCCCTCGTGCACGCTACTAAAGATAGGCTCAGACGTGTTGGTCCAGACTTTTATCGTGCAGGTATACAGGCCCTCATTCCAAGGCGGTGTAAGGCAGTTGAAAGGTGCGGGGATTATGTGGAAAAGTGACGTATTGTTCCTGAAGGATGTATATACAATCTATGAAAATAGCAAAGCTGTAGGATAAAAATTTAATTTTTAAATAAATATTGTGGATTACTTTTGGAGTGATCCTCGTAGCACTCAATCCCCTCGTCCAGCATTGCTTGTAAAATAAACTTCTTTCTAGTCCCAAAATAGATCCATAGATATCAGGGCATGATCATTAGGTTGAAAACACGTTTTTACATAATGAAGTAATTTATAATTTTTTACTGTTAGTCATAAAACTGTAAATTTGTGTGTCAGTGATGTTGTACGTCATTTTAATAAGAGTCCAAAAGTAGAAATTAAATTTCTGAGGAGGATGGCAATAAACTCTGAGACAAGCACCATCGCAGGATTTGTTGCATCAATGGAAAATAAGGACAAAATGCCAAAAAACATTCAACACCTGAAGTTAAAACAAGGCGGATGTATTTGAGAGGCCGAAAGAAGCTGAAACTGGACCGACATGAAGCTGCTTAAGGGGTAGCATATGATGATGCAGTCTTCTAGGCTCTGAAAGTTTGTGGCTCATTTCCTGTAAATAGTTATTTTAGAATATTTATTTTTTTTAACATGATATCTCAGTCAAATATGGTGATACCAAGAAGATATTGGTGTCATTTTGAAGCTTGACATGTCCCCTAGTGCCTGACAATGAGTAAAATAACATTAATATAGTTAATAATTATCAGTGGATTTTTAAATGACATATGCAACATAAAATATTAGTATAAGTTACATATATGGTAATATTTAATTAATGTAAATTAGTAGTACATTATGCAACGAGCCTATAATGATAGTAATTAAGAAGCGAGTATGGATGTTTATGAAACGAGCGCAAGCGAGTTTCATAATTTTCATACGAGCTTCTTAATTACCATTATAGGCGAGTTTCATGCGACTTTTTATGCTCGACCATATTTCTAACTTGAAATTATTCATTTTATTTGTATCTAACTGACCTTGAGCAATACCTCGTAAATTGTGAGATGTGCGCAGACGCGAAAGTATTGATTTTTTCCGAGGAACAGATGTCCACATTGACGTTGATAGCATATAAGAACCTACAGAGTAAACTAAATATTGACTTTGATATAACATTGAAATTAAATTAGACATTGAAAAACGAGATGGCAAATTGAATTTATTTGAATATTATTTACAATTAACGCTAATTATTATAGTAACAGAACATAACCTTCTGCGACAGTATTGGATTTCCAGCCTCCGTGACTTTTCGCTAATTCTCTTTCGATTGCATATCCGAGAATAATCGATACTTGTGGTTTTATAACGGTACAAAGCTGACTTGTCATTGGCTGAACATCTGTAAGCCGACTTGTCATTGGCTGAACACCTGTACTTCAATGAGTAGGTGTACTTTAATGACATGCATTAAAGGACTGCTACCAGGTGTATAATTACTACATTTCGGCATGGTCGAGCATGAAATAAAAAATAGCTCTATGTCAGGCACTAAAGAGTAGTTTTAGCTATAAAACAGTGAAAAAATGTGGCTCTATCTTAAAAACAGCATCAGCTATTGTTGTATCAGCGTGCCTGAGTAAAACCCAGGAAAGAGGAATGGATCGTAACTTTAGGTATTTTTGGTTGCCTTTCACAAATAATATAAGTACCATAATAATTATAACAATTTAATATTAACAAACTGAGAGAGATAAATTAAAGTAAAAATACAAAAACAAAGAATTATAGATCTAATAACAATATAAAATAGTGAGATAATGAAAGAGAGAAAATTAATGTCTGCCATCAAAATGAATGTAAGAAAGGCGATGTATAACAGAGTAAACTGAACACTCATTGAAAATACTCGGCTCAAATAAGACATATAAAGTTGTAGTCTCCAACCTTTAGCTGAATCAAAGCTCAAATCCATGGAAAGCACACGGTAACCAAGTAAGCTGTTATATACGTTAATGGCGTAACGGCCCCAGAAAACTTCCCTGTAGGCTTATGGACGTCGATGATCCCTCGTAGTATAGAATATGAAAATCAGGAATGCTGAGAATGAAACAGACCATCCCTTAGTCTGTAAAGCGATGATATCCAAACGATGTTCCGCTGATGAATTATACCACACAGACGATAGTCACAGCTATCCAAATCAGCGGGGTAACTTTGACCACCGGAACCACGTAATACGATGAGTCGACTATCTCAGCAGAGACGGGAGACTGCCCGTTTCTCTCTTTAAGTCGTAACTACGTCGAATTGTCTCACCAACTGAACATTCGCTCTGTCTCCAAGCCCAGGCCGGCGGTGCGTGTCGTTCCTCCAATCAGCGGAGGAGAAGATCAGGGTACGTTCAGGAAAAATAAAGTAAACAGTACAGCCACCATAAACCATAAAATTTCTCACAGCACAAACTACATCACACTATCATGTTTCAAGTTGTATGTCAAAATTAAAAAACAAAATAATTTTTATAAACAATTTAGACATAATTTCAAGGGATCTGTTCACTTCATTCTCTTTCTGGTACCATTCTCAAGTGTATAAAAATTTTACAGAGCAAAATTATGCATAACAAAATTTTGTGTATGTAAAAGTGTACATATACCTTAAATTTTTAAATATAGGCACACAGGGCTTTTTATCTTCACTTCTCTGGTGAGAGAATTCCTGTCAAGAATTTTATTTCAACCCATGCAATGTCCGGTCTTTCGGTTCGGTTCCAATCCATGAAGTGAAATCCATTAACAACCACACTATAGCCGAAAATGGCGCTTAGTTGTGTTTCTAAAATGCATTTTAGCTTATGAGAGTTGCGTGACAAAAGCAAACACTGAAAAATATTTCAGCAGGAAATACTGCATTTCATGATACAGTACACATGAACTTAGGCTACGTCAGACTACATTACAGCCGTAATTTTATGATTATTGCACCAAGTATCGTTATATCGAAGACTGGGAATCAGGGAACCGTGTTATAACCGAACTTAATCGTTTTTGCTGTTTTTTCTGTCATATTTGGTCATCGTCCCATTTCGATACGGGCCATTTGCATTCGATGGTGCAATAGTTACTGCAAGTTGTCAGTTATGGGCATATAAAACGAAATTGACCTTTTTAGAGCCCTGTACTTTCGGTGTGAATCACTGTTATTAAAATAACAAGGAGGTCAATATCGAGTGAAATTGAGGTTCCATGTTCTTTCCTCGCTTTTATTTTTGCTGTCAAATTTAACGATTATGTCGCGTCAGAGTTAACAGCTGGATTAGAGTTGAAACGAGTTCGAAAGCCAACAAGCTTGCAAACTCAGGAGAATTACGTGTTATGGAAACCTGCTAATGCTACTGCAAGGAAATTGTTGTTAAAATCATTTCATCAGCTTCTTTATTGCAATATTGAACCTTAGAGTCAATTTTGCTACGAAACATTAATCAAACCTATGTTAGCTATGTGTCGTAAAAAGTATGATTTAATAGTAACACTTAAACCGAAATACGAAAATCACTATCTTCATTTTATAAGCATCAACATTTTCACACTAGTCCGTCGAGTTACCTCTGTGGTAGAGTGTCTGCCTCCAGACTAGCCCGTCCGGGTTCGATCCCTACCTCGGGACTATGATAGATGGCGGTGCACAACTTCTAATCACTAAATTGTGCACCAATATATCTGTCTTAAGTCCCAAATCTCTCCGCAGTGCATATGAAGGGAAGGTATATGTAACTGTTGATAGTGATTCGTCCGTCGGATGGGGACGTTAAGCCTGACGGCCCCTTTGGTGTTATTCGACAGACGTAGGCTATGTGCCGACTCCGGGGTTCCCCTTCTCCCTTCCTCACCTTCATCATCATCCTCACCCATTTCCTACACTACACTCACTCTAGTACACGACATAACTCTTCACAGAAACACATCATGCACAACGTGGCCCGCCGAACTGGTGTGCAATTTGAAAATGAGTCACAGTCCTGAAATCTATCCTAGGATGCGGAACCCGAATCACGCAAAGAGAATTAGGTAGGCATTAGGCATACAAACACACACACATTTTCATGCTTATTTTTGTCTTTATGATGTGGGACGAAAAAAAATCGAAAAATCGAAGGAGAATTGGGAGGAAAATTTAAAAGGTACGCAAAACGCGTCCTTGCAATGGGTTGGGGGCTGTACATAACTAAATATGTGAGCTCCAAGCCTGTTGGCCACTAGTGATGTGGGACCATATCTAGCCGGTATATATGCAAAAGTAGAGCTTCCCGCTGCGGGCCAATCAGGAGCTAGTTCCTAGTCCCGACCGCCAGGCGCATTCTGGTTGGTGGACGCGGCAGCCAATCAGGAGCTACTTGCTGGTCCCGACTGAGTACAGCATGGAAACCTGCCATTAATACTCTTAGACCACCAGAACACGGCAGACAGTCATTTATTTATGTGCTGGACAACAGCCATTGGCCAATAATAGTCCAGCACAGTATTACAATAAATTAATACAATAGTAAAATGAACAACAATGATACAAATTAACTATGTAACTCTGACAATAACAACAAGTGGACAACATGCATTGTAATGTTTATATACAACAAACATTACAATTAAATTTCAGAAAAGAGTTAAATATTACAGAAAATATCGGTTTGTGTAGAAAAATTAACATAATCTCTTTCTTTTTATTTTAGTTAGTTATTTAACGACGCTGTATCAACTACTAGGTTATTTAGCGTCGTTGAGATTGGTGATAGCAAGATGATATTTGGCGAGATGAGGCCGAGGATTCGCCATAGATTACCTTGCATTCACATTACGGTTGGGGAAGACCTCGGAAATAACCCAACCAGGTAATCAGCCCAAGCGGGGATCGAACCCGCGCCCGAACGCAACTTCAGACCTCCAGACAAGCACCTTAACCGACTGAGCCACGCCGGTGGCTTAAACAATCTTGAACGAAGAATTTTCCTTAATCTGTGATATATTATACTATGAGAATAATAGTGATGATACATTGATAATTAGGCCTAAATATAATATCCGAAAGAATACATAAATAATAACTCATTGTCAGGGGCAGGTATATATGGAGATTAATTTTATCACTTGTGTTTTTTAATATTCTTGTAGGCGGAGATTGTTGGAGAGTGATTTGTACTCTTGGCAGAGATTAATGAAAATTTTGGAAAATACAATTACTTTGGAATTGGTGTATTAACTCAGTACGTATATTACTTTCCAAATAATTAACAATAAAGGTTCGTTGAATTCTACCCATAGTAAAGTTGCGATATGGCCAATAACAATATTTGATGGATTGAGACTGTATTTATCACACATTCATTAAAAAAAAAAAAAAAAAAAAAAAAAAAAAAAAAAAAAAAAAAAAAAAAAAAAAACTTTCAGCACTCAAATTAACACTTTCAAATTATTAGTGAAATGTTGAATTCTCCGGCTTTTGAGTTCAATGATGTAATCAGAACACCTGGAATACAATATAATGTAGCCTACTTGAATATATACAAATTCAAGTGAAAAAAATCCAGAATAGGAAATTCGCTATAAAACGACATAATAGAAATAATTCGCGAATGTGTTCATATTTCGCTATTAGAACTATTTCGCGATTTTTCGCGATTGTTTTTTCGGCATATTATTAATCAGAATCACTTAATTCGTAAAGATTATTAAAAATCTATTGTATATCTATTATGTCGTGATTTTCGCTAACTCCATAAATACCCGGCCCTGATCATTGCCAAGAGCAAACTAAATCTATACATTGAAAGACTCGAATTCGCAGTCATGGATATTGACATTTTTAATGGTGACTGGTGAAAGAAATTTTGAATTTACATTATAGAAAAGTTTGTGGGCTCTCATGTCTTTCGTTGAAATATGTAAGGTAATATTGTTTAAGAAGGAGTCACAGGACATATCACCTTTGAGGACCTTACAGATAATCTAGCTCACGGTTTTGTTTTGACAATTATAATCTTCACGTTTTCTCTTGTAAATATACCCGGAATTAATGGGCAGAAATCTGAATGAACAAGAAGATATAAATTTGAATTTTGAATTCATTTGTATAGAGTTTTCAATATGATAACAAAAGAACAATATGGTTTCAATATTTCCGTCTCTGACTTATTTATTATAATGTGAACCAAAAAAAATATTTTTTGTTAACACATTTCACTTATATTGTGAACGTTTTTGCCCTGTGTAGGCCATCTTCAGACAACTGTATAGATATCTGTGCATAGTGTACAAAATCAATATTATATAATATAGGAATGTGACAAATTATACAAAGTTTAACATTTTAAAACCTGTTAAAACACTTTTAAAAACAATCTAAACTAAAGGTGAACATGAGTGAATGACAAAAATTACATTTTTATGAGAAATATGCATATTTAAATGTGTTAACAAAAAATAATTTTTTTGGTTCACATTATAATAAATAAGTCAGAGACGGAAATATTGAAATCATATTGTTTTTTAATTATGATGATATAAATTTTCTTTGTATATCTTCTAATTTAGCCGAATCTGTAGTTGTAATAGAGTCTCAAACTACAGATGCATATTCGAGTTACCATGTTGAATCTTTCATACACTACTTTTAACACTTGAATATAAATAATTGATTAAATGGCGATCTTACTCGTGTTAATTGTGTAAGCATGTGCGGCTTACAGCTGTTTCGGTGCTTCTTCACACCATCCTCAGAGCCTACTAGATCTCGGCGTCATCTCTAACTTCGCTGCCTGTAGTGTGGGTGCGTTCGATTGTTGAAATATGTTGAAATGTGGTGTCAAATAGTGTGTGTGTTCTGAAATTGATCTGTGTGTTGAGAATTTGATGAGTGTGTGTTTTAGTGTGTCTGTATATTTCATATTGTTCTAGTGTTTTTAGGTTTTGGTTTTTGGGTTTTATGTGTAGGATTGTATGTGTGGACTTTGATGGCGTATATAAACTCACATGCAATAGTTGCGACAGTTTCTACATTGGACAGACAGGCAGATCATTCCAAACTCGATACAAAGAACACATTAAAGCAATAACCAAAGGACACAATACATCTACATTTGCCGAACACATAACTAATGCTAACCACACATAAAATAACATAAATACAGACATGGAAATCCTACACATACAACCCAAAAACCAAAAACTCAACACACTAGAACAATATGAAATATACAGACACACTAAAACACACCTTCATCAAATTCTCAACACACAGATCAATTTCAGAACACACACACTATTTGACACCACATTTCAACACTTTTCAACAATCGAACGCACCCACAAACAGGCAGCGACGTTCGAGATGACGCCGAGATCTAGTAGGCTCTGAGGATGATGTGAAGAAGCACCGAAACGGCTGTAAGCCGCACATGCTTACACAATTAACACGAGTAAGATCACAATTTAATCAATTATTTTATTCGAGTTTCGATCGTACTAATGTATGGTAAGCATTAAAAGAGACTCAGACGTGGAAAAAGAAAAAGTTAATAATAATAATAATAATAATAATAATAATAATAATAATAATAATGGCTTTTTAGTTTGTGGATTAAGATATTCTATGTTAACTAATTACCGTTTCTAGTGGTACTACTAAAACTGGTATAAGAAAACTGCTAACTCCATTTCGTCTGATTTCCTAATTAGAATTGAGTCTCAAAGAGAAGAAATCGCTTTTGAAGAAAATGTAAATTAATTTGTTAGAGCCATGATGAGCTGAGATTTCTCTCAAGACGTTTCCTGGTCCAGCCTGCCTCTCGCGTTGTAATCACGAGATTGAATGTAATGGAAATGAGATGAGCGGAGTTGCAATTTGTTTGTCTTTGCGGTGAACTTTTGACCCTCGTCTTCTCTATATATCTGTATCAGCCGGCGTGTCAACCTGCAGTACTCTGACAGTGATTTATATATGGTGGTTAGGGAGTACTGCTAAACCACCCTCAATCCCCATGGGAGATGAAACTGTGGTGGTTGCGAGGTACAGGAGTGGGGGTGAGCGTGGAACCACTGGCTTTTGATAGTGCGCACACAAGTGTCTTGGAATAAAGGGTGTGCTATAAACTCTTACTCAAAGCAAATCTAAAGACAATAAATCAAAACTTACCCAGCTTTAAATGAGGTATTACGGATTATTTATAAATAACTCAAATGTCCGACGTAGATCTGTTCTATTATACGAGCTGAGACAGGAATATCTCCCCATTTTCAACTGCACATAAAATGGAAAATATTGAAGTCCAATATCAAACAGTAATATAAATTTTTTCCTTATGGTATACGATTTAATCCTTCAGTTCAGTTTCGCACACACTTTCAGATTCCACGTCAAGGACGTGTTCCTAGCCGCAAGGCCATAAAATTGTTACAACTGTAACAATTCATACAAATTTTTAGAACTGTAACAATTCGTACATCTGTGCAGTTTCATCTCCAACGTTGTTTCTGCCCTCGGGAAACATTTTATGCCATCGGAAATCTTGCGCTCTTACAATTGAGGAGTTAGATGCAAGAAAGGCACTTTTCTCAAATGCAAGTTTTGAGAAAAGTGATGTTGAAAGTTCAAACCGTAATAATGTGATCTATGCACGCCTTTACATTTTGGGTACTCCTGACCTCTATGATCACAGTAAGCTATTGAAGTACAACTTGGTGATCATATGCATGACAGATCAGAAAACACAATAAAACGTTTTACTCAAAAAGGTCACATCCTCTAAAATACCCTTCTTGCACCCAGCCCCTCAATTACAGTTCATTCTCAAAAGTCTGATGAAGGTTTCCATACGTTGTGCCGGCATTTTCATCGAGTTTCACACCGATATTGTTGAATTATATTTCAGCGTATTTTCCACAGGAAATGAGACATTTATCGTATGGAATCAATTTTTGTATCCCTGTGTCGCAGAATCAAAATTTTGTATCCCTATGTCGTAGAATTAACTTTTGTATCCCTATGTTGTAGAAATCTGCCGCCTGGGATCGGAATCAGTGTGTGACAGCCGCCTGCATCTCTCTGCTTATCCCATGGTATGATGTCTCAATTTCGGTGGAGAATATGTTGAAAAATAGCTCAACAATTGCTGTATCTGTTCCCATAAATTTTTCCATGTATTTGTGTTTTATTTCTATAAATGACACCAGGGAAATTTACTTCCTAGGGATCCCTCCTAATTGCACTCGAGTGGCCAACATTTGCATAAGCACTTGTTTTGACATTATTAACATGGTGGGGAAAAGAACTATTTTATTTATCTGCCCCTATGGGGATGTTTGTCTGTGACTCATCTAGAACCCACCAGCACTGCCATCTACCAACGTTTCGACAAAGCACAAGAAACACTGGCCACGGCGGACAACCGATGCGACGCTAAAAAAACAAGTAGGCCGATATACTACACTCTTTTTCGAAACGGAAAATTTTGGAGACTATTAGTAGGAGGGGAAAACAGGGCAATTCCGCGAAAACTATTACAATCTTGGCTTTGTCTACCACAAATACAGCTCCGTCGGCGTCGGGATTTAACTCGGTCTGTGTTCTCGTAAATAAATTTCTAGAAACGAGCATTTATTCAAAATCGATTCGTACTGGCAACAATGTGCCTATACACACAGTTCAGTTTGTCTCGTACTTAAGTTAAATTTCATTAAATATTCGTAGACAATGGATGTGAACTGGTTCTGTCTTGATATCAACAACCAATACAGAACCTGAAGCGTACATACGTCCATTGTCTACGAAGTGGTAAATGAATCAAAGTTATGTACGTCAAATTTTCCAACCGTCTATACCTACACTGTTGGCTATTCAAATAAATGTCCGTTTCGAGAAATTCCCGTACCGTCTGAACAGGGCGTAAGGAGGCTGGGATAAGAGCTTGATTTATGTGCAGTAAACTCCGTTTAGGGCAGATTTCTTCTAGCAACTTCAGTTAATGGTCTGAGATCAGCAATAACAAGTTCACAACAGCAGCATTGAAGTAGAATTGATACTGAACACAAGAAGAACCGAAGTCAAGACAAACCACATGGATGAAAATATAATAGGGTCATTTCATTGTTAGGGATGTGGCAAATATTTAGTTATATTGACTGAAACACTTAAGATTATGTCAATTTCTTATCTTGTATGCAGTTGAACAAGCTATGGTATATATATATATATATATATATATATATATCTTGTTACCTATTTGTTGAGCCATAAATATGAAATCCATATTTTTTGTCTGAAAAAAAGAAAGGGACGAAAGACAAAATGTTACGAGTGTGATAAAATTTTCCATTGGCATTGCGCATTCATGTAGTTCATTCAGTAACTCTGGTAATTGTTAAGTTCCGAAAGAGTGGGACATTTTCTTTTCAGTATCCTTAAGATATTTAAAACAAGATTACCGTTTTAAAACTTGGATCTGCGTTTTACCAAGGGCATAAAGAATATTTATAACATGTTACTGATGTGACAGAATAGTTAAAATATGAAATTTAAATTACTGTATTATTATTTTGTTCAAACATATAAAAATACAACTAATTAAAGATATAAAAGGGAGAAAGAATGCAATCACAAAGTTTTATTGTATGACTTGAGGCTTTCCCGTCATTTGATGTAGAATAACTCTTCTCGAGTTCTCAACCAGGTGAGTTGGAGAGTAGCTTCCAAGCTTTCGACGGCTAGCTCTGCCATCTTCTTCAGGGAATGAAGTTTTATTGTTTGATCGCTATCAACAATCCCTTCCACGCTAAATAACCTCGTAGTTGATACAGCGTTGTTAAATAACCAAGTAAAATAATAATAATAATAATAATAATAATAATAATAATAATAATAATGTGAAATGTTATTATTGTAACTTATCTAATTTATCAGTTAAACTGAATACATTAGAAATGAAAAGATAATTACTTAGGACTATCATTTATAAAGTAGAAGTAGAATTATTTAGATATGTTCAACATATGTAGAGAAAATCAATTCAGGAAACTAGTCTGAAACAACTCAAATTATTAATTATTCCTTATGATTATTACGATTATTACATATAAGAGCAATATAATTTACTATACCTGTTGAATTAGGTAACTGTGCATTTTAATTTTGAAAGGCGATACCGTCCGACATGTTCTAATATCGGCGAGAAGAATATTCCAGATTCGAGAGGTGTAGATTGTGAATGACTGAGAATAACAGTATGTTCTGTGCTTAGGTATAATAATAATAATAATAATAATAATAATAATAATAATAATAATAATAATAATAATAATAATAATAATAATTTCTTATTGAGACCGGGTGCCAAAGCTGTGAAGAGCTGAGAGATTATGAAACCGAAATAACAGGCAAAATGGACAAGAAGTGTGCTTGATTTGATAACAGCGCGAGAATGAATGTAGCTTTCTGCATCTCAAGTCTGAGCCACGACAACTGTACGAAGTGTGGTGAAATATGGTCATATTTCCAAATGTTGCATATAAATCTAGTGCATGTATTACGGACACGCTGTAGCTTTATGACTAATTTTGAAGTTACATCAGTTCCTAGAACATCTCAATCAAATAACGGCATTATAAGATTCTAGGCATAAATAAGGATTTCTTTCAGAGGAAAAGGGTGGAGATGTTTTATATATAAGGCTGTGGAAAACAAACGTGAGGACTGGTTTTACAAAACTCAATATCTACAAAATTTTCAATATTGAGTTATATATGACATCGTATATTCTGAAGTAAGAGGAATCGAATGGCATTATCAGAATTAAGCTAAACTTAACATCTATTTGTGCAATTTCATAACAAACATAGAGAAGTTTGTCAAAACTCAACATCTACTCGGAGAAAGATTTTACAAAACTTAACATCTACACAACTTTCAATCTTTTCTTATGCTGTAAGCACTTTGTATGGAATATTTTACTAACCCTGCATTTCTGTTAATTGGCAACACTGTCAAGTTTCACACATTTTAAAAGTTTCATCTTTCAAGACGAGTGAATCTAGTCCTTGTTTATAAAAAAGCGGGAAGGAATACTATATTATGTATTGTGCAGGCCACTTAACTGGGCCGGCAATCACAGTTGAAGTACGAAAGAAAAATGTTACACAATTCTGGGAAATAGATAATGCTCAATTAATAACACCAAGTAATCATTTAAGTGTCAGGAAAGTTGAGAATGTGAAAACTTCAAGTATTTTGTCAACACATCTGTACTAGCACAAAAGTTTTAATCAGAGACTGTCAGTGGTTGGGTTAATAATGGCAATGACAACAATCAAGTTCAAATATATGATGAAACCATTCACTGATGTAATTTCATTGTTTTTACTTTGAATAAGCAAAATATTACACGTTGTTTAAAGTTAAAAATAATATTTATAACTGTAGATGTTAGTTCTGTTATCAATGAAAATGACAACAATGAAGTTTGAATATAATAATGATATCATTCACTGATGTACGTTTTTGGTGTGTGTCCTAGATATATAGTGTCCACTTTGTGAGCATGTTGTTAGTGCAGCTGAGAATGGTACCACTTCCTATACACGTCACTTCAGCCATTTGCCAAACACAGTAGTCAGACTGACTGCTGCAAATGTAAAACACTCGCACATAACGTTCCCATTACTTATTTTACACGCCAAAAACGATGATGCGGACTGTAACAACGATTCACTGCCTGCCTGCCGATCCCGAGTTGCGTTCGGGCGCGAGTTTGATTCCCGCTTGGGCTGATTACCTGGCTCGGTTTTTTCCGAAATTTCCCCAAACAAAAGGCAAATGTCAGGTAATCTATGGCGAATCTTCGGTCTCATCTCGCCAAATGCCATATCTCTATCACCAATCCTATCGACGATAAATAACCTTGTAGTTCATAGAGCGTCGTTAAATAACCAAGTAAAATAAACTGATATAATTCCATTGTTTTCACTATGAATAAGTAAAATATTAAAAGTTACCCAAGATTACCCAACGGGAGACACACTGAAGCTATAGCTCTTTTAGCCACCATTAGATATTGCCTTTGGTGCGCAATGGGAGGTGAATTACATAGCGACGTATCATAATGAACGATTAATAGAGCAATGGTAAAATGCTGGTAGGGAAACGGGAGTACCCCACGAAAATCTGCCACCAATCACCGTCTTTGTTCACAAATTCCAGTTGAACGGCGATGGGATTCGAACTCGGGAATACCAACGTCGAAACCCGACATACTAGCCGTTCGGCTAACGGTGCTCCATGTATGTATAAAACATAATGAACATAATAATTTAAAAGTAAGATTTAAACATATGGATTACACGTCTTGTCAACGGAGGTGTCCTGAAATTTGTATCACCCTATAGAAGCATCCGATCTTCGATCGACTGTAGCACTAAAACAGTCTTCTAAATATACATATATATGGCAGCTCATGATGAAACATCAGCTGTCTGTTAAGTGAACTTGCGTGTACAAGTCAGTTATTTTCTGTCTTGACTTTGAGAAAGGGGGAGAAACACGTACGGCGCATATCTTGAGCTTGTTACGAATACACGGCTCGTTTAAGAACCACAATGTGCGGAAAATCAAATGTCATTTGCATGAAATGATTTCCCGACCTCGTTACTCAAAGGTAAGCAAGTATTCGCTGAGTTTGGATGTATAGGGACATCCATTCAACCGTACACTGCACTCAACATTCGTTCATTTATTATTTCCTAACAACCGAACTTCTCTGAAATTATCCTCGATGGCGTATTGGTCACTATGTGTTCTATTAAATTCCAAGGTCAAATACTCAAACCCGGCCAAGGCTATCTCAGTGCTTGACACTTTCATAAGCATACATATGTGAAACCACGCTCTGATAACCATTGCATGGATGGACAACTCGTGCTCACATAGTGCTAAAAAACCTTGAAAGAGAGAAAGACAGACGGAGCCAGCCGCAGCAGTTACAAGTTGTTTGTAGTTTCGCTGCAAAAGCAGTTCACTGCCACGGTGCACTCTGGCGGCTCATGTAAGTGATTGTGATATCTACTCCATGATTTGAATTTCAGAACGACGCATGGTACAATAATTATAGTAATTTTGGACAGACTGTACCTACACACATAACAAAATTTTATTATTTCCTAGCTTTGTAAATTATTTTAGAACTGAAAACACAAACTCAATACTACCTTTTCAAGACTCAACAAATATAGCTGCAACATTTATTATTATAGTATTTGGTAATATTTCTTATTATAATGTCTTATTTGAAACATAGAACGCTAGAATTTACAAGTTTTATGCATTAAAGGGTATTCCTCTGTTCCCAGAAAGGTAATTGTCTGTATTCGCAAACAATCACAAATTCAAGGAAGTATTTTTTACATGTCACGGCAGATGAAATAAACACTTCTGAGCTCTTTCTGTACATTGATAGCTTTTACACTTATTTCGTGCATTAAAATCTGCCTCAAGCACATACAGTATAAATGGAAGCAAAGAGTATATTTGGAAATTCTGACTTAAGCAGCATTACGAACAATTCGATTCCTGATTTCGCAAGAATCTGAGTGACGTGCTGCTCTGTAGATTTATCAATTCGAGCTATAAACTTTCAGGATTTTCTATCGGATGTAAGCCACAAAGATTTCAGAAAAATCTCGATTCCTTGTAAATTGTCACAGTTTCTCCAAACTTATCAGTGAATTTTGCTGTAGCTCTTGAAGTAGGATCTTATATTTGATAAGATTTTCTTATTACTCTTCAAGATAGTTTATAATCAAAGAAAGTGAAGTTGTCTATGTTCTATATGATACTTCCATAGCCTATTTCAAATTTATCCATAAATGCTCTTAGCTAGTCGTTCATATGTCACGCAATTCTGTAATTTGCAAGCACGACGTGCTAACGATATTCGATATCAGTCTCACCTTTTTGATATCCCATTTTTACATTTAGATGTCCTGAAGCAGATCTAGACAGTAGACCTATTGCTTTACTAAAACCTTCACTGTGTTTATTTGTAACAAATTGCCATGCGTAAGAAAGGTGTAATAGAACACAATACAAGCTCTACCTCCCTTCTTAATAACAAGAATATTTCTCTTTCGACTCATCACTAAAAGGAAATGATCTGGGAATTATATTGTTTTTCACCTAAAACGAGCCGCCACTTACTGCAGACGCGAGCGAACTTGTCTTTTGCAAAAACCATATACAAACACTACAGCTAGTACAGAGTCCGTTCTACCTGCACTGAGGTTGTGTTGACACTTTGAGAGCACGAGTTACCCACCCATGACATTTGTGAGACGTTCACGGTACATCTACCGAACCAAATGTAGGAGGTGATTAGGGATTTGACCAACATGGCCCAGTGGAAACAAGCAGAAATAAACCAAGGTTGGATATTTATTAGTATATAATAAAATGTTAAATATGAAATGCAAATAAGAATAAATATAATATATAAGGTAACCGGTGGTAATAAGGCCCAACTAAGGAATAAAACGTTCTTTCTTTGAATTGGAGACGTTTAGCAATTTTTAAATATTGGAATAGCATACTTTTATAGTTATCCTATATTATTTTACTTCAAATAAATATTCAAACAGACACATAAATGCTGTGAGCAATGAAAATTAACATCATGTCACTGGGCCTTATATCTTGCTATGACAGATAATAAGGCCCACAATAAAGAATATAAATATTGAACACAATTTGGGCATACAAAGTCTTCAGTTTTTTCCTCAGTGAGACCTACACATTCATCGTGCACCCATCATTCACAAGAGACACATACATGTATATCTACAACAATTCTCTTCGCAGACAGAACACAACCACGTCATCTGGATGTTTACAAATCCTAAAGTTGATGGTTCATCCAATGCTCTTTCTGCATTAGGAATTGTCAGTCTTACAAAAAAGATTGTGCTTCAGAGTTTGAACTTTGTAGTTCAGGGCGTTTCCACGTATTTATTTCATGAGCCATATTTCCTGCTCTGTTACTTCGCGTCAATTTTAATTCATGGAGTGATCATATGCTCATTAGCGAAAGTTTCATGGTAGCCCCAAACTTCTTAATGTTTACATAATAACGAGCATTTTTTATTATATTAATAACACACATTAAAACGATTAAATATCAACTTAAATTTTGCAAAATTTTATACTGTAATGAAAGCTGAAATAATCACACATAACGTGTTGCCACCAGTCAGCTACAAATAAGAACGAGAATCTAATTTCTTTATACCTCATTCAAATGTAAGAAGGAATAGGTCTTAAGGGTTGTTACTCTCTTTTGTAAAATTGTATAACTAATGCAAAACTAGGTAGTGGGCCTTAATACCTCCAGGTACCTTAATAATAATGTAACAGTAATAATTAAGTAAACAATATTAGCGAAAATGAATATAAATAAGAACGCAATAATGGTCGATGTTCACAGAACTTTCCTGAAATTGTATTCAACTATGCCATATGCAATACAAAATCTACTATCGTCTCGTGATGGAGGAAAGATATATAACCTTGTACAGTATTACAGTATTTTATATATTAAATAGGTAAACGAGAGCAGGAATATTCCTATCAAATTATTGCACAAATGTTTATACATCACCAGTAGACGAATCTCAAGCTACACCCCATATCTGTGTTCCTAATCGAGAACATTTGACATGACCAACTTGCTTCTCCCTTCTGAGTATCTGTTTCCCTTGCTGTTGAAATTCCGATTGGTATCCCCCATGCTGTCGAAATTTCGAGTATCTGTCTTCCTTACTAGCGAACTTCCGAGTGCCTGTAGCTTAAAATTTAGTTATCTTCGAAGACTTTGTCCCCCCCTTCTCTTCGCTTACCTATGTACCTTTGCTGCTACAACGTAACGGATATGAAAGGAATGTATGTTGAAAAAGATGGCATTGATGGATATGAGACGACCCTCGCTGACTGAGCCGGTATACACGACTCATGCTACAGGATGAGATTATCATTCCAGGAACTTTGATTTGATTCTCAGATATTAGTGTAATGATAGTGTAGGCCTACTTTTGTTGAACTTTGAAGAATGACGGGTTTTTTCGAGGTTCTTCCATTTTCCTCTACTTTACAGATTTGTTTCTACCAACACATCCCATTTGACCTTATATTTTCTCTCATTTCAGATCATTTCGTTTAATAAAACACATTAAAATGCATTAGGCCACCGGTGTAGCTCAGGCGGTAGCGCGTTTGCCTCCTTTTCTGTAATATTAATAATTGTAATATAATATTTCAATATTACACCACTGCTTCCTAATAGAAGATAACATTTTAACTACACACAAATAATCACGCAAGTCTAAATTGTATATTTAATTTATTCAAACGTTGTTTAATTAAGTCAATACATGTATAATATTTCTTCTATTTTAGATAATACTTCAACATCGGCCCATAATTGCAAATATCAACCTTTCCATACAGACACACGACAGCAACCACATACTCAACGATAAAACAATACCACACTAAAACGCTAAGTAACGAACATAGAATGATATAATATGTAACAATCTATACATTTCACATCATGTAAATCAAAATTGTAAACGAGTTTTCACTCACACTAATAAAATTAATAACTTATACAAATGTTGCATGATCAATCACAAACACAGGTCAAAAATAATTCTAAAAATGTAAGTGAAAGCTCGTAGCACATATTTTAAATGTTCTTAATTTGTAACTTTTAACCTTTGTTTTAATATATTTGATATTCACTATGCTTGTGCACATAGAAAATGAGGTTAACATATTGGATAATGTAAGAGTGTATCTGATGATGGCGCAGGCGCAATGAAAACGTTAATAACTGGGCGAGGTGTGACAACATAAATTCTTGTAACAAAGAGAGTAGAGCAGGTTTAGCGTAGCTAAGATTGAGGGCATGGAAGGGTAATAAAATTGTCAACGAAGAAGGAGAGCGCCTTTGTCCACTGTGCAGAGAAATGGACTCCTGTAGACATATTTTATTATGTCGCAGGTGCAAGATAAAACATATTATATTAAATAGTTAAATTTAGAAATTATATTAAAAATTGTGTGTACATATGTAAATTATAAAGTATGTAATGTAAGGCTTCAATAATTATATATACATAATTTTTTTCTTTTTTGTCTGTGAACTATAATAAATATATAAATCATATTTTATTACAGTGTGTCGAATTGGAATATATCCGGAGAAAAATATCTACCATCCTCGATGCTAAGTCAGAATAAGAGTTCGCTTGCATGTCTTGACCTCATGGGGAATAGAGAATACGAACAAAAGACTGGATTGTTCCTCTTGAAGGAGGGACAGATTAAACCTCAGCTGTTGAAGTTTGTAATACGAACTGACGAAGGGACAATGGTATCTACCCAATTATATATTTTTATGTCTGTTTTAGGTTAGGATATATTATATATTGTGTTTTGTTGTGCCATTTTCATTTTAATATGTGTGTTCTTTTAGAGAGTGGTTCCATTTATAGAGTAGGACTTGTTTTAGTACAAAGCACGTACGGTCAGAAGATCCGTGCATTGGATTTTAGAGAAAATTATTATAATATAACATCTGTATGTATAATATTACTCAATAAATCCATCTATCTATCTAACCACAAACAGCAAAAAATATGTAATATAAAGGAAGTATTCCTTAAATATTTCCCGATGTCATAGACTGAAAATAATAAAACCATTTAATTGAATTTGAAATAGAATTTTCTCAATTTCGGATGTAACGGTTTTTCAGTTGTGACTGAGGCTTCATCATACAGATCCATAAACAGTTCATAACGCAGAAAGAGTTGAGTATTTCAGGTATGCCCATGTAGGGCAACTCTAGCCTTGAAACGAGATGCGACAGTGACATAGAATATCTTTTGTTGTATCCTGTTTCCCGGCTGAGCATGCCTGGTCTATTCTATTATTCTATTAGTCCCCTTTCAGGGAAGGACAAGGACTGAAACTGTCTTCGCACGCAGGCCGCTCGGGTCGGCCCATTGTACTACCCGGGATGGAATGGTGTGCATGCCTTAAGGCCTCGCATGCTACAGATCCCCCTAAACGCCGCCTCCGAACTCCCCCTACAGCCTACATGACTCTTCCACTTTTTATGTAGTTCTCACGGTGGTCCCTCAATCCCAGTCCCACGAGTTACCATGAGTCCAGTGGAGTGTCCGGCGTATAGCGCTACCACCAACAACGAATGACCACATATCCACGGGTCCAAGTTCGGCGGTGGACCGCAGCTGACTCTACATCGGAGCAAGTACGAAATCTAGGAAAGAAATCGAGGTGATAAAGAAAGGGCGGAAGTGTCATTATGATGGGGGAGTGAATCTCTACGCCGAAAGTTACCCAGCAAAGCAGAGAGGTTATTGAGACAGACTATTAAATTTCAATATGGAACGAATTTTAATCAGATGCGTCTATCCAGATAAAAACGCAATATTTAAAATATGCATACATCACAATAATTTGGTCAAAAATTGTAAAAATTAAAGGTTCTCTGCTTTTGGGCTAAATTAATGTTTTGTTTCATGCGTTAAAAATTATGCCTCTTCTTTTAGCGCAAGAAAGGTGTGATTTCAAGCATTTGGTAGTAAGTTACAGTGGAATTGGAGCTGAACCCCCAATCGTTTCGTTGCAAAAAGGAGTTTCCTCCTGGGACTATTAAGTGATGTCATTAACTTCAGGGAGTTATTCTTTGAGATATTTCAAACAAAAAAAGTACATACAATTTTGCTCCCTTTTACTTTCTTTTCGAGATAAAAACTGTTTATATGAATCATTTCATAACGTCAGTCAATTTAAGAGAGCACTGTATTATGATAATAAATTATTGAAATAAAATTATTTTTGTCCTTTAAATGTAACATGCAAACATCTCTCACACGGAGTAGCTCACCACGTAAGAAAAATAGAGCTCTCCCTTTACAGGAGAAGGCCTTTGCCCTCAACGAGAATTTTTAGGCTAATCATTTCATTTCATTTAAATGTAAATGCGTAAAATTCCTTTCCAGAACGAAAAGTTACATAATTGGAAACAAATTTGTGCAAATTTAAATTACAAAACTAAAATTTTTTCATTCATTTATTGTCATAACAGCCTACAATGCTCTCTTAATTGACTGAACATATCGGAAATTAAATCAATTATTTTCCCAAAGCACGCTATGAAATGTTTCATACAAAACAGTTTTTATCTCCGAAAGGAAGCAAAAACGAACAAAATAGTATTACACTTTTTTATTAAAGAATAAGCCTCTGAACTTAATGTGTCAGTGCAAAATGAGGCTAATTATATCTAATTTTATTACAAAAAGTGGGTAACTCCATTATTTGTTTATATTTTGCCCCCTAACTTATTAATTATAATAAAAATTAGTGAATGATAAAATGAAACTCCTTGGTAAATAGGACATACTCCGAAAAAGAAAAGAAGCTCACTTAAAATTTGGATTTTTTACAATGTTTTTGTTGCTTTTCAGAACTTTTCAAATGTGGAGCTACCTAGATTAAATTATTCTCTGCGAAATAAAAAAAAGAAATAAGTAAATTATAGAAATAAATAAATAGATATGCATGTAAATATAACTGAATAAATATACATTTAAGAAATTACTGAATACAGGTTATGTCTAAAAGTTTTGAACTGTGAGATGAGAAGGAACTATACTAGAATGGAAATAATATTAAATATTTGAAAGACAAATATTTTCCCCTGAATAGGATCAGCTGATCTAATATCCGTGAATATTATAATGACGATCTTCCTCTATATTCCACGTCTAAACTTCAGTTTGCCTTTTCTATTACATTTGCGTAAATCTCAATCTGTTTGTGGGGGTACAAACAATGTCAGATGTTTGCAGTGGAGGAGTGTGTTAACGTCTTCGCTCTGGTCGAGAGAGCATGGAAGCCAGGACCCAAATGTATGCGGCACATAGGTGATCTGGCTAGAGAGGGATGAAACCACCCTCACATCTAGCCCCTCACCTATGTCTGCATTTGAATAATTCCGCACTTTCTTGTGTAGCGTAGGCCTACTCAGTTTCATGCTGGTCTCTTTACGGCAAGGAATAGGATAACTTTTCTTTTTTTTATTTTAAATGAATTCTTTACACAAGCTCTGAAAGAAGAAAGGAAGCGCAAAAAATTTAAGCGAGAGAAGCCGCTTGCTGGAATTAGGAGACACTGGAAGCAACAGAACAATCGTGATGATAGATACAGTCCTCTCTTTACAAATGAGTCCTAGTCACAACAAATTTTACAGCGCCTTGTAACATCGCATGACTAACAAACAACCTAGAGACTTATTTGCATGTCTGAGAATTTATGTAGATATAAATTTGATAATTTCAATGTAGTTTCATAATACGGATTCATAACGTAAATTAACATTACTGACATTACTTGACTTCAGTAAGGCATTTGATACAGTAGACACGGACCTTCTATTATGTAAATTAAGACTTCTGAATCTTTCTGAAAGTTCCGTTACTTGGTTTGAATCCTACTTTCGCGAACGTCAACAATGTGTCGTTGCAAGCGATTATTCTTCAAAACGGCGTGTCGTGAAATCTGGAATTCAACAAGGATCGGTGCTCGGACCTTTACTCTTCATGACCTATATTAATGACGTAACTAAAAATGATAAAACACTGCAGATACCATATGTATGCTGACGACTTGCAAATTTATTTGCATTTCCACCCTGACGAGACTAATGACCCAGTAAATAAAAAAAACCAAGACTTGAATTCGATTTCACTGTGGACACACAAATTTGGATTAAGGTTAAATCCAAAGAAAACGCAAGCAATCGTAATGGGACATAATCGTCTACGAAGCACTCTTAATAGTAGTACTATACCACATATAATATTGGATGGGATTATTGTTAAATACAGTGAAACAATTAAAAATCTTGGCATTTTTATGGATATCGATCTAAATTGGAACACTCAAGTAACACACATTTGCAAAAAAAAAAAAAAATATTTTCTCAACTTCACTCCTTGTTTCATTTGAAAGAATTTCTACCACTTAGTCTAAAAAAGAATCTTATTCAGACGTTTGTAATGCCCCATTTCGATTATCGCGATTCCTTGCTAACTAACGTAAGTTCACTCTTAGCTGAGAGACTACAACATTTTCATAATGTGTGCATACGATTCATCTGCAATACTCGTAAATTTGACCTTATAACTCCTTCCCTCCAGTTAATTTCATGGGCGCGTCTGAAGGGAACGAAGAACAAAACATTCACTGTCTCTTCAGAGGGTTACTCACATATTTCGTTTTTGCTTTCTTTTCGAGATAAAAATTGTTTTATACGAAACATTTCATAGCGTGTTTTGGGAAAGACACTGATTTAATTCCCAATATGCTCAGTCAATTTAAAAAAGCAATGTATTGTGATGATAAATTTTAGAAAGAATTTTAGTTTAGTCCTTTAAATATGCATAAATTTGATACGAACAAATGTAACTTTTCGTCCTGCAAAGGAATTTTAAAATGTTACATTTGTTCGGATGAAATTTCTGCACATTTAAAGGACAAATCTAAAATTTTTTCAATCATTTGTTATCATAATACACAGTTCTTTTAATTTCACTGAGTATATTGGGAATTAAATCAATGACTTTCCTAAAACACGCTATGAAATGTTTCACATAAAACAATTTTTTTCTCGAAAAGGAAGCAAAAATGAACAAAATCGTATTCAAATTTTTCGTTTGAAAGATCTCAAAGAATAACCCCTTGAAATTAATGACATTACTTATAGTTCAACCTGTATTTGTATACTGAAGAACAGCTTACGAGTCCAATGGAGTAGCCTAGCTGCAGCAGAGGGACTCAAGCTCGTAGAAAGTGATGTGGCTTGTTTCGAATCCCGGTTGGACTATAATCTGCTAGGTTTTTCCTCGGATTTCTTGCTACCATTAGAATATCCGATAGTCTTCTAGTGAATCCTTAGATTCGTCGTGCCAAAATAACATCTTTATCACCAGTACCACCTAGATGTGTCTACTGTTCTTTCTTTCAGTCTATAATCCGATATGCCCTAATTTTCTAGGGAAATGGAACCAAAATTGGAAGCGTCTTGATTTTACAAAAGAAAGCCATTAGAAATTTATGTAAACAAACTATCTGGAACATTGGCGGCCACTTTTCAGACAATCACGGATTTAAAAATGACAAATTTGTATATATATATATATATATATATATATATATATATATATATATATATATATATATGATCTAGTACTTTACACTCGACAAAATATCGACAATTACTCATTAGTGGCCAATATACATGATCATGAAATTATAAATAGTGAAAAAATTAATATTCCATATTGTAGATTATACATGAGCAACACAAACTTTTTAATTATGGGGATGAAATTATATAATAAGCTCCCAAGTCAATATTATAAATTATCAATCAATAGATTCAAAACCAGATTTTACAATTGGTTATTAAATAATCCTTTTTATTCTGTTGCTGAGTTTTTCAACACAAATTTGTATGAAATTGTATTTTAATAAATAAGTTTAATTGCAATTTAGTTAGTTTTCTTTAATATAAAAGTTTCAAATTATTTCATGTTTTCATTGTATTATTTAAAATTTGTTTCTTTTATTAGTGTTTTTTTAAATGTATTTATATGTTTTTCAATGTATTCTGACGAAGCCTAAAACTGTATGTCTAATGGCCAAATAAATTGAATTCAATTCAATTCAATTGAACTGAATTGAATTAAGCCAAACAATGACACAGTTAATACAGTGTAGGTAATTATTTGACGGATCAAATCACACTCTATGGATACTATATATATATATATATATATATATATATAATCATAGAAAATTTCGTCGGAATCGATAGGGACATACAAAATTATTATGACACACAAGTTAACTGTTCATTTTCGCAAAACCAGTTAACTATTCAGCAGGCATATAATACTTATATCTGACGCACAGAAGCAAACTCACAACCCTTCGGTTACAATCCCGAGCACCATTTCATAACCCTAAACGTTTAGGCATTATTGTTACAGCCCATTTATTTACATCATCTTGATTTGTCATAGAAGCATAAGCTTTACATTCGAAAACAATTAGCTCTCTGAATGGGGAGGCATTAACATGTATTCCCATAGCAACTACAGGAGGATACTACTGTATTTTCAACACGTGCCACCCGTGGTTGCATAGTTATAATGGGACAGGGGCGGAGGGGGTGGAATAGAGCGAAGGGTGCATCAGATGGAAAATTTCAAACCAAATGCGATAAATATAACTCTGGGAGAGGAAAAAAAAACGGAATTGAAGGTAGGGATGGACTAAACTGGATGCGGTGGAGATAGGGAGGGGGTGGAGTAGGAAATATGGAGGGATGGTGGTAGAGATAGGACTAATATGAATACAGAAGCACTATACCAGTTGTGTGGTGGAACAGGAAGGCATTACCAGCATGTAGACGAGATGAAATTGAAAGTGAAAAGGCATCAAATTAATTTACATAATAGGATAGAACAGATGAAAAAATGGAGATGTATTTCCGGCACTTCCTGTTATTCGCTCTCCATTTTTTCACAAATGAAAGCGAGAGCAATAAAAGACACACTTAATAATTCCATCGTATAATTCTACGTTAAAGAGGAGAAGAGGCAAGTAGTATTTATGTGCCCGGAGCAGAATTGCGTTTCAAAGGCTTGAGTCCATGTACAATTACGACCGACCAGTTTAATATACATTCTGTGTGCTGTTTATCAAACTAACGTGAAAACAGAGAATTGTAAGTCCGAAACACTACACTGTTACCAACCCAACAAGATCCATCTCCGCAATAAATAACTTTAAGTCATAAATGTGTTCTGACTCAGTGGTAGGTTATCTAACTCTGAAAGGGCAATAAAGAGTAAGAATGCACGATAATAGATGGTAACGAGAAGTTGGGATCACGTTCTGTCCGTTATAATCCTAGAATTAATTTGGAAGCTCATCTGGAAGTCACGAAAGCCAATAGCATCGAACCAACATCCCTCATGACGCTCATGTAACTTAATTGGCAGTATTGCATGTTCACTATACTTCTGCCATTTCCAGACCATAGGGTCACTGTTTCTTATTTGATCCGAACAAATGTAACTTTTTGTTCTGCAAAGGAATTTTACAATGTTACATTTCTTTGGGTCAAATTTCTACTCATTTAAAAGACACAACTAAAATTCTTTCAATTATTTATTGCCATAATATACTGTTCTTTAAACTGACTTATTATATTAATTGCTTTAACAAAACACGCTATGAAATGTTTCATATAACACAATTTTTATCTCAAAAAGGAAGCAAAAAAAAAAAAAAGGATAATGGTATTCAACTTTTTGTTTGAAATGCAGATGACGTGAATATGTTAGGAGAAAATCGACAAACGATTAGGGAAAATACGGGAATTTTACTTGAAGCAAGTAAAGAAATAGGTTTGGAAATAAATCCCAAAAAGACAAAGTCTATGATTATGTCTCGTGACGAGAATATTGTACGAAATATAAATATAAAAATTGGAAATTTATCCTTTGAAGAGGTGAAAAAATTGAAATACCTGGGAGCAACAGTAACACATATAAATGACACTCGGGAGGAAATTAAACACAGAATGAATATGGGAAATGCCTGTTATTATTCGGTTCAGAAGCTTTTATCACCCAGTCTGTTGTCAAAAAATCTGAAAGTTAGAATTTATAAAACAGTTATATTACCGGTTGTTCTATGTGGTTGTGAAACTTGGACTCTCACTTTGAGAGAGGAACATAGGTTAAGGGTGTTTGAGAATAAGGTGCTTAGGAAAATATTTGGGGCTAAGAGGGATGAAGTTACAGGAGAATGGAAAAAGTTACACAACCCAGAACTGCACGCATTGTATTCTTCACTTGACATAATTAGGAACATTAAATCCAGACGTTTGAGATGGGCAGGGAATGTAGCACGTATGGGCGAATCCAGAAATGCATATAGAGTGTTAGTTGGGAGGGCGGAGGGAAAAAGACCTTTGGGGAGGTCGAGACGTAGATGGGAGGATAATATTAAAATGGATTTGAGGGAGGTGGAATATGATGATAGAGACTGGATTAATCTTGCTCAGGATAGGGACCAATGGCGGGCTTATGTGAGGGCGGCAATGAACCTCCGGGTTCCTTAAAAGCCAGTAAGTAAGTAAGTATGTCTTAAAGAATAGCCCCCTGAAATTAAAGACATTACTTACGGTTCACTCCGTATATCACACTGCCATCCTCGTAGTGATGCGACCACATACTCGTAGCCTACTATGAATGCATTGCATGGCGGTTGACATTGCTCTCTGTGCGACAGCCATACGTCACATTGCCATCTAGTAACGCTACAACATACAATGGATACCATACGACACCTTGGAATACTATGCGTTGACTTTGAAAAAAAAAAAAAAAAAGAAAGAAAGAAAGATACAGCTGAAACCACAGAATTTGGCGTACTACCTTGCACATAGTGTCGAGTAGACGAGTTATTGCTGTCCTGTATTAATGAGTTGCGATAACGCTCTCCGTGTTGTTTATATTTTCACATCGTCCTCTCATAGTATCATTATTATGAAACATACAAATGAATCACAGTACAGTCCGAGCAGTTTCAATAGCTTGCCGCAAGCGACTTTCATTCACAATAATTTTATAGTATGTCTCCTATTTTCTAAATCAAAACGAAAAACTGTGCATAGAGAGAACCAAGAAATATTATTGCTAATGTTTATGACTTTATGAAGCGAGAGGCAAAAATAAAGATATGAATTGTGTCGAATTGTGTTCCCAAAGATTCATAACAAACACTCAGAAAGTACGAGAACGAGTTGCGGAAGCAACAGGAATCTTCGAAACGCCTTATTTCAAGAGTGTTAAATTATCAAGAGACACACTGAAATATCATCATTCGACACACCAGGTGAATATGAGAACTTGCTTCGAAGATTTAAATCACGCGTAGCGTGTGTTTATAAAGAAGAATCCTCGGAGGGGGGGGGGAACTGGTCTCTCCTATTCTCCGCCACTATCTGCCCCGGGTTTTAAATGTAGAACATTCGCAATGAAAAGAATAGTTCTGTATACGCATAATTTCTTAGTCAAACGTTCTTCCGTCGAATTTAACTGCACCATTTTTCCCTTGAAGGTTGCACGGTAAAGGTAAACGAAGTTTTAAGAAATAAATTACCATATTTTCGCGGAAATAAACTTTTCAGCTCGAAATCTCGCTACGCAGCGAACATTAGTTTAGTCAGCCGGTGTGGGTTTGGGAATGCGCTTAACTTAAGAGTTAGCGCAATAGATTGTGAAAGGTCGCAGTGCTGGGTCATAGTGTCCCCTCCAGGAAATTCCATTCCATAAATAGATACGGTTTGTGCAAAGGTACGCAGGACAACATAATACTACAGTTGGCGATATGTACATACACTCGGGGACAAAAAAAACCGGACACTTCTATATTTGCTTGTATTTTGTTGCCAATTATTTCAAAATGAAACAAAACCCATTTAAACAAAATAATGTTTCATTTAGCACCTTATACGACATTTGAAAAAAAAATCTCTGATGAGAAAATTTACAAAAAGTTACAAAAGGGCGTATAACTATGGTATCGTTTGGTCTAACTGTTTTTTCATTTTATGGTGCCTTAAACATTAAAAACTCTTTTTAGTAACGGGTATCACCACGTTTGGCTTGAATAACTGCATCCATACGTCTTGGCATGCTCTCAATTTGGTGAGCAATGTCTTCTTGAGGAATAAGTTCCCATTCTTCGCCAAGTGCTCGCCTCAACTCTTGTAACGATTCTGGTCTCGGTCGTCTATTCTTAACACGCCGTCCCAGCATGTCCCACATGTGTTCAATTGGGTTCATGTCTGGACTCCTTGCTGTCCATGGAAGAACATGGATTCCCACTTCTTGGAGATAATCTCCGACCATATGGGCAATATGCGGCCGTGCATTATCATGCATTAAAACAAAATTATGGCCTACAAATTGGCCAAATGGCACAACATGATCAGCCAAACATTAATTTATATACCTATCAGCTGTTAGTCTTCCATTTTCAACAAAAAACAACTCTGTACGAGCATCCGTACACACTCCTGCCCAAACCATCACTCCACCACCTCCATACGGCACATTTTCGGAAATGCAACACTGTGAAAATCGTTCTCCCCTCCTTCTCCAAACTCTTTCACGTCCATCAGGTGAGCACAGATTGAAACAGGACTCATCGGTGAACAGAACACAGCTCCACTGTCCATTTCTCCAATCCCTGTGATCATTTGCAAAACGCAGTCGTTCAACTCGATGCATCCTGAGAAGCCTCGGACCAGTTGCAGGTCTACTTGATATCAGTCCACTTGCTTTCAACCTCCTTCTAACTCTTTTGGCCGAAATTGGGCGTCCATGCATGTTAACAAATTGCTGGGCTACACTAGTAGCTGGCAGGTTGCGCTCCCTAAGAACTCTCAACACCATATACCTGTCTTCATTTGGATATGTAGCTCTTGGACGACCTGAACCTGGTCTTCTGGTATATTCTAGGGTCTCTCTATACCGTTTTATGGCACCATGGGTTGAGCTTCTAGCCATATTAATAACATTTGCAATGTAACGTACACTGCGTCCATCATCGTAAAGGGCTACAGCTCGAGCCACATCTTCAGGTCCCATCTTGTTTTAAGACAAATGTTACAACCCCACTTAAACTCAGAAAATGTAAAAATAAAGAAATAACGAATGATAACGATAATGAAGCACAAAATGGTTGAGACAAAATTGTTATAGCTGAGACTCCGAAAGCAAAATTGGAATATTTGGTTGTAATGGCTTGTTTATAAAACAAAAAACAATCAACAATGTATACACGTCTCCATAACAACAGATGGCTACCATAATATTGTATGAGAAGATAATGTTTTGCAAAATACCAGCAAATATTAAAGTGTCCGGTTTTTTTTGTCCCTGAGTGTAGTTTTTGGAGGTGACTGTCCATTAGCATCCACGATTCCGGCATGTTTACTATACAAATGACGCCGCCCGCCGCTGCAGCCTGAGAGAGATATCAACTGATCTTGCGCAAGTGAGTAACTCGCTCTGAAGTTCTGATTAACAAAATAAATTTGCCAAAATCGCTGGTGCGCACTATACTTGCCATGACTAAATTCCCAACCCTCGTATTCTAATACATTACATTATTGCATTGTACCTAAGTATATTATACTGTGCTGTATTATATCATATTGAACTCTATTTTATTACACTCTACTATAAAGTACTGTATTATGCTGTGCTGTGCTATACTACATTATACTACATACTATACTATACTATACTATCAGGCTTGGGATCCGGAATACTTTAGCAACCAATGTACCCACAACTTGACTATAGAGTTCCTTGAACATAGTAGACAGACATACTGTGAATGTAAACAGCGACGTTAATGTGCTTCGTTATAGTCTCCTGTTAATAGTACAATCTAGTGACGGTGGAAAATGAAGTAGCATACATACCACACAAGTTTTCATGTCCCTCGGAGACATTAAAGTCGTTAGCGTTACAATGAACAATCATGTAGTACATACTTGTAACTAGTGCCAAGAAACTATTCACTATTGAAAATGCACTGTGATGGCCTGAGTTCGTTTCGTAGGGAGAGACGGAAGAATTCTGTACCTCTGATCACGAACCGGATTGTACTCTAACGCACAGGTAAACAAAACTCACAGCGCCACCTCACTCCGTCTATACTCCGTTCCACTGTTAACTTCACTTCATTCTTAAATTGTCTCGGATCCTAAGCCTGTATATTATATTATATTATATTATATTATATTATATTATATTATATTATATTATATTATATTATATATTATATTATATTTTATATTATATTATATTATAACATCACATCATATATTTTATCGTATCATAATTATTTATTATACAGGGTGTTAAAAAGTATCCAATATTTTAGGAGGTGCTACGTAGTATGCATCAAAACAAGAAAATAATGTCTAATATACATGGGTCCTACAACACATATTTTCTGAGATCTGAACACTTGTTCATAGGAGTACTCAATGTGACGTCCATTCATGTATTATGGTGTGATATTGAACATATACACAAAAAAGGTACCTTTACTAATGATTCATAACTTTACCTCTTACATATCATTATTAATGAAAGGTGTGTATTACTTTGGATTCGTTACTGGAGAGCTGCTGGTTGAGATCCGAAGGGATGCTTCTCCCTGCCGCAGGGTCCAGCTCGCGCCGGGGCAGCAACCCCGTGGGAGCAATCCCATCCCCATCCACCCTCCCAGTAACTCGAAGATTTACACCCCGGCCATCCGACAACTCGTGAATGTTTGATGTGACGCGGAGCCGAGATCGCGGACGCTGCAAGAGGCATCATCCGCCTACTTTGCTTTAGTAACACCGCGGCCCCATCTGAGAGATTTGCTATGAACAAGCTCTTGAGGAGAACGTCTTTTCCAAATACTACGGCCTTCCCGACCTCCTTCTGGTAGGTATTTGCTTCACTGTGGTGGTTTTGCAATTTTATCAACTTTCAAAACGACGCGTGAAATTTAAAATAATTTTTTCACAAGTAAATGCAGAATCTCTAGACATCCCTTTATTTAAAACTTCACAGCAATGTAGAATAGAGAAGGATGGAACGTGTAAAATGGACAGACAGAATAAGAAACGAAGCTGTGTTGAAAAGAGTGAATGAAGAAATTGTCTTCTCTTTGAAAAATTAGTATTTTAATATTTAGTACTTATTTATTTAATCTGGTAGAGGTACAGGGTTGTAGCTTCAATGTTAATGTTATGTTTTATTTAACGGCGCTCGCAACTGCAGAGGTTATATCAGCGTCGCCGGATGTGCCGGAATTTTGTCCCGCAGGAGTTCTTTTACATGCCAGTAAATCTACTGACATGGCATTTAAGCACACTTAAATGCCATCGACCTGGCCCGGGATCGAACCCGCAATCTTGGGCATAGAAGGCCAGCGTAACTTCAATGTTAAGAATACAATTAAAATTACAATTGATATTAAATTTACAACTACAATAAAAATCGAAGTATTAAAAGATTATCTGACTATAATAAAGGTCATCCAATTTACTGTAGAGCTTAAGAACTTAAGAATTATTTACTGAAGTGGGTACATACATACATAGTGTACTGCCAAATGGTAGGTTTTTCAATTCAAACCCAATATCCTCCAATCTTTCCTAATTTCTGTCTATCTCTTGTTTCAGCATTTGAACCTTCTCAATGTCGTCTATCATCTAATACCTTCTTCTGCCCCGAACTCTTCTCCCGTTCACAATTCTTTCCACTCCATCCTTCATTAGGCAGTTTCTTTTCTGCCAGTAACCCAATCATTTTCTTTTTCTCTTCCTGATCAGTTTCAGCATCATTCTTCCTTCACCCATTCTTTCCAACACAGCTTCATTTCTTATTCCGTCTGGTCATTTCACAAGCTTCATCCTTTTCCATGCCCACGTCTCAAATGCTTCTATAGGGGAACAACTTACAAAACTCCCTTGGTCTGCGCATGCGTCAATCTTAAAAAGTGACACAATATACTATTCTCCTCCTCCTTCCTAATTGTCAACCAATAACGGCAGAAGGTATTACTCACGTAGACTTTCAATGAAGTAGAATATTTTTGGATTTTTTATACTTAATAATAACTCAAAAAGTAGTAGTCAGATTCTAATAAGGAAAGAGCATGGTGAAGATTTTTTTGTAGATTTGTAAGATGTTTGAGTTGCCGCAATATAACAAATGTAACATTTCTTAATTGAGGTTTGTTTTATATTATTGTAGTGCGGGAAAATATGTCTTTGAAGTAGAAAATCAATCAACGATAACTTTTTCCTTGAAAAGATAAGTCGGTAGTCGAAATGTATGAAATCGTCTAAATACATTATACTTTATGTGTTGATCACGTTAAAAGTAACTATGTTTAAATGTAATTCTTCACATATGCATAGCGTAGCCCGCCGAAGTGATATGCAACTTGAAAATGGGTCACAGTCCTGTTATCTATCCGCAATATGCGGACATCGAATCACATAGAATGAAGTGAGTGCGCGCGAAAACTATGCTTTCTCCGAATGTAAAAATTTATAAGAAGATTTCATACGGAAAATTTTAGTAGATCCTGAAATTCTAATTGATAGAGGAATAAAAATTAATATTCTGGTATTTGCCGGTGATATGATTGTAATAGAAAATACTGAAACAAAACTACAAAAAGTATGCCAGAAGCATAACTTTCACATATCAAACACAAAAACAAAAATAATGGCATTTCAAGGCAAAAATACTGTAGGATCTAAGACTGAAAAAGACAATAAAGTAGTAGAAAAAGTCAATAATTTTAAGTACTTGGGATGTTATGTAAGTTACAGAAAGAATAATGATATAAAAATAAAATTACAAACATTCCAAATAGTATGTGGCACAATTAATAGAACTTTGAAGAATAAAAGCAGAAAGGAAACAAAAATGAAATTCTACAATGTAATGGCTGTCTCTTCTCTTTTATATGGAAGTGAAATCTGGGTTGCAACAAAACCTGAAGCTAGTAAAATACAAGCGGTAGAAATGAAATTCTTGCGGAAAGTAAAAGAATGCACTAGATTAGATGAAATTAGAAATGAAGGTATCAGGTAGGAACTAGGAGCATGCCCACTTATTGATAAAATATACAACTACAGACAAGATTGGAAATTACATGTAGAGAGAATTGTCGATTACAGACTTCCTAAGAAAGCAATGAATTATAAACCAAAAGGACGGAGAGCTTAGGGAGGACCAATGAAAAGATGGAGCGACCTTTGAAGCCGGAAGGGGCAGTTGCCCATACCATGAAGTCAAGAAGAAGAATAAGAAGAAGAAGAAGAAGAAGATAAACACATGTTGCCGGTGAAAAGTATGATTTGAAAATAAGATATCGTCCCTCCTCTGGCAAACTAGCAAAAGTCACATATAAACGCAAGTCACTTTCGCTAGTTTGCCAGAGGGGGGACGATATTAAATTATTAATGTTTCATTACCGACTAGTGCATAGGAAAATTCTTGCATTATACGGTAAGTTTAATTTTTCCCTTCTGTCGAGAACACATAGGACTATACTCTAAATACCCGTGACTGATGTTTTAACGTGATTAGTTGCCGAATTTGATCACATCAGAAGGTTTTTCAGAAAGAGCAGATTCAGATAGGCTATAGGCTATGTTATCTTAATTAAGTCATGGTGTTCTTCTAATTATTTATGTATTAATGAAAGTAAAGTGACATCTTAAATTCAGCTTAGATAGAAAATGTGATGACTTTCATAATAACATCAAATTTTTGGGTATTTATATTGAAGGCGATTTGGGTTGGGATAGCCATATCAATATGATTTCGGGTAAGATATCTAAAGGAATATTTATGTTAAGATGTTTGTCTAAAACTGTGGACGCAAAAGTGCTATTAACAGTATATTTTTCATATATTCATAGCCATATTCAATATGGTGTTTTATTATGGGGGAATCATAGTTCATCTTTTAATATTTTTAAATTACAGAAGAAAGCAGTGAGAATTATTTGTGGTGTTGGACCAAAAGAACATTGTAAACCTTTATTTCAATCCTGTAAAATTCTCACTCTTCCATCGCTATATGTATTATAGTGTTATATACCAAAATGAATATAGATAATTTCCCATTGAACTTGCATTTTCACGAACACCATACGAGAAACTGTAACGATATAAGACATGATTTACGCAGATACAAAACTACACAAAGCAGTTTTTATTATATGTCTCTGAAGTTTTATAATAGCTTACCAAATTCACCTAAAAATTTAAATTATGATTCATTCAAATTATTAATTAAAAGAAAATTGTATGAACACAGTTTGTATAGCATTAACCCTGCATTACTCAGGTGGGGTGTGGTAAACCCCGGTGCGTATATTTCAACGAAAATCTAAGAGATGGAGCTAGTGTGTACTCTGTGCATCTGTATACTTTTCAATCACATCCAGAAGAGTTCACTTCAGAAATTGTTTAAGTGAACTAAGAATAGTATATTTAATTGCGTTTATCTGATTTCTGAAACTTGCGGAAAAATATATTAGTTATTTAAAATGGGGTTTGTGAAACCCCACCTGAGCAATGGTGAGAATATTTATAACATGAGTAACGCAGGGTTAACGAATATTTTAACTTGGCAAATAATTTTGTATGATTTCATTATATTGACGTTGCTGTGCATAAGGTACTTATGTCCAAGCAATAAAGTAGCTATCTGTCTGTCTGTCTCTCTACCTATCTATCTATCTATCTGTCTGTCTGTCTGTCTGTCTGTCTGTCTGTCTGTCTGTCTGTCTGTCTGTCTGTCTGTCTGTCTGTCTGTCTGTCTGTCTGTCTATCTATCTACCTATCTACCTACCTACCTACCTATCTATCTATCTATCTATCTATCTATCTATCTATCTATCTATCTATCTATCTATCTATCTATCTATCTATCTATCTATCTATCTATCTATCTATCTATCTATCTATCTATCTATCTATCTATCTATCTATCTATCTATCTATCTATCTATCTATCTATCTATCTATCTATCTATCTATCTATCTATCTATCTATCTATCTATCTATCTATCTATCTATCTATCTATCTATCTATCTATCTATCTATCTATCTATCTATCTATCTATCTATCTATCTATCTATCTATCTATCTATCTATCTATCTATCTATCTATCTATCTATCTATCTATCTATCTATCTATCTATCTATCTATCTATCTTAATACTTAATATTTTGAATTTACTAAATGTCAAGTGAGAAAATAAGTGTAATTTCGAGTGGAACTGATTATTCTACATCACATCTCTCACACATCAGAGACCGAGGGGCATTTAACGGTAAAGAGAAAGTAAAAACACTTTAATTTAGACCCTGCACCAGCACGTTTCAGTAAGTACCTAGACACGTAGTAGAGATGTAGATGCAGTCTCAAGTGGAATTAGTAACTCTTACTGGTCGTGGACCGTTGCAGTATGTTTGTTTATTATTCATAAGGTCATCCCCCAAGGAAAATCAGGTTGCTGAATTTACATGCAATGGCCAGTCTGAGGCTCAAGTTACACAGAGTTGGAGAACAAGGATTCGACATATTTTACGACGTACGTTCCTAAAACACAGATACATCCTCAGGCTGAAATCTGATAACATATTACCTACTTGCTGTTAATCATGTGTCTAAAATTCTATAATGTAATTATCCGCTGTGAATCAGAAATAGTTTACTTAAAAGTACTTCACAATGGCTTAGTCGCTGCCAGGTTTGCATTGGTATGAAAGTTCGCGTTCCAAATTCCTTTCGAGGGCGACGGATTTTTAAGGGGCAGTACAATCTTCTGCATATTTTCTTCGAAGAGAAAAGATAGTCAAGAAGTCTTCTATTCTACAGGGACATCATTTTATTTTTACTAACATTTCTGATATTAACCTGGCTATACCTTTGGATTAAGGTTAAGAACAGAAAACACCATTTGCTACCCCCTTCCACGACTAGAGTTCGATGATACAGACAAATCACTTTACTAGGTATAGGAGGGAAGAAAAGTAGTTCATCCATTTACGTAAACTATGAAATATCACGATTTTGATTTTGATAATTTTCATTAGGTTTTTGTTTAATCAAAATACAGTACAGTATTAACAATGAGTGTTTTTACTCACGAACTGAGCTGTCCATGTGGACGTATTCATTATGCAGTGTATATTATACTGTCTATAGCACATTAGCGTACAATATAGAGAATCAAGTTAAATTGAAAAATAATCATAATATTGATATTTAAACACATTTTTTAAAATGACAGCCGTTCATTTCGATACAGACTTCAGTTCTTTTTTGCATATTATCAATCTATAGACTATTGTAACTAATTCCAATTAGGCCTACCAGTTTCGTCCTTCGTATTAGTAACTCATGTTGAAATAATTCTGTACCTACTCTACAAAAGAGTACTTTACGTACTGTATATTCAATATTCACTTCTGCCCGATCCGAAAAGATAAAATTACTTAGACAGGCTATCTACTGTCCGTCCAAGTGGTTTTGTCGTAGGGTCGTAGAAAGGGGGGAAATCACATGACAGTTAATTACTTAACGAGGTCTTTTTATTTAAGTTATTTTGAACAGTTGTATAATATTACGTAGACATCCAATTCCTAACAGAAATTAATGTTTTCAGAAAAGAACAAAGACAGCCCAGTTACTAGCCTTTACAGAGTGGCGAGCAGAAGTGGGTGAGGGAAACCGGGATGCGACATAGGCAAACGGACGACAATACCTGTGCGAAAATATGATTCAATATTGAAAGTTCTTTCGTCACTGGAAAACGCGAACATATTTCTGTAACGTACTATACTCACTAACTCAGTACTGCTTACTTTGATTGCATACGCGGCCTTGGTTCTGTGTGGAGTACGGTTGGAAGTTTACTAGTAGAGGGGGTGGGAGTGAAGTACATTAAAAAACTCAGGTACAATTAAAATTGAAGTAAAAATAAAATGATGTCCCTGTATATTTATGGCAAATCAAATAAGCTAACAGGCAGTTCCAATTGAAATTACCGGCTATGGGTTATTCGTTATCTCGTGAAACCAAATGCTTGTGTGCGCCACAGCACATATTAAGAACTTTATGCTAGAGGTAAGCTAGCTCACTGGCTACAATTACGAGTGGAGGGGAGGAAGCTTCTCAGTCCATTTCTTCTTCCTCTGAAGCGCAGAACGGTTTCACGATATAACGAATTGCATATATCTAGGTCTCGTTCCATCAAATATACTGCTTTGGTAATAGATATTTTTGCAGGTCACAGTCTTTCTGACATCTCATAAGATCACAGAGGCCTGAGACTGTTGAAGGAAGAAATAATATACAAGCTACAATGACGAGCACACTAAGCAAATAGGCTACAATATATTGAACACAAGAAGGCGGAAAAGTCCTTAAAGTGAAAAGACATTTAAATAATCGCAGCACCAAATGTTAGACTTTTTAATTCTGAATAAACTAGAAAATTGGTAAGCAGCCGCTACAATCACAGCCAAGTACACAATATCGCCAACATGACAGAACATTATACGAGGCCTTTATAGTATGTTTGTTTCCTGAATTGGAAAACCCGCAAAAGTGGTAAGTAATTATGGCCGCTGTTAGTACTTTCGTATAAAGGACGAATTTTATTTCCTGAACCAAAATACAACACCAAAGCGTCCACTGCGGAGAAGATTGCCCGAAATATGCCTTCGTCTATTTCAATGATACTCCCTGTCTTCTTCATTGCGGTCTGATTGTGTAATATTTTTCAAACTGCCTACAGTACTTTATTTTGGTTTAATGAAAATTTGTTCAACTTGCTCGTTAAACCTTACACTTTACTACTGCAGTCTTAAAGCATAGTCACGAATTTTGCTAGAAACGTATCGCTTCTCTTCTATTCCACATGGCTCGGTACGCCCCGGTCAGTAGCAACGAGCATAGTTGGGATTACTGTACCACATGCATTCTTCAGTTGTTCAACTATTTTCTTGCTCTCAGGATATCGTAGATATATTTGATATTATTCAAGTTGATGTTCTCATACTTCCACTATATTTTATATGTTTTCTAAATATTTATATTTAAAAGTTATCTTTATTCAAGCATTTACGGGATGCGTTACAACGGTCAGTAACAAGTATGCATTCATTCTCATCATAGAATGTACTTTTGAAAACTAGGTGATTTCGTTAACATTATAAAGTGCATTAAAATTTTTCCTTTAATGAGGCAGCTTCAAAATACAGAATTAAGAGCAATATTATCTGCTTGAAGAGCAATATATTTTGTAGTATTCTTACAAATGTTATATACTATTACAAAAATGGCCTTCTTTAGCGTCGATTTTAAATAACAAAAATATATACATGAGTTGATGTTCAGTGACGACTAAAACATAATAACAATAACTATACACCAAGAGAATTTAAAAACGAAACTCTGACTCTACACAAAAGACGTGAGTAAATCCATACCTTGAAGCAGGTAATAGATAGTTGTTCATCCTTCCTTTATTCACATCTTGAACAACCAAACCTGGAAAGCAAATACAAATTATTATTATTATTATCATCATCATCATTATTATTATTATTATTATTATTATTATTATTATTATTATTATTATTATTATTATTATATTTCATTTCACGCTTATCAAGATTAGTTTTTTTCATTCTATCTTGAGAATTAACAAGTAAATAATGATACAAAGAACATTCATTTGACTGTCATTTTATTATTAATCACTTAATACGTGAACAACATGTGATATCAAGTAATTGCTACGAGTACTTTCGTCTTTCAGGCATCATTAGGTAGAGTAAGACGTTGATTCATATGAATGTAATAATTAAAGCTGTGTTATATAGTCATCTTAAAGTCTAATAAATTAAAATTATAATGACAGAGAACATGTTTGAATAAGCATAAAAATCTTGAATTCATAAAAATGTGAACAGGAATAATGAACCGTCTAAAATTTAAAAAATACACCAATATATCTGTGATGGTTCTAGAAATTGTACTAGAAAGAGTGGGTAAAGGAAGAATAATTCTGAAATTGATCAGGAAGAGAAAAAGAAATTGCCTAAGAAAAAACTGCCTACTGAAGAATACACTGGAAGGAAAGCTGAACGGGAGAAATGTTCGGGGTAGAAGAAGATATCAGATATAGGGTATATGGATGTATGCGAAGACTAAGAGGAAGACAGAATAGAGTAAATATTAGATAATGCTGGTTTTGCGGTGAAAGACTTGCCCTTCGGCATAAAATTATGAATGCTTAAGATGTGAAAACCTAGAATTTTTTCCCCTTCTTAAAATATAGAAAGATTGTGAAATTTATTTTATGAAATCTAAGGCGGCCATACATTTCGGCCTATAGCCAATACAAGAATTAAATAAAAATTATTTAATATCAATCCAATAGATGACTTAATTACATAACAGGAATAGCACTTAATGAAAATGAATCATTACTATCTTACAGGGCTTCCAATTCAAAACTTCCCAGTTTAAATAACTAATTTATTTAAACTGAATTCAATTTAAACAAAAAAAAAAAAAACACGTCAATTATAATATTGAGGGGAAAGTCTGAATCCAGGCTTAATTGCATTTTAGATTTCACTGCCACCTCCAGCCGCCCCCACTTTGAAATTTCAAACGGCACCGCTATATTTTTATACTTAAATATGAAATAGCACTCAATTGGTCATACACTTCTTTAATTTATTTTCGCATCTTTTGTTTTCCATCGTTGTCTCATAACTATGAGGATACTTACTTACTTACTTACTTTTAAGGAACCCGGTGGTTCATTGCCGCCCTCACATAAGCCCGCCATTGGTCCCTATCCTGAGCAAAATTCATCCAATCTCTACCATCATATCATACCTCCCTCAAATCCATTTTAATATTATCTTCCCATCTACATCTCGGCCTCCCTAAAGGTCTTTTTCTCTCCGGCCTCCCAACTAACACTCTACATGCATTTCTGGATTCGCCCATACGTGCTACATGTCCTGCCCATCTCAAACGTCTGGATTTACCGTTACTAATTATCAGGTGAAGAATACAACGCGTGCAGTTCTGTTTTGTGTACCTTTCTCCATTCTCCTGAAACTTCGTCCCTCTTAGCCCCAAATAGTTTCCTAAGCACCTTATTCTCAAACACCCTTAATCTCTGTTCCTCTCTCAAAGTGAGAGTCCAAGTTTCACAACCATAAAGAACAACCGGTAATATAACTGTTTTATAAATTCTAACTTCCAGATTTTTTGACAGCAGACTGGATGATAAAAGCCTCTCAACCGAATAATAACAGGCATTTCCCATATTTATTCTGCGTTTAATTTCCTCCCGAGTATCATTTATATTTGTTACTGTTGCTCCAAGATATTTGAACTTCTCCACCTCTTCAAAAGATAAATTTCCAATTTTTATATTTCCATTTCGTACAATATTCCCGTCACGAGTCATAATCATATACTTTGTCTTTTCGGGATTTACTTCCAAACCTATCTCTTTACTTGCTTCCAGTAAAATTCCCGTGTTTTCCCTAATCGTTTGTGGATTTTCTCTTAACATATTCACGTCATCCGCATAGAGAAGCAGCAGATGTAACCCGTTCAATTCCAAGCTCTCTCTGAGAATATAATTCAAAAATATTGAGATGGAAAATCAATAGGTTTATGAAGACATATTTTAATTAATTATTTTCTTCTGTAATAAATAAAGTGGATTAAAATTGGTTTTAAATAATTTACCCCAAGCCTGTATTTCCATACATAATTAGAGATTGAAATGAAGTTAAGTATATTGTGCGTAATAAACTTATTGACAAATTATTTGTCAATAAACAAAATAATATATTATTTTACGTAATTTATTACAAATGTTATTAATGTGTTGGTTCCATTTTAAATTATTGTCGAGAATTATACCTAAATTTTTAACTTCAGAGGGCTCCTTAATAATTGGACAATCAGAGTTATGCAATTTAATACTTAATATAGATGTATGAGGTTTGTTACATTTTTCAGATACCATTATATTTCATCTAAATTAGAACTCAATATTCCCGCCAAATATTCCCACCGTGACGGTTACAGAACAGAGAGATTGCAACATATAACAAGAACCGTTGGTGATAAGAAAAAGCAATCTTTTTCACATTAAATTGTTTTGAATTGGAGCAAATTTCGCGTTTCACATTATAATTAATGAATATTTCCTTATTGTTAAAAGGAGCAGCATAAAGTGATGCCATGAACACAGAACTAAATATAACATCTTTAATTTCTACATAATTATGACAAATTGAATATGAATAAAAACAAATAAAAATTTCACGTATCTTTGAACATTTCGTAATTTCCTGAGAAGGCTAAAGCTCCTACGGTCTGCGGACCACATACTGACTACCAAGTGCGGTTCGCAAACAGCCAACATTTCGCATAATCGCCATTCTGTACAAACATTTGCAGTACAACCAAACTAGCAAGGGCATTCATTCCATTGACTGACTTCGGAGCTTCCAGCTTGCCTCACTGAGGGCAGCACGATCCATTCACGTATCTATAGGCGCTGTGGAGTGAGAGAGGTTTCGTGTCCCAACCAAACCCACGAAACCCAAGCCCAGCCTATTGAAAATAGATGTTGGTGAAAGCTAACTAAAACTTACTTCTCCCTTTGCTTTCAGAATACTCGCTCAAAATTCCACTACTTATTATCTTCGTGCACAAAGTACGGCAATAATAAAAGAAATCGATCCCGCATATTTCAAAGCAGGTCACTTGATCAAGTAACGACTACATTTAGAATTGGGAATGACTTAAAAAAATATGTTAAAGAATTCACAAAACTGTGTAACACACATCTGAAAAAAAAAATAAATAAAAATCAACTAACTCTCATGAAAAAGCAACTATAAATATTATGATTTCTTTACTGTGATAACTTTCGCAATTTACCTGTTTGACTAGTTCCGAAGTGGTATTCTTCATTGTCCGAAGCCTAGGATATCACTTCGAAACTAGTCAGCTAGGTAAATTGCAAAAGTTAACACAGTAAAGAAATCAAAGTTATTCAGTGAATATGTCTTACAAGAGTGTATCGAAGAATGAATAATAACTATAAATATTATTGATTTGTAGTCTGTTGTACATGGAAGCCAGAAGAATTCTTCAAATCGAAGATAAAACGTCAGAAATGCATTTGTAAGAATTGTTGCTCTTTACGGCAAAACTGAAGCAACAAATAAACGGTAACATACAGTGCAGTGCAGTTCACTACAGTACAGTATTGTACCGTGCAGTACAGTACAGTAGACTACAATACAGAGCAATGCAATGCAATACACTACAATACAGTACAATAAATGCAATATGGTACAGTACAGTGCAGTGCAATGTAGTAGAGTGAGGTACGGTGCAGTATAATACAATGAGGTGTAGTACAATACAATGAGGTGCATTATAGTACATTGCAGTGCAATGTAGTAGAGTGCAGTAAAGTGCAGTACAATACAGTGAGATGCAGTACAGTACAGTATACTGCAATACAATACACTACACTACAGCACAATAAGTGCAGTATAGTACAGTACAGTCCAGTGCAATTTAGTAGAGTGCAGTACAATACAATGAGGTGCAGTACAGTACACTTCAGTATAGTACAGTGCAGTGCAATTTAGTGAATGCGGTACATTGCAGTATAGTACACTGCAGTACAGTACAGTGCAGTGCAGTGCAATGTAGTGAATGCAGTACATTGCAGTATAGTACACTGCAGTACAGTACAGTGCAGTGCAATGTAGTGAATGCAGTACATTGCAGCATAGTACACTGCAGTACAGTACAGTGCAGTGCAGTGCAATGTAGTGAATGCAGTACATTGCAGCATAGTACACTGCAGTACAGTACAGTGCAGTGCAGTGCAATGTAGTGAATGCAGTACATTGCAGCATAGTACACTGCAGTACAGTACAGTGCAGTGCAGTGCAATGTAGTGAATGCAGTACATTGCAGCATAGTACACTGCAGTACAGTACAGTGCAGTGCAGTGCAATGTAGTGAATGAAGTACATTGCAGCATAGTACAGTGCAGTGCAGTGCAATGTAGTGAATGAAGTACATTGCAGTATAGTACACTGCAGTACAGTACAGTGCAGTGCAGTGCAATGCAATGTAGTGAGTGCAGTACATTGCAGTATAGTACACTGCAGTACAGTACAGTACAGTACAGTGCAATGTAGTAGAGTGCAGTAAAGTGCAGTACAAAACAGTGAGATGCAGTACAGCACACTGTATTACAGTACATTACAGTATACTGCAATACAGAGTAATGCAATACAATACACTAAACTACAGCACAATAAGTACATTACACACCAGTATAGTATAGTGCAGTGCAATGTAGTGAATGCAGTACATTGCAGTATAGTGCAGTGCAGTACAGTACAGTACAGTACAGTACAGTACGGTATAGTGCAGTGCAGAACAGTATAGTGCAGTGTAGTGCAGTAAAACGAGTTCAAACAAGAAAGTAAAGCGTTTTCGCGTCTATGTTGATATAACATATTGTCATCATTTAGATATGAGAAATATTTCTCCAAATTTTTACGTACCTTTTAATATTAATAATAATAGTAATAATAATATTAATAATAATAATAATAATAATAATAGTAATAGTATTAATAATAATAATAATAATAATAATAATAATAATAATTTATTTATTTATTTAATCTGGCAGAGCTAAGGCCAGTAGGCTTTCTCTTTCGCCCAGCCAGACTCTAATTCTAATTGAATACAATTGATTACGTAGTTATTACATTAATATCTAGACCATAAAACAACATAAAAGTAAATAATGAAAGTTGGATAAGTAATGTTACTGTGACAATAATAAACAATGGTAAGAGATAGTGATGATAATAATAATAGTGATGATAATAATAATAATAATAATAATAATAATAATAATAATAATAATAATAATAATGAGATAATTTAGATATTTATTCTGTGATATAACCTATATAACCATTAAACATTGAGAAATCTGAAACAGCTATTATTGTTAACAAGAATTGTTAGAAAAATATTTCTTTAGTCTATTCTTAAATTGGTTTGATGTCTGACAGTCCCTGACATTACTCGGTAGGGAATTTCAAAGCCGAGGTATAGCCACAGTGAAAGAAGATGAATATGAGGATGTTCGGTGGGAGGTAATGGATAATATGAAGGAATGTTGTGATCGTGTGTCTAGGTTATGATGGGTGGATAAAGTTTGTAAACGAGACGCAAGATAGACAGGAGTGGAGAAATGTAATATGTGAAAGAGAAGGGAAAGACAGTGGATTTTCCTAGGATTTTCTAGACGGAGCCAGGTAACATTTCGAGGGATGGTGTTACGTGATCAACCCCCATAATTTTATGAATATGTTTACAGAGCTCGTGAGTATTCAATCACAGGCAGCTGAATAAAATTTTTTAAGAGACTGACAATTAATAGTGGACACACATGTTAAAAGCCCATGAATACAGCGAGTTTATAATACCAGTAGGTTACAAGATAATTAAAAAACAAAATCTTCTTTTGTTCGTGTATCATAATTTTTAGTGAGTTATTTTATGACGCTTTATCAACTCCTATGGTTATCTAGCGTCTGAATGAGATGAAGGTGACAATGCCAGCGAAATGAGTCCAAGGTCCAGCGCCGAATGTTTCCCAAAATTTGCTCGTAACTGTTTTTGGGGGAAAACCCCAGAGAAAATTTGTTCCAGTTAACTTGTCTCAACCCGTATTTGAACCCGGATCTGCTCGTTTCAAGATCAAACATGCTAACCGTTACTCCACAGCGGTGGACCGTGCATCATAATGAGTAGGGCTTGGATTTTGATGAAATTGCATCTTTTTTCTAGTAAGCCAGAAACATAGCTGCTTTAGTATTTATATGTTAGGTGATAAACTGAATGTTTTATGACACATTTGTTAGGGCACTTTTTTGCATTTTTTGCCTGTTTCAGTTCATAAGAGCATTTTTTGTTTTATTCGGTCACTTTTGAGGCATTTTCATTTAATTTTGGCCATAAATCCCCATTATTAATGTAAAATAATGTTTATTTCTTTGATATTTTCTCTACATATTTTGTCCATTAATACCCATTACTTTGTATAATATTTTAATCGTTTTTCTAAACAAATATTGCCATTTTAATGCAGTACACCCCATGTAATGCATCAGTCCAAACACTCCTTCAATATAGACTCCTCTATACCTGCTAGTTCCGGATAAAAGTGGCCTTGTAGTGGACTACATGGAAACTACATCAGGTAAAATAATTAATTAAAGTGTACTACTTAGAAAAAATAGTGTAAAATTAAATAAACTTAAATGTTAGTAATAGAATTTAATTTAATTACTAGTCTAAATATTAGGTAGTACAAAACCTCTTTTCCTACTAAGCCAATTATGTAAGATCAATTTTAGGGCATTTTTAAGGGCATTTTTGAAAGATTTTTTAGGTCATAAATGCATTGCTTTAGGACATTTTTTCATGATTTATAGGTCATCAAAATCCTAGCCCTAATAATGAGTAAAAAAAAAAAACTGTAAGGTAGGTTGGATTTCAAAGGAGATGTTTTGACACTGAAAACATCAAGTTGGGTAAGAATTCTTCACGAATTCATTTTCGGGCCTGTACATGGGTACAAGAGCGCAAGAGTATCCAAAGTCAGAAGATATTAATTGTCTTCCTTTTTTCTAAGAGTGCAAAAAAGGAAATGAATGCGAGATGTAACAGAGAATTTAAATAAAATGTTACAGTACGGTGTGTAAATTAAATTTGAAAGACTATGAGAGAACAGCAGAAAAATAAAAGCTACACGGAGTCTTTGAACTCTTGTGGTGTCATTAATACACGACACGCTTTGAAGGCAAAGTTTTAATTAGACTTGGAATTGTTTTCAACGAGGTCTGCTGAAATAAAATATATAAACGAATTCAAATAGGACGCTGAAAAAACATTAAAATGCTCCTGTTTTATTATCTTTTAAAGGTGTGGGGAATTTGGAATCACATGCGTGGGCGGAAGGGAGACAACCATACTGATGCCGGAGCGAAAGTAGTAAAAACCGAATGACCTGCATGGCCGGGTGGTTACGACAACCGTTAAACTGCGATATCGCACTGTAGCAATCTGGACGGACCCTGATCGCACCTATAAATTTGTACATGAAACGTTTAACCATGGTCAAACATTGCCTATCAAATGTGCATTCGGAGGTCACAATGGAAGTCCGTACTAGAATTTGTACCCCTTGCAGATTATAATTTAATTCAAAACTTTGCTCTCCATTGTCAGTGAGCCAGGTAATGTACGGCTTTAAGCTGGTTCATGCACTACTATTTCCGGAGAGCTTTCAATGTTTTATAATCTTCGTTATTCTCGTTCTCATTGCTCTTTCAAATGTCTTCCTCGTAGGGGATTTGTACAGTCACGTATTATTTAGTGTTGCATAATCTTCGATCCCTACAAAACTGGCTCACAATTCGGTAATCGAAGTTTCAAGTCTGGTATTTCAGTGTCTTCTATTTATGGAAAAGCATTACAGCTGTCAATATTATATATTACAGGAACCAAACGATATTTGTAGGCTGGCCGATATCAAAACCACACACAAACTGCAAAATAATCGCAAAGTTGTCGGCCGTGTGAGTTGAGCCTAAACAAAATCTATGACAGTCAATGAAACATTTTACATAATACATTATTTATATAGAGGCCTACATGACTTGTCGGTTGAACATGTTCTCAAAATTATGGACCTAATAAGTTTTGCCAAAGTCGAGACCTAGCTAAAGTTCTTTCTCGTGCCAAACAACGGTTGATTCACTCCATTCAATCAACAATTTTAGACTCTCTTTTAAAATAAAATTTACAAATATAAAAGAATTACACGTTTGATAGTATTTAATATTATCTAAGGAGGAAGTTACACAGATGGAGGCAGTGAGGTTGGGTGGTATTTACATAGGTCTGTCGATAGGTTGCTATCTATTCGTATTACTGTACGTTACCTTGGATGAAATTTGTGATAACGAGATGGTATTTTAATCAAATATGTGGAACGATTAAAAGAACCCTATTGAACAAAACAAGGAAAGAAACCATCTTGAAGTTTTATAAAGTCTTGGCAGTCCCATCTCACTTGTATGGCTCAGAATGCTGGACTGTAACAGAAAACCAAGGACACAAAATAGAGATATCAGAAATGAGATTTTTGAGATCGGTAGCTGAATACAGAAGAACAGACAGGCAATGTAATGAAACGATAAGAGACGAACTGAACATATTTAACTTAAACAATGAAATAAAAGAATACCAAGAAAAATACTATGAACACGTACAAAGAATGCCAGAATACCGTATCCCTAAAAAGATTCTAGAGTACAAACCTAAAGGCAAGAGAGACAGAGGAAGACCTACAAAGATATGGAGAGATCAATTTCTTTGAGACGGCGGAACGGGCAGAGCATAGTTGCGCCCCACGGTCGGGTAAGATGCAGCAGATAAAAAGGGTCCCTGTTTTGTGGGCATAGTTGCGCCTCGTTTCCATCAGGTAGATAAAGGGGCATGGCATAGTTGCGCCCCGTTCCCATCAGGTAGAGAAAGGGGCATGGCATAGTTGCGCCCCGTTCCCATCAGGTAGAGAAAGGGGCATGGCATAGTTGCGTCCCGATGAAATAGGTAGAGAAAAAGACATTAGGGGAACTCGAGCTTCGTAATCAACCAAACTTATTGATTTCTTATCGATTTAATATTCATTATGATATCGTTAAAATGAACATCAGGAAGTTGGCAGTACTTTATTAACTGTTTCTCTACTGTTTATGCATTGATTATCGATAGCCTACCGTTAAAATGAACATCATGAAGTTGGCAGTACTTTATTAACTGACATATTCCAATGAGTGAGCAGTTGGAATATGGGGCCTTAGCTGTCTTGACATTTTATTAGTGATCTTCACACCGTCTGTGGCGTATAGTGAGGTTAATTTAAAATGAATGTTAACTTTAGTGAAAAGGGTAAAGAGTTAATAACTCACAATGGTTCTAAGTTTCAATTTTCGAAACCCTGTACCGTAGGGTTAAGATATCGGTGTACAAACAAAAAGTGCAGTTCATTTATTGTGTGTGATCGATAAAAAAGGGTTATTTTAAATAGCAAAATTGATCATATCCTAGGTCTACCTGATTTCAATGCAGCAACCACTATAATATTTTTAAGTAATTTATTTATTTTATGACAATCACTTTCGTGTGTACTATGCCCATTGGGGTGCAACTATGCAATGTCCACTCTGCTACCTGATTTCTTCGGGGCGCAACTATGCCATGTCCATTCTGCTACCTGATTTTTTCGGGGCGCAACTATGCCATGCCTAGGCCTCCGAATTGACCGCGGGGCATAACTATGCCATACCGGGCGAAACAGGTCCAAAGGCCTAATCCCTGTGGATGATGATTATGATGATGATGATGATGAGATGGTATTTTGGCAGATGAGCGGAGGGTTTTCCGTAGTCTTACCTGGCATTCGCCTTACAATTGGGAAAAAATCAACTAGATAATCACTCGCAGTGGAACTTGAACCTAGGTGGTCCAAGTATTTTGACAATGAGTATAGTTGGCGACGTGATGTCATGGTGAAAGTAACGGTTAAATGAGAATGCCAAGGACCACTCAGACCTTTTCTAGAAGACGGCTGCTTGTAGGTATCGAGTAACATAAGCTTTAAACAGGGGAATTCCCTGCAAGAGAGCGTGTAAGACCGACATAATAAAACTAGAAATAACAAATACCTCATAGATCTGATATACGTGGACTGGACCCATGCGGTTGTTTTTGTGCACACAACTTCCCGTATGAATTCATTGTAGTGCCTCAACATTTCCTATTGAGCGTCATTAATAACTCCACTTCCCTCTCTTTATTTAAGTGTCCTTTCCCAGTAGGTGCTGCCCTCTCAAATGCATTCGTGATAGTCTAGCCTTTCACGCAATTTCGATATTCCAGGGATGTACATATTGCTGGCCAAATGCCACAGAATGACTGACCATAAATTCATGTCTTCACAGAAGGAAACAGATGTCATTGTTTTCAAATAAAAATAACCCATCTGCAAAATCAATTGTCATAAAATGTATTTACTATTTAATGGTACAACCAATATGCTCGTCTTCGCAAAAGAAGAGAGAGACATGGTTGTTAAAAAAAAGCATGTGAATGGTTTGAAGATCTAATCTGTCATATTATTATTATTATTATTATTATTATTATTATTATTATTATTATTATTATTATTATTACTAGCCGTACCTGTGCGCTCCGCTGCACCCGTTAGAAATAAATATAAAGTAATTACATAATTAAAATAGGACATTTGATCCAGGGAACATTCGTGTTTGATAGAAGGATAAATCGTTTAATATGTCACTTAATTTAAATTGCATCCAGATAATTAAAATGCGATCATTTTGGTCCAGAGACCACTCATTGGTGCAATGACAATTCCTTTAACAAGTTTCTAATTTTCAATGCATGCAACCACAGTTCAATGAACATTAACATCATTTAGATTTAATGTGCATACTTTATTTTACTTGTTTTAGGTTTCCATTGAATTATGGTAATAACTTAATTTTAACCCTTATTTTCTACGTATTCAGTAAATGGCGCTTGGCCCACTATGGTTTTGAACCATTCAAATAACTTAAATTATATTATATTATATTATATTATATTATATTATATTGTATTATATTATATTATATTATATTACATTACATTACATTATATTATATTACATTATATTATATCAGAAGTTACTGTAATAACATTATAGCATTATGTCCACCTAGAGAAACTACACTTTGCGATGGTGAAATAATACTTAATTATACAAATCGGTTAATTTACCTTCCGATATTACTTCGTACAAACACAGAAACATTCTCCGTAGGCTATCTTTCATAGCTTTCGATTGTTGCTGTCCAAGGCCCCTTATAGACGAAGTCATTTGTTTTTTATTTCATTATACGGCCTTAGATGGCAGTTATTTTAATTTTAAAACTCATTTATCTCATTAAATATCAGTCCTATCAAATTTTTCAAGGAATAAAACTTATCGATCATTATTTTTAAAGAAACTTTTGTTATGTAACATTTTTCATAAAAATCAATAATAAGCGAGATATTTCGATTTATTTAATTCAGGCCCCCTTATAACCCCCCTTTTAAATAACGTATTTTGAATGCCATATAGCCTAAAATCTAAGTTACAACGAACATAATTTATATTCCAATTTTCATCGAAATCCGTTCATCCATTATCACGTGAAAAGGTAACAAACATGCAGACAGACAGACAGACATACAAACAAAAATTTCAAAAAAGCGATTTTCGGTTTCAGGGTGGTTAATTATATATGTTAGTACCAATTATTTTTGGAAAATCGAAAATTAACAGAAAAATTTCGGCTACAGATTCATTATTAGTATAGATTATTATTATTATTATTATTATTATTATTATTATTATTATTATTATTATTATTATTATTATCAGAATCATCATCGTCATGGTTATCATTGTTATAAAACTCTAAAACCGGGGGTAGGAATGCGGCGTGGAACCGATAAGGGAGTGATGACGCAATACTGTACTATACTAGGCTAAAAATATAGGCATATGAAAAGTCCGGTAACACTTTCAATATTTTATTACACAAAAAACTACAAATGATAGCACTTTCAAACACACGTCAGTCTAAAGTCAAACTCTCAAAGTTATTCAGCCGCTTAATTTTCAGCGATGAAGCGACATTCCATACGAGTGGAAAAATTAACAAGCACAACTGTCGTGTTTGGGGTACACAGAAACCTCAAAGAATCATTGAACATGAGCGTGATTCACCAAAAGGTGAATGTTTTCTGAGCGTTGTCATAACGAAAACTGTACGGACCTTTCTTCTTCATTGAGGCTACTGTGACTGGACATTCATATCTGGACATGTTGGAGCAATGGTTGGTGCCTCAACTTAGACAAGATCTCGATGATGATTTTATCTTTCAGCAAGATGGGGCTCCGCCACATTTCCACAATGCAGTTCGTGCTTACCTGAATACGGAGATGTCTGATCGTTGGAAAGGACGTGCTGGAGTAAGGGATAGATGTTTCATGACATGGGCACAAAGGTCACCCGATATGACTGCATGTGACTTTTTTCTATGGGGGTACCTAAAGGACCGTGTGTTTGTACCGCCTTTGCCACGTGATTTAGAGGAACTAAAAACCAGAATTCGAGAAGCTGCCGCCACGGTCACAGAGGATATGTTGAAAAGGGTATGGGAAGAGTTTGATTATCGTTTCGACATCTGCCGAGTCACTCGTGGTTCACACATTGAATCTCTGTAAGGTGTAAACAGCACTTTGAGAGTTTGACTTTAAACTGACGTGTGTTTGAAAGTGCTATCATTAGTAGTTTTTGTGTAATAAAATACTGAAAGTGTTACAGGACTTTTGATATGGCCTGTATACTGCTGCAGGAATGAGAAGTGGAAGCGATAAGCGGGTAAAGTCATAAAACTCAAGAGCTAATTTTTGTACTACGGAAGGAATATTCACACACACTCCCTAGCTTGCCGTGCTGAGTCACGTCCCTCCGCTTCCCACTTCCTCATACCGCACGGTTTCAGAGCTGACGCACATATTATATCTGGGGTTTATACGAGTAATTGTTTCACTAACATATTCAACTGTGTCTGACATATGTCAAGGGATATCAATTCACTCAATTTTACAAAAAAATAGTATTATTATTATTATTATTATTATTATTATTATTATTATTATTATTATTATTATTATTATTATTATTATTATAGGAAGCATAGGGTAGTGTGTCGGTTAAGACGTAATATTGAAAGTCGGAAGGTCGCGGGATCGACACCAGATAGTGTCACGGTTTTTTTTTTCATTGACCCAATCCTTCCAGCCTCACTATGGCTCTGGGGTCTACTCAGTATCTGAAATAAATTTTCCTACTAAAATGTTATTCTTTTTACAAATATTGTAACAGGTATATGATCTTTCTACAAATGAATCGGTTATTGTTGAAAGGAACTAAGTCCACTCTTTAAAGTTTTGAGATAATCGAAAAAAACTGTTTTGTGAACAATCAATCGAAGATTAAACCAACATATATTGTACACATATTTTCTGTGTGCAATATATGTTGATTTAATCTTCGATAGATTATCCACAAAACAGTATTTTTCGATTATCTCAAAACTTTAAAATGTGGACTTCGTTCCTTTCAACAACGACCGATTCAAATGTTCTTGAATGTGTGCTTAATAACTTTTGCTATGAAGACTTTATCTAAATCTTATGTTTTTTATATTATTTTATACATTTGCAATTTTTTGACAATTTTATACTCGACTGATTTTTTGTCTTATTATTAAATAAATGGAATCGAGGCCCTTGACAGTACGTTTTGTGTGTAAGAGACTCGCAAGTATGTAAGACAAATTTTCAGACAAGTCTACGATTTTTTTAAAATTCTGAAAAGAAAATGTAATTTCAATTTACAAAAATGTTAGTAATTCACACATTTCTTCACCAACTTAGATCAAACTTTATATTTATATGCGGCATGGTGACTACACATTTTCAGGTCTACAGTTTGAATAGTTTATAAAACTGAAATTTCATCTCTTATTGCATCTAATGCAATGTTCGAGTAATAATCGTGCATCCTATTCTATTCTAGGTTTCTAGATCCAAAATGGTGAAGAAATATGTATTTTTCAAGCCATGAAATTTCTGAGCGTGTCTTCCTTAGAAATAAATGTAAAATAGGAGGTCCGTGACGTAGATTTTGACACGTAAGATAACATGTCCCCCAATGAGACATCTCCAGGGATTATAATACAGTTCCACATATTAACTCCAAAATCTTGACAAAGCAATGCATACAGTGAGAGTGATGCTACAGATTCCCTCAGAAAAGAGGTGCAAATTTCTACAGAAGACGCTATAAATGACAGTAGTAAGCAGTAGCGGCTGGTGTCCGAAATCCTTGGTGAGGCATGTAGTAAGTAGTTTAAGCAGGCTACCTTCCATAAAAAACGTTTATTAATGATAATGATGATACTTGATTATGATTGACATCATCTATATATATATATATATATATATATATATATATATAATTTGAACTGGTAATGGAAATTACGGGAAAACGGCTGGACGGATTTTAATAAATGACCCCTCATTTTGAAGCTTGGAACTCAAATTTTTTCGGAAAAATAGTAGTTTTGACTGAAATGTCAATTTTTAAACATAATTTTCCTATTTTCCAAAATCCATCTGTCGTCAGTTTTGAGAACTAGCTAATAGCATTCACGGCCGACTTGATATTCCCTTCGCTTTTTTGTAAAGGAGAAGCGAAGCGGGCATCCAGTCGCCCGTGTTGTATTTCAGAACAAAACAAAACACATACTACAGTATACAATATTACACGAAGGCCATGACCTGCAAGAATGCTGACATATTAAGAGCTCAAATTAAATTGGTTATTAAAAACTTAACTTACAAAAATAATTTATAGGTTCGATTCTGTGGTGTGTAATTTTCTGGGTACAGCTGTGTAGACCTGTTGAATATTAAAAACTACAAAACTTGAGGTGGTTTGATGACATTATTACCATTAGAAATGAAATATTATTGTAGTTAATGCCATGATATTACTATTTTTCATTAATTATACATATTAATGCTATATTGATGATATGAAAGTGAAACGTTTTGGGCTTATGTAAGTACAGTAGATGTAGAGAATAACTTAAATTAGATTTTGATTTCTATATTTTACTGAGTAGCGGCTATATAGTACACAATGTTACTGAAAGCTATAAAACTTACGTAAGATAATAATATTATTAAAAATCAAATATTTTTATAATTATTACTCAAGTGACGTTGGGTCCTTTTCATATATTTAATGGGCGTGTGGTGTAGATGTTTATATGCGTGGTTCTCTTCAGTATAGGCTCGAAAGAGAATATCTTTCATTATTATTGAAGCAAATAACTTTTCGAATGTCTGGTCAGGTATTCTTCATTGAAAATATATCTGAAAAATGTTTATTTGAACGTATAATGAACTTAGTTTGTAGCATTTGCTGCACAAGCCACTAGTTACGATTATATAATTATTATTATTATCATTATTACTATTATTATTATTATTATTATTATTATTATTATTATTATTATTATTATTATTATTATTACTGGCTTTCAAGGAACCCGGAGGTTCATTGCCGCCATCACATAAGCCTGCCATTAGTCCCTATCCTGAGCAAGATTAATCCTTTCTCAATCATATCCCACCTCCCTCAAATCCATTTTAATATTATCTTCCCATCTACGTTTCAGCCTCCCTAAAGTTCTCTTTCCTTCCGGCTTCCCAACTAACACTCTATATGCATTTCTGGATTCGCCCATACGTGCTACATGCCCTGCCCATCTCAAACGTCTGGATTTAATGTTCCTAATTATGTCAGGTGAAGAATACAATGCGTGCAGTTCTGTGTTGTGTAACTTTCTACATTCTCCTGTAACTTCATCCCTCTTAGCCCCAAATATTTTCCTAAGCACCTTATTCTCAAACACCCTTAACCTATGTTCCTATCTCAAAGAGAGAGTCCAAGTTTCACAACCATAAAGAACAACCGGTAATATAACTGTTTTATAAATTATAACTTTCAGATATTTTGACGGCAGACTGGATGATAAAAGCTTCTCAACTGAATAATAGCAGGCATTTCCCATATTTAGCAGTGCGTAATTTTCCTCCCGAGTATCATTTATATTTGTTACTGTTGCTCCAAGATATTTTAACTTCTCCACCTCTTCAAATGATAAATTTCCAATTTTTATATTTCCATTTCGTACAATATTCTCGTCACGAGACATAATCATATACTTTGTCTTTTCGGGATTCACTTCCAAGCCTATCTCTTCATATGCTTCCAGTAAAATCCCGTGTTTTCCCTAATCGTTTGTGGATTTTCTCCTAATACATTCACGTCATCCGCATAGACAAGCAGCAGATGTAACCCGTTCAATTCCAAACCCTCTCTGTTATCCTGGACTTTTCTAATGGCATACTCTTTATTATGATGATGATGATTATTATTATTATTATTATCATTATTATTATTATTATTATTATTATTATTATATTATTATTATTAATGAAAAATAATACGTCAATCTTCAAATAAGTTGCTATGATGTGAGTTGATTGCAGTAGGCTTACTATTTAATTTTTATAAAGCAACGAATATTGTGCTCAACTGAAGAAGCATGTGTTGAAATTACCCTGGAAATATTTTTCAGATCGCTGAAGTTTCAGTAGACGCACTGTTCTCTCTCTTTCTTCTTTTTGTTTTTGTTTTGTTTTTTGACAGCAACAAGCACGACCAACAGAAAAGTTTATTTCGCACCACATCACCAAAGTCCCATTTATGTTACACCAGGATGCATGAAAGCTCGCGTTTTAAGATTATCTTTCTGAAAAATTGTCAGTGATGGTATAAGTGTGTCTTAATTTAAAACTCTCTTTTTTTCAATATTATTTCCTGTCGATAACGATACTCTAACAATGAATTTACTACAATTATCATAATTATTTCTCGCATTTCTTTCGATTGATATTTTCCCGAAACACATAACCACAGTGGACCACACGACGATTCACCACTGTTATTGTTATTCCAACCGACACTTGAGATCGGCATTGACAAAAGATCGAGTTCCGATTGGGAGAAGTGAAGCTGATGGTTGGGGGAATACCTGCGAGTCCACGAGGCCACAAGAAATGTGCCTCAGTTTCAGCTTTCCGAATGCAACCTTAAAACCAGTGGAAACATACGAAATGCAGATGTCAGACCCGGCACGAGCGACCCTGGCCTCAGGAACAAATTTTACTGCAGGACAGGTCTATATACATCACAAAGTTTTCTACTTCTACAACTCTATACGCTTCATTGAAATAACTATTATGATATGTTATATACGAATTAAAATCATTAAAATTTTTAGTTTAAGGAAGAAAAGTGACTGAGGTCCGGCCTCACTTGCCTCAGCCAATCAGCCGCCACTTGTAAGTATAGTAAAACTATAAATAAAAAGGAAGTTCGTATATTAATAAAATTAATTGCAACATAATATAAACAAAAGCTGAAAATTATGTTAAAAATGTAAAAACATCGCTTACGATACATCACGCAAATAAGGTTTTGCCACAATAAAGATAACTCCAGAAATTCACTGATTGGTCAGAATCATATACAGAGTGATTCAGTAAAAACGTGCAAAAACTTACACATAAAATAGGAGATTCTCCATTGAACATGTTAAGATAGAGAAATTGGGATCTTTGAAGCCGGATTACGAATATATGTGAGTTCAAACATGTCTATCGATATCGCTTATTCTTTCCATATTATTTAAGTCTATTACTTGAATTTACACTTATTATTTAAATTTTAAAATAATTTTCTTATCTGAATTAGGCTTCCTCCATGTCCTTGTCCTTGTCAAGTTCCAGGACACGGAGGAATACCCAAAAGCCCAATTCTGATCAAAGTCACCGTGAAAGCTTAAAAACTCACACAATTATTTTTTATATTTTACTCGCCATTCAAAAATTATTTTGATATGATTCCTCTATCACCAAAGGGGAGACCCATAATAGAAATATGATTACTATATTTCAGTATTATTATTATATTTATCCTGGTAATAATGAACAGTTTGACTCGTAGATATTTTATGATGAAATATGAGTGGAATGGAGAAAAATTCTCTCCGGCATCGGGATTTGAACTCGGGTTTTCAGCTCTACGTGCTGACGCTCTATCCACTAAGCCACACCGGATTCCCATCCCGATGTCGGATTGAATCCTCTCAGTTTAAGTTCCACCTCTAGAGGGAACCCAAGAGGTGGAACTTAAACTGAGAGCATTCAATCCGACATCGGGATTTGAATCCGGTGTGGCTTAGTGAATAGAGCGTCAGCACGTAGAGCTGAAAACCCGGGTTTAAATCCCGGTGCAGGAGAGAACTTTTCTCCGTTCCATTCATCTTTCATCATATGATGACGCAGAATTTCTGCACGAAATGTACTTCGGTACATCGTAATAATATATAGTAGATATTTTGTTATTCAACATTAACTCCCTATGGTTGTATGTTAGAAGATTCGAAGATAACGTTAGGACGTATATCTTCGGCTCCTCTCCCCCCCCCCCCCGATAATGCATAATACAATATCAATAAGGCGTTGCTGTCGTCAGCGATAGAAGGAAGTTATTAGTTGACTTCTACTTCGTTATTTTTTTTTCTTCTGGTTATTATATGCTTATAAGTTGTGTTAACTCTCTCTAAATGATTTTTATATTTATTTTATCACTCTCACAGTTACTATTTTATTATTGTTAATATTTCTATTGTATTATTTAATTAATTTGTACTACTATCTTTGTATTATCTCCGTCAATGTTATTCTATTATTATTATTATTATTATTATTATTATTATTATTACTACTATTATTTCTATCATCAAAATTATTACTGATGTCTGTAAAATTTATGCTCATTTCGGGTATCTATTCAAATGTACCATTTCAAATGTAAATTATGAGTGAATTTGAATTTGAATGAATTGTCTTATCATTTACAAAACTGAATTAAGACGCGGACCATTTCTACCTCGTAATAATTGCTCAAAATGAATTGTATATCAATGTAAGTATAACATCGGCATTCGAGATTATTCAGCGTCCTTTGAAATACCACGGCGTGGTTTAAATCTCATCACAGGATGCTATGTACAATTTTGACAAATACCTCCATATCCGTATTTTCTGATTTGTTATAAGGAAGTGATTTTGAATATCTCTGTAGGAAATAATCCAGTGGATTCACGTCGGGTGACCGTGCGGAATAAAATAGGACCTTCACTTCCAATACAACGACCAGGAAATACAGGTTGTTTCCGAGGTGGTGTTACAAACTTTCAGAGATGATGGGGAAGGGCAAACGTATCAATTTGAAATAGGGAATCCTGGTCCGGAATTGACCGAGTCGAAAGTTAGAAACAAAAATAGTTGTGTGGGAATGAAATAATTGTATTCCTCTGCACAATTTATTCATGTGTATTTATCTGTACATCTTACACATACTGTATTCATCTGACGTTGTTTACGTAGTCTACTTACAGTTTCCATTCAGTGCGCTGTCTGAGGGATGTAGATAGGAAACTACACTAAAGCAATGCAGATAGCGTAATGTGTAACGGACATGGTCCACAACTGTTCAAAAGTTAAGGGAAGGAGGGCACGTGTTGCGAAATTAAAATTCCATTTCCACACAACTATTTTTGCTTATAACTTTCGACTCATTCATTTCCGGACCAGGGTTCCTGATCTCAAATTGATACATGTGCCCTTCCCCATCATCCATGAAAGTTTGTAACACCACCTCGGAAACATCCTGTACATCATTCAGATGGTTGCAGACATCTACACTAGTGAGACAGTGCTCCATCGTGCTGCAGCCACATCATCTTACGGATAGCAAAGAGTACGTCCTCCAAGAACTCAGTCAAAATTCTTTGCACGAACCCCAAGTACACGAGAGATAACATATGGCCGTTCAGGCTGACAGGTAGGAGATATGGCCGAAGGAGATGGCCTCGTAGTCTACAATGCCAACCCAGATATTTCCAGCGAAACTGACTTGATCGCCTCAATATGACTTCGCAAACCCCAGGTTCTCTGTCTCAGTATGTTCAGTAGAGCAGTCTCTATTTCTTTTTTTAATTTTTGCACGCTTTTACTGATTCACCCGGTTTACAGTGCCAATGCCGTAATTGCGTACTGTATGAAAGCCTCTCCATTGGCAGGGTGAGCGTTTGTTAATTCAAGGATTCGGCCACGGGTTTACGTGTTATTTATTGCTCACACAAATGAAAATTAAGATTTTACCGGGGATGTTTTACAATTCTTTTTTCATCGATATTCAACATTTCTTCTTAACTTTAGTTTATTATTTAATTTCCCCGCATTTTCCCAACCCCAAATTTCTGCCGCATTCGACATAGTAGTATCCGCACATGATCTACGTATAAAGGGTGCTAAAATAACATTTACAACGTTTTAGGGGTAATAGAGGAGGTAAAAACAAATATCTTTTGTGAGTGACAAAACTTTGGCAGATGCGCCATTTATTGTGTACGTAAATGTTAGTATAATCCATAAAGAACAAGACCAATTGTCGTTTTAGATGTGGTGTTCAAACTGTCGTTCATTGGCCTTGCACAACTGGTATCTTCGTACTATGGAGTGTCTGCAACGCTCTAAAAGGCCAACATTGTCTCTAATAACATGTGCAGCTTCAACAACGCGAGCAACTAAGTCTTCTGCCGCATCAATTGGTATCGATCACGTCTCCTCACAAAAAGAAATCCAGTGGGGTTAGATCCGGTGATCGAGGTGGCCACGGTATCGGCCCACCCCTGCCAATCCAGCGATCGGGGAAGGTAGCATTTAGGTGTTTCCTGATATAACGATCAAAGTGTGGAGGGGCACCGTCATGCTGAAACCATATTCGTTCTCTGATGTTCAATGGGATATTTTCTAAACGTTTTGGTAGGACGTCAAGTAAAAAAACAAAATAATTATCACCATGGAGGCTGTTAGGCAACACACAAGGCCCTACAAGGTGGTCGTGCACAAACAGAACTAACCAATGTGTGTTGTGACGGAAGTCATCTATTCCTTCAGGCCGTCTAGCGGCAAAAAGTCGCAGCTGCTAAAGTTTTGTCACTTAAAACAAAGGTTTGTTTTTACCTCCTCTATCATCCCTGAAATGTTGTAAATGTTATTTTTAACACTCTGTATATCTAAAATCATCTATCAATTGAAATCTTCTTCTGCCCCGAACTCTTCTCCCGTTCACCATTTCTCCCACTGTATTCTTCAGCAGATAGTTTCTTCTCAGCCATGAATTATTACCACTATTCGTACTCCTACTACTACGTCGCAATTACATTTCTTCTCAATCATTGATTCAGGTAAACATCTTACTTGAATAAATGAATATCTCCAAGTCACATTAGAGCTATTTCTACTTTCCTTTTCTCTCCAGGTCTTGACTTAGTACAACATTTGCAGAGCTCAACAGTATTAATTCAGTCTTATAAAATCTCTTTCTTAAATTATGCTTTCCTTCAAGATTTTTATGGACACTATGGGGTTACTATTTCTTGCATTTTCTTTCTAACTTATCAAGAAATCCTACTTCCATAACGTGTGATTGAAAAAGTTAAAATTTCAATAAGAAATACAGTAGAACTTGGTTATAACGACATCCAAGGGACCTTATAAATTATGTTGTTATGAACGAGTGTCGTAGTAACAGAGATTCACATTATCAATCTAGTGAGGTGGGAAATAAAAAATAACAAACTTAGACTTATTTTAGATTTATAATTTTTAAGCCTACAATGAACATAATAAAATACACGTAGGCCTACAATTATAAATACAGTATTCTGTATTAAAACAGTTTGTTCAGTGCTCACCAAACTACTTTACTTAGAAGTGAAGTAATCAGTCATTTTACTCTGTTGTCTTCTACTTGCCCAATACACACTTTCTAGGGCTAAATTACGTTCATAATTTCAGTTGCAATTTCACTGCTCCCTTCCCTAGCTTCATAGAACATGCCCATAATTCTAATGCCTTCTAAAGCGTCACACACTTCTTTTAGTGGCCATACTGAGTTAAAATGCGTGCACTTAGTGATAACTTCCTGTCGAAACTGATCTAATACCGCATGAACTCGGGCAGGTTACAATGGGTTGGGGAATTCGCCTGCATTCCAGAGGTCTATGACAGAAGGAGACTGTAAAGAATTTGTCAGAGTCAGATTTGAACAAAATATTTCTTAAGATACTTTGGTTCTTAGAAAATCTTATTCCAAACTGAGGTTGAAAATGACGTTATATGCGAGGTAGACGCATATGCGTTTGTCGTATTAAGCAAGGTAGAAAAGCATATGTCTTATGGGGATTTAGTTGGGACCACAGAATATTTGACGTTATAGGCGAGGTGTCGCACAAAACGAGGTAGCTATAACCTAGTTCCACTGTATATGTATTCATTTATAATAATATTAACATACAGAGTGATTCAGTGACTGTGTTACAAACTCTTATGGATAATAGAGGAGAAATTATAAATGACTTTCATTTTGGAACCTATGTCCGAAAACATTCCGTTTGGTAGTTACAAACCTAGATATGTTAGTCTGTGTAACCAGCTAGAACCGAACCGAAGACTAGCCTTTTGAAGTTTGGTTGCAGACGATATGTTCCTGCGAACGTTGTTGATTTCTCATAAACATTGTATCAGCTAGTTGGCATCGTAAATGATATTTTGACTGATTAAACCTTGCAACTTTCCTTCCATTCCATTTTGCTCTTCCATAAAGAAAATGCATCAGCAAGTTGCGAGAAAGTTGCAAGATTTAATCAGTCAAAATATAATTTACCATGCCAACTATACCTGGTAAGGTTTATCTTGTCTCAGAAGCTATAAAACCAAGTCCCTTCAAATGAGGGTGGAGATTATAGGGTGGTTGTAAATTTTCAGGATTCCTTTCAAAATCTTGTTATTGTCCAGGTTGTCGGAACTCAGTTTCTTGAAAGACAAGCTCAGTGACGGAACTACACAGTACGAAGAGAGATATTTTGTTATTTTATTTTGCGCTACAGAATGTACCAACTAGTCCCTTCCGCCACTGGATGGATGGACGGCACCGCTCCACTCCCCCCATCGCCATAACAACACAGACGAAGCAAGACATATCTCCTTTCTCTCTCTTTTCACAGTGTGAAAAGATATATCACAAAGCCTTCAGCTTATATCTTTTTTATGAGAAATCATCATAGTTTACAGGAACGGTCATCTGCAACAAAATTTGAAATGGATAGCCTTGAGTTCGATTCTAGCTGACTAACATATCTAGGTTTGTAAGTGCCAAAAAGAACGTTTCCGAACATAAGTTTCCATATGAAAGTTGTCCATAATTGTCTCCTCTATCATCCATAAGAGTCTGTAACATAGTCACTGAATCACCCTGTATTCTTGCATAATTGCATTTTCTTTTTAACTTGTCAAGAAATTCTACTTCCGTAATGTCTGATTGAAAAAGTTAAAATTACAATAAGAAATGTATGTATTCATTTATAATAATATTAACATACAGAGCGATTCAGTGACTATGTTACAAACTCTTAGGGATAATAGAGGAGACAATTATAAATAACTTTCATTTATAGGAACCTATGTCCGAAAACATTCCGTTTGGTAGTTACAAACCTAGATATGTTAGTCTGTGTAACCATCTAGAACCGAACTGAAGACTATCCTTTTGAAGTTTGGTTGTAGACGATCTGTTCCTGCAAACGTTGGTGATTTCTCATAAACATGGTATAAGCTAGTTAGCATCGTAAATGATATATTGACTGATTAAACCTTCCAACTTTCCTTCCATTCCATTTTGCTCTTCCATAAATGAAATGCATCAGCAAGTTGCGAGAAAGTTGCAAGATTTAATCAGTCAAAATATAATTTACGATTCCAACTAGCTTATATCTTGTTTATCAGAAATCATCATCGTTTACAGGAACGGTCATCTGCAAAAAAAAAAAAACTTGAAATGGATAGCCTTGAGTTCGATTCTAGCTGACTAACATATCTAGGTTTGTAAGTGACAAAAAGAAAGTTTACGAACATAGGTTGCCATATGAAAGTTGTTCGTAATTGTCTCCTCTATCAACCCAACATAGTCACTGAATCACCCTGTATTCTTGCATAATAGCATTTTCTTTTTAACTTGTCAAGCAATTCTATTTCCATAATGTCTGATTGAAAAAGTTAAAATTTCAATAAGAAATACATGTATTCATCTATAATAATAATAATAATAATAATAATAATAATAATAATAATAATAATAATAATAATAATAATAATAATAACAATAATGATAATAATAACAACAATAATGATAATAACAATAATTTACTTCTTACGGTCCACACCTGTGGAGTAACGGTCAGCGCGTCTGGCTGCGAAACCAGGTGGCCCGGGTTCGAATCCCGGTCGGGGCAAGTTACCCGGTTGAAGTTTTTTCCGGGGTTTTCCCTCAACCCAATACGAGCAAATGCTGGGTAACTTTCGGTGCTGGACCCCGGACTCATTTCACCGGCATTATCACCTTCATATCATTCAGACGCTAAATAACCTAGATGTTGATACAGCGTCGTAAAATAACCCAATAGAATAACAAAAATACTTCTTACGCATAATGCAATAACCACTTTCTATAACAGTAAACGCAGTACAATCCCGATGGGCGCTAGAAAAAGGAACATTAAAGTTTAGCATATTCACTTTTGCAGCATATTAGCATATAAGGTTCCTTAGCATAGCTAAGAGTTTCGTCATTGTTACTGCAATAACTTCTATGTGTAGAATATTAAATTTTTAAGTAGGAAGAAAGAACACATTTATTCATCCTATGGCAGCTATACATAGGAGACTGAGAATTCTTACATTTTCGAAACAAAGAAATATAATTAAATATAGGTGATTATATTATTTTCTGCATCACTATAAGTTATGTAACACAGCAAAAATCTGAAAATCGATAAATATGTCACATAGGAGTTATTGCAGGAACAACGACGGTTCACTACTGAATGACGTAGACTCGGGAACGTACTATATAATCAATTACGAAACATTCCTTTTCTTCCTCAATAATGTATAACAAATTTCTGAGGACGCATATCTACACAGTATACGGACATTTGTTACAGTAAATATCTTCAACATGACATCCCTTGGAATATATATTAAACTGTATGTCGCGTATAATAGACTTACTTCATATTTACGCTAACCCTGACAAAAGAATTATCGTCTAGACAATCCTGTCAATACTAAATCCATAAAATTTGGTAGCAGGTTTGTCTCCGTGCTAGATATTATCTATATTAATAATGCAGTTGTCTCTTCACGCTAATATCTCAGGAATTTGTGGAGGCCAACAAAAGACAAAGTGGAACAATAATAAATAAACTGAAGTGTCACAACAGTAAGATCTAAAATTGCTGCCGCATTAAGAAATAAGGGCTGGATAGTAGAAGAAGTAATCTCCTGTCTAGCTGAAAATGGGTCAACGAGACGAGTAGATATTTTAGCGTACAATGCTGACACTAAACAGGGCATCATTGTGAATCCCACAATACGTTCTGAAGTAGAATGTCATCAGTCAGCCGAGGTCCACCTTGAGAAGAAGAAGTCGATCTATATTAATAATGCAGTTGTCTCTTCACGCCAATATCTCAGGAATTTGTGGAGGCCAACAAAAGACAAAGTGGAACAATAATAAATAAACTGAAGTGTCACAACAGTAAGATCCAAAATTGCTGCCGCATTACGAAATAAGGGCTGTATAGTAGAAGAAGTAATCTCCTGTCTAGCTGAAAATGGGTCAACGAGACGAGTAGATATTTTAGCGTACAATGCTGACACTAAACAGGGCATCATTGTGGACCCCACGATACGTTTTGAAGTAGAATGTCATCAGTCAGCCGAGGTCCACCTTGAGAAGAAGTCGATCTATGAGCCTACAGTCAACTATTTCAAGCTGAAATATGTCTTAATTCACGTTGAGGTATTCGGCTTGCTCATAGGTGCTCGAGGGACTATATCAGCTTTTTTCGAAGAATTTCGACGGCAGTTTGCTCTGCCAACATCTCTGAGGAATGACATTGTGATAATTGTGTTAAAAATCTTGCCAAATCCTAATTAATCACATGGTGCCACATTAATAGCAATTGTAATTTTTCACGCGCTTTTCTTTTGTTTCCTTTCTTTAAAATTTAATATCTATGTTTACAAATGTATAATAATTTTTGTTGAGGATATATTGAGTCCGTAAGGGCTACCCTTAATGGGAGGCAGTTTAATATTATTATTATCATTAAACCAGACCGCCAATACAAAAGTTTTAGCTTATACATAATATACAGATGATTCTAGCTTCTCTGATTTTTAGTTTGATGGAACAGAATATATATCAATGTTTTCTTGCAATAATTAAAATTAAAATTAATTAACCTTTCTCTTCTATTTAAAAAGTTTTACCACATTTATCGCAACTTGTATACCCCTGCTTCACACCGTAATGAGTTTAACCACCCCCCCCCCCCACAATCCATTCTGTTCCGCAGGTAGGATTTTCAAAACTCAGCAAGCAAAAATAACGCTGAATCCTCAATGTACAATTTTTTATAATACCAGAACTATGGTACCGAAACCATAAACACAATATCCTGAACATGCAAAGAGCAAGCTTTTTGTGAAACCCCACTTTTAACCCTCTGACCACACCCAATCATTTATTGTAGGAGTGAATATGTGGAAAACCTCGTGCTAGTAAGCAAAATTCACCTCCTACCCCTTCCACTCTCTCACACCCTTCTCTATGTGTAAAACGTTGCGTACTGGATTAGAGTCCCAGACAAGAGAAAGTTGGCCAGGAAAATATATTTTTTATCCGCTCTAATGTTTAAAAACAAGAGAAACTAATTGAGGTGTCCCGTTTGATTTGCCTCACTCAATTCGGACCAGTTTGACGGTCCATTGGCCCGCTGTAAAACCATTCGCATCGCCGGAGCGATTTCAACTGTCTCTCCTTCCCTAGCCGTCCACCAGAGGCGCTCCATTCCCATATAACTTCCATTGGGAATTTAAGCTCATTATTTGTGTATTGTGTTTTATTGTCGTTTTTATCTCTCTATATCTATTTCGATAGCATTAAATGGGGTGGGGGTAGTAATTTTTTCCGTTATGCATGTAATTGCTGCTGCTGATAGTTACACATTGGTATATTGTTCCCCTGTTCGACCGTTGTATTCGTTTAAACATGCCAACATGCTCAGCGAAGCAGAACCTTATGAGAAATTAAATTCAAAATTGGGTCAAATTGTTTCATTTGAAATTATTTATTTTGTAGAAAACTTTAATGATTAAAGTATAATTACTTTGCGGACATAATAAAAGAAATGTTAAACAAAGTAATTCAATTTTTGTAATTATTAAACAAACAAAAGAAGGTAGACTGACGGAATTTTCTCATAAACATGCATTGATCATAGTTTATACATTATATACTTGAAGTTTAACTTAAGAGGGTATCAAATTGTTTCGTAAATTTGCACTTTTATCAATCAATATCACACGAGACAATGTTTCACCGTAAAATGTAATCAGATATCGACCCTCACGTTTTAAATAGCCCTCTCACTAAACTAGAAACTTGATTTCATATATTCCTGCATATAAGGCTTTATAACATGCTACTAACAAGGAGAGGACACGCTCTGTATATCACCGAATGGAATAAGATTGTGTGAGATGAAAGTACAAGACGTACTGTTTAAAGTCATACCTGGTATGGGTGGCCAATGACCCCTCGTTTTGAAAATATTGGCTATTGTTTGTGACATACTTCCGTTAGGAGCCTAATAGGGAAGCATTGGACTGTGTAACAGCGTAGCCCATATGGTTGGATGCTGAGTTGTTATCCAGGCAACCTGAGTTCGAATCGTAACTGGTCCTATATATTTTTTCTTTTAATAATGATTAGTATTGTGATCACAGTTATCTATTTACATACCTGTATCACATTTCTCAATGTATTGAATGCTTCATCATGTTTTAAACTAATTACTAATTAACTAACATTGTATTGTAAAGGATAAACAAAGAAATACTGCTCACGTAGGAAGGTAAGATGTGTCACTGGTGTCTGCTCTATTTCTGTAGCAGCTATTCCATCTCATTTTGTACCCGATTCATTATGATGTCATAAAAACACACAAAATACTCATATTTCCTGCACAGCAAATGAAAGAAGGTTGTCCACAGTCACACACATTTTTCCGCACTTCTGCTGCGAAACAGATATCACAAACACTTCTCGTTCGTTTATCAATTTTGATGCATACCACGCATATTTCAACATGGCTTTGAATATAGGAACTGACAACTGAAAGTGAATTAAAATATAACAATAATAATAATAATAATAATAATAATAATAATAATAATAATAATAATAATAATAATAATAATAATAATATCAAGCTTTAAAAATGGGAAGGCAGTAAGATTCGAACTCGGGGTGCCTGGATGAGAACTCAGCATCCAACCACATGAACTACACCGTTACACAGTCTAATGCTTCCCTATTAGGCACCTAACGGAAGGATGTCATGAACAATAGCCAATATTTCCAAAACGAGGGGTCATTGGCCACCCATACCAGGTATGACTTTAAACAGTGTGTCTTATACTTTCATGTCACAAAATCTGTTTTAATTCGGTGATATCCAGAGCGTGCCCCTTGTAAGATTTATTTCAAATCATCCGTCCTCAAGTGAGGTTGACCACTGGGATCCGGAATTAAACATAAAAGATAAAGGGAAATGAAACGAGCAAAATAATGATTCGATTTGTACATTAAAACAAAAATGTATGTGTTAACATATAGATGATAGTGTAGAATTTGAAGAGAGGCCTTCAGAATTTCCATTACGATCTTCTGAACGTCATGAAAGGAAATTTGAAAGGATTTAAGGATATTACATGTATATTTTGGTAAACAACCCCTCGCTCCAAATAGTAAGCCTGTAACATCCCAGTTGTAAAGCGAAATGCCATATTTTTCACTGAGGTATGGAAGACAAGGTACATATTTAGCTCGCTTGTCATCATTTATCTGCAGTGCTTGATATATGTCTCGTTCAAAGCAAATCGTAGGGTCTAAGAACATCGCTTTCTGGGTTCTTCTATTGATGGCAATTATATCGACTCTTGTATGAGAATCATCTTCAGACACACAATGAATCTCCTCATGTACTTCCCATCCTCTGTTTCTTAGCAGGTTGGCAATTGCTGTATGGGCACGATGGTGTCTGTTGTTACAACGATACAATTTGCTAATGCTCCTTATATTAAATAATTAAACCAAAAATTGCTGTTTAGAGAGAAAATTTAAAGTTGTGTTTTTTCTTTTTCTTTTCTTTTTTTTTTTTTTACTTTTTACTCTGTTATTTAATAAAATTGTCTCAACATTATGCGGAATGTCCCTTGAGCACGACTATATAACTTGCTGTTTCTGGGGGGTGCTAGAGTATTTTTATATAAAAAAGAAACATGTATCTTTGTTCTGGCAATAAATTATTATTATTATTATTATTATTATTATTATTATTATTATTATTATTATTATTATTATCATTATTATTATTATTGGGCGGCCGGGTAGCTCAGTTGGTAGAGCAGCTGGCTAAGGACTGGGAGTTCCGAGGTTCGATCCCAAGTGGTGACGGGATTTTTCTCATTGCCAAACTTCCAGAACGGCCCCGAGGTTCACTCAGCCTCCTATAAAATTGAGTAACGGGTCTTTCCTGGGGGTAAAAGGCGGTCGGAGCGTGGTGCCGACCACACCACCTCACTCTAGTGCCGAGGTCATGGAAAGCATGGGGCTCTACCTCCATGCCCCCCCCCCAAGTGCCTTCATGGCGTGTGACGGGGATACCTTTACCTTGTTTTTTAACATTTTATTATTATTATTACTATTATTATTGTTATTGTTATTATTATTATTATTATTATTATTATTATTATTATTATCATTATTAGGCTATACCTATAAAAAATCCCTTCTGTCACAGTTTACATTATTTTAACTCATATTCACTTAATGATTCTTTCCTGTACAGTAAATCGGTAAATTCCTGGGAATTTTCTATGATTATTAATATTTTATAGGTCTATTTTATTCCTTTACAATAAAGAATTTTTAGTAACTTGCTGACTTGCTTACAGCAAGACTCCAGAGTAAGTTTTTATCCCATTTATATAAGGATCCACATAAGTGAATATCAGTTACGAATAATGTAAATTGTGACGCAAGAACTTTTCATAATATGAAACGATTCAATGTTTTAATCAAATATTAATAAAATGGAAACCACCTATCATAGGCGGATTAAATTTTGTAAATCTGATATTATTAACCAGATATACTAGTGAACAAAATTTTGTGAATCTAACTTCATAAGTATGGCAGTTATTGATTTCGCTATTGTGAACCTTTAAAAATATGGAACTTGTAGTGACGGAGGAAATGAATTAAATACCGATATATTGATATTGCAATACATTGCAAACTTAATTTCAATAAACGATATATATCGCAGAAATTTATCGACATATCGAACGATTATCGATATGTCGCTTTTCCGTAAGCAAATTGCATTTTCAAGCGTTCATTTACTGTATTACAATAACATTACTTAACTTTTAATATTCCTTTTTACATTGAAATTATCATCATAAGTGTCAAAAGCATAAATGTAAAATTGTAACAATAAACAATACATTTTCAATACCATATGATGTAGGTCCTAACCTAAATCAAAATTATGGTGGAGGCAAGGGAGCTTAAGTTAAAGAGTTAAATGAACTCTACAAGGTTGAGTATTTGATATTTGAACACAATTAAATTATTATAAAGTTATAAAGTATTCAATCCAGGCCACAGATATAATTCTACCTAACGACGTAGTCATTTTAAAATGTAAGTAAACAGAACTAAGTTGTTAAATGTAAGCAAACGGTACTTAGAATGTTACAAGTTTTAACAAACTTTACAGTTGATTTGATACAATCCTTTTATACTAAGTTCCCATTGCAAGTTATTGTTACACTCCAACATTCCAAACAACAATGGTGATGATTATAGGGATAGAATTATAATTATGCTCTAAAAGATACAATAAGAAAACAATGTCAGCACTAGGTTGTGCATAGAAATCATAGACATAAACAAATGTCACATCGGTATTAAATTCTTGTTTCTCTTTCAATTTCGGAATATAAAAATAAAAATTTTGATACCCGTTTTGAGGTCAAACGGTTCCCTTTCAGGTTGGGAGTTGCTCTTCTGCCTTGGAGAACATTAATAACAATAAAACAGCAGTAGATAAACCTCCCATCTCTCTCACGTTCGCATACGCTGCATTTTAAATGTATTGCTGCATATTAAACAGCTTGAATTCGAATTCCAGTCCAGCCAATTAGAACAAGGTATTGAGTGAGGTTGCACAATTATGTAATTGTCCACCTTCAGTAGCGCCATCTCTCGGGAATTATCGGAATTGTCTAGTGTGGATTTTGTTGTTGTTGATAATGATAATAATTCCACAAAAAATCGATAAATCTATGAGAAAACCGATATATTATACGATATATTGAATCAAAATTTCGATATCAATATATCGTTATATCGAAACGAAAATATCGGTATTTCGTAAAAACCGATATATCGTTCCCATCTCTAAGAACTTGGAATTTTCAATATAGTGTCCCTTTAAGCAAAATTGTAACAATCATTATCGTTGGTGCACCGTACTTGTGACTTAAGAGTTACTAAGTCGGCAGCTAATGGTTGTTATAACTTCAACAGTGTTGGTGCACCTGGAAATTTGTGGGTTTGATAACTGACCATTTACTCAAGCTAAGTGTCGATTAAGGGAGGAATATAAAAATATCAAACTTATATAATGATTTTCCATTTCTGTTTTCCTTGTAGTTAATTACACTGGGCCACGGAACTACGCAATCCGTGCAGACACGGTCACTCTATGTCACGCCAGCGGAGTATCTGACGTAGCAGTACCACACGACTTCTCGCAGTGGACGGACTTCATCGTAATCCAGAGTGCAAGCTGGACTAGGAATAGTGACAACAAAATTGAAGTAAGAATAGGCCTATCACTTTTAAATGCATTTTATGTATAATACGAGTATTATTTATAATAATTAAACCTTAGAATAAATTTCGTTAATGCTAACGTTTAACCCTCCAGAACTCGCGCGGCATACATTTGTAATCCACTGCTGTTTATTACGTCATCACATCTCCGCTTTCGACGCTGATAGCGTGAAATTTTCAGTACCTTCCTGTTACAGTTTATCCCCGATGTCTGGAGTATTTGAATGTAATTGTGACTTGTTTCTGTGTAGCAATATATATTTTTATAATATATTACAAAATGTAATCTAGGCGAGTGTTCTTAAGAGAAAAGAATACAGTAGCATATTTTCGATTTCCTTCTTTGTAATCTGATTTATTCTTATAAGCCATTCGTAAGACATTCTTAGACGTATTTTCAAGTGTGTGTGTGTGTGTGTGTGTGTGTGTGTGTGTGTGTGTTTGTCTAATGCCTACCCACTGATACGGGTTCCGCAAACTGCGGATAGACGGCAGAACTGCGACCCATTTTCAAATTGCACACCACTTCGGCGGGCCACGCTATGCATGATGTTTATCTGTGAAGAGTTCTGTTGTCTACTAGGGTGAGTGTATGTTAAGTTGTGTAATTATAGTGTAAGGGAATGGACGAGGATTTTTTTTTATTTTAGTAAGTTATTTTACGACGCTTTATCAACAGCTTAGGTTATTTAGCGTCTGAATGAGATGAAGGTGATAATGCCGGTGAAATGATTCCGGGGTCCAACACCGAAAGTTACCCAGCATTTGCTCATATTGGGTTGAGGGAAAATCCCGGAAAACCTCAACTAAGTAACTTGCCCCGACCGGGAATCGAACCCGACATGCTAGCCGTTACTCCACAGGTGTGGACGAATGGACGAGGATGGAGATGAAGGTTGCACTTGTTATTTTATGTCGCAATATAAATGATTAAGTGTACATATACTGTTCTCCAACTAGGAGATCAACCGTGAAAGGAATGTGCTTACTATTGCGTCATCTATTGGAGCGAAGTAGATAGATAATATTACCGTTATAACGTCAGTTTAAAAATCATGCGCTCTCCCGCATATGTTATTTCCTGTATGGAGAGATTAAAAGACCAGGAGATTAATAGTGATCTAATTTTGTAAGTAGAGTACTATAAATATGTGTGTATCAATGTTATTGTTTGTGCTGTGAGAGCTAGCCAATACAGATACGAGTACCCACGTGTGTGACCTTATGACATCTTATGACATCAACATTCATTCACAGCATTACCCTGCTTCGTCTCAGTCCCCAAAGACTTTCTCGTGATTGGAGTACAGTATGTTAATACATAACAATAACTTTTTCTCATATGAAACAGATATGTACTTTTAACTCAATAGTGACTTAGATTTTAGAAGTGGGAGATAACTGTAGAGTGTAGTTTATAATAACTAACAATTAAGTCTACATTATAACAACAATAGAGTTTTAATTACATTATTTGCTCATAATACCACCTATTATAGAGGTTATTCATAAGTCGTGAAACATTTTGAAGTTTAATAACAAAGAAAGTACGCAACATATCATGGTAATTCACATCCCGATAGAGACAGAAACTCTTCAAATTTTTTTAAATAAGAAAAGCCCACTCTTAGTTGCCAAGATTTATCGCTAGATGACAATAGTTAGCAATAATGGCAAAATGACGTTTACCAAACGTGAGCAATCGTTTTGTATGCTTGGAATATGCAAGGACCTCGTCAAAGATTTGAAGGAGAAGGTTTCGCTGACTTACTCATCGCGACGAAGCAACTTTTCATCTCTCCGGTACAGTTAATCAACACAATGTGCGCATATGAGGAACTGAAATTACCCGCGTAGTCATAGAGTATGTGCGGGACTCACCTAAGGTGAATGTCTTCTGTGTGATTTCGAAAGAGACGGTGTATGGGTCATTTTTCATTGTAGAGCCCACCGTTACTGGGATGATTTACTTGGACATGTTACAAAACTGGCTGATGCCTCAGCTGATTTAAGACAGCAATGATTACATCTCTCAGGAAGATGAATCTTCCTCCACTATCACAACAACGTGCGAGAGCATCTTAATCAAAATTTACCACAGAGATGCTTCGAACGCACAGGACAAGAAGATGACGCGTTAATGAAGTGGCCACCACGATCACCGGATTTAACTCCGTGTGACTTTTCTTATGGGGGATTGTGAATGATAATGTCTATGTGCCTCCGCTTCCCGCTAATCTTCAGGAACTTCGCCATCGGATTACAGCTGCCGTGGCTATGGTCAACCGTTACATGCTGGGGCGAGATAGATTACCACATGAATGTATGTCGTATTAGCAAAGGTGGACACATTGAGCATTTGTGAGGTATGTAACAAAACTCGAACAATTTCTCTTTATTCTAGTGTAAAGATTTCGCTAACTGTTACGTAGTTTAGTAGTTATGAACTTTTAAATTATTTCACGGATTTATGAATAGCCCTGTACTATTATATTGACATCACTGATTTAAACATTACATTTCAAACAGAGTTACTTTTATTGCAAGTTATCTTGAACCTTACATCCCCTAAGTCTGTCTTTCGTACTGCTCGGTACGGCATGTACTCATCAACGTAACGACACGACAAGGATGCCCCTCCCTCGGGTAACGTGACTCTTTTCAGAAAACGTTGGTTCTTTCACTTCACGGCTCTACTGTAAAAGAACTTGGTTCAATACAGACATCATCTCACGACACTCTGGTTTTGAGAGGAGAACATGGTTTCGTAGCAGGTTTTAATTAACCTGTAATGAGTAAGTATATAAATATAATCATTTGTACACTCCTCCTCTCTCATCCGGACTGGGGAGCGGCAATGGCAGAGTAACTACAGCTATTTTTATGCATTATATAGGTCTACATGACTTACACCTACAGCTGATATGTACATATTCTTATAACAATATTTTACAGGCGTATTATTTGAATTTACATTAATTTACAATTATACACAATCCATATCCCTATCATTGCTGCCATCATTACTTGGTCCAAAATTAATTATTATTTCGTCAATGGCATCATCCATTCGGAATTATCTTCTTAATCGCAGGTACTACTTTCTGAACACGATAGAATTCTTCGATTGTATCCCGAATGACATGTTGATCGAAGTCGTCAACTTCAACTTTACACAAGTCCTAATTCTGGAATGAAATAATACGTTTTGCAACTATAACAAAATAATAACTTACAACAGTAATTCATTATGTCGCTCACAGTACACACACTAATGTACATAACTTTTATAGCAATAATTTCTAAACATTACATACCTATTCTTTCTCGGAGTAGTGTGAGATTCATTCGGTTGTAATTCAGTATTATTCTTAATTCTCTTCACGGAACTAATACTTTTGCCAGAGTATTTAGCCGCTCTCTCATATTCCTTATCAAGAGGTTCCAGCAAACATTTATTTTATTTAATTTTTCCTCCTCGCAGCACTTAATTATATTTGCGATAATTTCCCTTTCTCCGTTGTGGATAATAGCGTTACTTTTTCTCCGCAGTTGGTGTGATTTCACCATAATTACCACCCTGTGGTTGTTGCTCCATGTTAACACTACTGGTACGCAGTGAAGGAAATAGCGCTATGTTTCTTGACAAGAGATTATGATGCGGAGCATGCGCAAACAACTCAGTTGGCTCCACCCACATTACGCGCTTCCTTCCCTCTGCCTTTCTGTCCCCGCTCAGAAAGTTCAAGATAACTTGAAATAAGAGTACAATGTTATATCACAAACAGTTTAATAGAATCAGTTAAGTAATGTTACTATTTTATAGATATTGTAAAATTACATATTCATACGTGCAAAAGAACTGATTATTAAAAAATATATATGGGTTACAAATGTAATCCGCGCGAGTCCTGGTGTCACAAATTATGGAGCGAGCACTGAAGGGTTCTATGCGTGGTTACAAAGACACCAACTGGTATTATACTGCTCCGCCGATTTAATAGAATGCATTTCAGCCTAAAGAAAGCAGAAAACAGTACAATGTGGTCTGTTGTAGTGATGAAAATCAAAGCCCCCGCATACCGGTAAGGCGTCATGTCAGAAAATATTCACGCTAAGCATTTTTCATAACGTAAATATTATTCAATGCTTAGAAAACTGCTCAAATATTAAGGATATTGCTGGAGAGTTTAAGGTAATATCTATTTATTTGCTTGTATACTTAATTAATTAATTAGACATCACCCACTCACTCATTTATTTATCATCATCATCATCATCAACCACAGGGATTAGGCCTATTGGCCTGTTCCGTCTTCAAAGTTTATGTCGTCTATCCATCTTGTTCTTGGTCTACCAACATTCCTGTGTCCTCTTGGTTCATAGTTCAGTATTACTTTAGGTAACCGGTCGTCATTCATTCTTCTTATATGTTGGTACCAATTATGTTTTTGTTGTTGTATTTTCTCAGCCAAATTAAAAATATTTAGTTGTTCTCGTATATTTTTGTTCTTTTGATGATCTAAAAGAGTGAGACCAGCAACACTTCGAAGGAATTTCATTTCGCTGGATTCAATTTTCTTTTTAGTTGCTCGGTTTATAGACCAATTTTCTGAACCATAGGTTAATAGTGGGACAGCTAACGTTGTATAAAATTTTAGTTGTGTTGAACGTTGTGTTTTATTTTTTAATCATTTATTTATTTATTTATTCATTGATTCATTCATTGATTCATTCACTCACTCACTCACTCACTCACTCACTCACTCATTCATTCATTCATTCATTCATTCATTTATTTATTTATTTATTTATTTATTTATTTATTTATTTATTTATTTATTTATTATTGAGTCACATACACACAAAGTTATTCAAAAGTAAGTTGCATTTTGAAGTCTCGATAAACGTTTTAAGAAATAGTATATACACAAAAAAAGCAACACACTTATGCTCATAAAGATATGGGGTTTATTGGATTAAGTGCAAATGTTGAATATGTCCGCCATTTTGTTCTTCTTTAAAAAGGCAATAATCTTTCTTCTATGCTGTGAACAGCATTTACTAATAGATGTGATGGAATATTTTCAATTAATTGCGAAATTGCATATCTTAGTTTGTAGGTAGTTGTGGGATTAGTTAAAAAAAACTCGGTCTTTTAAATAACCCCACAGCCAAAAATGTGCTGGATTATTGTCAGGGGAACACGCTGGCCAAGTGCTAGGAAAATGTCTGCTTATAATGCGATCACTAAACAAATGTGTTACGTAACAAGCGCTTAATTGGTTTATAAATATGGACAGGTGCACCATCCTGCATGAAGATTATGTTCTCAATGTCACAATTTCGTAAATTTGGTATACTGTAGGTTTAACAAAATTCTGCAGCCTGTCAAAATAACATTGTCCGATAACCGTAACAGTTATTTGAATTTCTTAAAAAAGTAGGGTCCTATAAGTGGGATGTGAATCTACATTATTCGGTTACTTTCAGGTCATGCAAATCTTGCTGAATAACAGTATGGGGATGAGTTTCAGACCGAATCCTACAGGTAGTATTAACACCGCTATTCAAATGAAAAAATGTGCTTCATCAGTCTATACAACAATATCCAACCACTGCGGATTTGTTTGTACTGGGCTATTTTCGATCTCTGATAACGAATTTGTATGACATGTGCGTCAGGAGTCACACGACAGCTGAACTATGGCGCGAGGTGACAGACCAGTAGTGAGTGATCTCATATTCAGAGTGCACGGCGACTCACAGCAGAAATTTCCAAGAAACTTGAGCCTATTTGAGAGGGGTATATTACGACCCTTTCCAATGCCAAGTACAGTCAAGTGAAAATAAAATAAGCCTGCAACAAACGAGTTTTCGTTATTTCCAAGAAAGGCATCTTCTGTGTAAGTAATAAGATTGGTAAACGTCGAATGGAATTAATTTGTATCATCTCGTGGGGTGCGGCGACTTGTGACTTGGTGGATTTGCTTACTTTTTCTACTCTGGAATGAATCCCATCCCAGCTTTGCCAGCCTTATTAGGTACACACAACATGCCTATCTTGGAAATAACGAAACCACGTTTCTTGGAGACTCCTATGATCTTCACGTAACTGTACTTGGTATCGGAAAGGATTGTTATGTACCCCTCTCAAAAAGGTTCTTTTTCTTGGGCATTGCTACTGTGATACACCGTGCACTCTGATTATAAAATCACTCACTACTGGTCTGTCACGTCTCGCCGCAATTTAGCTGTCGGTGTGATTCCTCACGCACATGACGTCATTCAAATTCGTTATCAGTAGAAATAGGATGCGGGATGACTTATCGTTGAATGTAGGTGCACATTTGCTATATGTTACATTTTTTTCATTCAGACCATTGCCTCAACAGGTTTTAAACGTAAACAGACGACGTCTACATGCTACTGTATCTCCGTACAATCAGAAGGAAAAGTAAAATAACGTACTGTACTGCATACCTTACAAGTTCAGTCCTCGTCATCATTGATGCAATTACCAACGTTGCAGTAAACGACGATATATTCTCTTGAGTTGTCGAAGCGGAATCGTCTTCGCCTATCGCTTAAACAGTTTTTGTATCGAGAGAATTTCTGAAGAAAAACTCTAAAATGGGGATCACTCAATTTCTTTAGAGGAATATTTGCACTGAGCATCATGTTGTACGTGTCGTTTAGACCCGCACAACTAAATGATGATCATGATAATGATGATGGTTCCTCAGATTTCATTCCAACGCATTTCCTGTGTGATGTACTGTTGCAATGTTACTCTACAGCCTGAGTTGTTCTGGTTTTTATTTCAATTTTACATACATTACACACGATATTGTCTTCGATAATAGATAAAATATCACTCTCATACTTCTTAATTGCATTTCGTATCTCAAGCGAATTTAACGTTTTGCCTTCGACATTATAAGTGGATCAGCACTACACTATTCAATTCGTAGTAAATACTTGAGCAGGATAACACAACTGCACACATTGCGTTGCAATGTGGACCGGGGTTCCTTCGTTATGTACTCGCCAGGTACATAAAAGATGAACGACGCGGCACGTACCAATACACCGATACGAAACAACTTCACTTTTCTAGAAGTCATCCCGCATATATTGTTTGGTTATCAGAGATCGGAAACAACCCTCTGTATTTCTGCCAACACTAGAAGAGTGAAATCATATCCAATTGCTTTATAAGCTTCTTTAATTTCAAATAAAAGTTGCATTTTATAATGATACCTTTTTAGAATCTTCTGATAATTTTCCAAACTGCTGTGTAACTCAACCGAAGACGTTTTGCAATTTGATTGGCACTAGGTATTCCATAATTGCTATTTTCAGTTATTTCTTCATTTGACGTAACACTTCAGCAACATTAACGTCCTTAACCAGTGTGGGTCTTACAGACTTATTCTCATTCGTGACACAAGCAGTTCTCTCAAGTTTGTCCATTAACTTTCTTTAAGCCTGTAAAATGCACGGGCCAATTCTTAAATTATGTTTACTTCTGAATTTTCGTATGCCGTTCATTAAACTTCTTTTACATTCATAATAATACTGAACAAGACTAATTCGATCTTGTAAAATCAAAACCATTTTAAAACATAGTCAATGATAGTGATTTAAAAATTCAATAAAAAGTAAATCTACTTTTGATACATTAAAACAAAACCTGTTACCATTTTAACTCAGTGTGATAAATGAGCAATTTCCGTTGTTCGATAGGCCTACATACAAATGTATCACCATTTTGTGTATACGTTAATTTTAAAAATGTTATATCCACTTCAAAATGTAACTTACTTTTGAATAATCCTATACATATATATTCTAGGAAATAAAATTAGAGTTAACGTTGTATCAGATTCACTTTTTATAATGAAGTAACAACTCTCAAATACCCATTCGCATATGATCGATGTTTCCCTGTTCCATAACATTCCTCGATTTTCATTCTCTACCGCTTCCGATTGCAGAAGACTTGCTCCGCATGTTATATCTAAGTAGGTGAAAGTTGACTTTCTCATAGACTGAGGGAGTAGTATAGGGTAAAGGTTATTAATGTCTCAGTCTAGTATATACAGTCACGAAGCTCAATACTTAATAAATATGCATCCATAGAGAGTTGCTAACCATCAGGATCGCTACTATCGCCTCATCACAGACCCTTTCCCTAGCAGACGATAAAATGTATTGTACTTTCGATATCGTGTTCTTTTGAAAAAATTAACACATTCCTTGCATTATTTAAATATGAAATAAATAACGTTTATATATTACTTTCATAAAGTATACAAGGTGATTCACGAGGAAAGGAAAAAATTTAGGATATGAATTCTGAAGTCATTCTGAGTCAAAACGTTCATATGAATATAGGTCCGTTTTCGAACGGTTACGGAGATGGCTTTTTGATTTCACAAAAAACTTCTGGGATTCCATTGTACTAACTCGCATTTAGAGATAGATAACGGACAAATTTAAAGTTTACATTCACGTATGCATACATACCAAATATTCTAGACGTCGGGGTCGATGTTTTCGCACATTTTCAAAGGTACCTCCTTCTACTTCAATGCACTGCTGCGCTCGGGCGTGAATCGCGCTCATCGCTCGGGAGAGTTGCACGTGGCTGTTCTTATGCCGCATCCAAAATACGGTCGATTAGCGCCTTTCTCATTTCCCCCTTCCTTTGCTATACCAAGTCTTTCATCCAATCCCATAGACAGAATGTACTCTTCGATATAGTACCCTTCTGTTCGGAAAGTGTCTTTCGTATTCAGCGACGACACGCAAGGTACTTCCATTGCACAAACCATAAACATACACAATATCGGCGTATTCTGTAGTCGAAAATTTATAAGGCATCTTGAAAAACACAAGTTAACACTTCCGATAACTGTACCTGTATAACTACTATACTGTAAGTAGATGACTGAACTGCTGTGAACTGCTAAGTGATAGCGTATTTGTTGTGACATTTGTAATGCCCCACCACCCGGTTTGTTTCTCTTCTCCTATCTACATCGCTCACAATGCAGATTCCAATGTTACGTCATTCATTGCGACCGGTGACCTTGTCTCACGTCAGCAGCATATGGTAACGTCTGATTCACACTGGGGCGAGACGTTTTACCAAAACAATGCATCTAGATCCGCCATTGTTCGAAAACGGACCTATGTTCATATGAACTTTTTCACTCAAAATGGCCTAAGATATCGTATCATATATTTTTGATCTTTCCTCGTGAATCACCCTGCATATTATATTTTGTAAACTCACCTTCCTGGATCTTTCGGAAGAAGGATAAATCTGACCTCTATTTCTTACAATTTATAGTGCTTCAAACGTTTCCTTGTCCCATATTATTATTCAAATTATTGTATTTTAGCTATTTACAGTTATCACAACCGATAACGAACATTTCACAGTTTACACAACTTTTCATAACAATGCGAAATACGGCACAGTCAATACTTTTTCGATTTAGACCAGGCCGTAATGTATGTTCGGGTTTTCTATTTCAATGTATGGAGCTCAGTGAAATATTATATTATAACTTTGTTGCGTATCATTGCTGCGTTTTATTTAGTGTAATGTGTCCATAAGTTCCGTTTACTTCTTGTGCATAATATGTTGCAGAAATAATTATAAAGCTTTGTTATTTTAATGTAAAGAGAATTTTACATGTTAACATAATCTGTTCCCATCAACATTTTAAGTTTAGAATTGAAGCTATTCTGAGGTTTCATAAAAAAGAATTTATATTGTGATTTTCATTTAGCACATCTACCTTCCTTAATATTCAGGTTGGATGATCGTCCACCTCTGCTTCGGTATGTGGGCGTGAGGCCAACAGTCGGCTGGTCGGACTGGGCCCTTCAGGGCTGTAGTGCCATGGATTTTTTTTTACCTTCCTTAATCGTAGACAGAAAATTTACCACACCACTCCTATGAAATTAGTGTACGTAAGATTGTGTTACTTCGTCTCTTAGGTAACAGATAAATACAGTAATTCAGTACTCGATTGTAGTATTAAAGTACAGACAAATTGAATGTGGGGATATCATACATCACTTTATGTTTAATTATAATGTATAATTGCGAATATAGGAATATAAGTTAAATGCACTGTGTCCGGGACAAAATTTACCAATAAGAAAGTTTAATAACTCGCGTAATAATGGAGATAGGAAAATGAAATTTGCGGCAAATGAAAGAGGGACATTTTAAGTTTCATGTGTGATGTTGGCAACATTTGGTCATTGTTGTTGACATAGCTGCAATTAAAATGGCGTTCACAGTGCAACAAAAAGTTCAATGCTGCTATTGGCTTGCCGAATTCAAGTATCCGAAGATAGTGGAGAGAAGATTTAGACAACAGTGGCCTGAGAAGCAAACACCAGATAGGCACGCAATAACAACTTGGCATAGAAAGCTTCTTGAGAGAAAACACCACGCGAGAAGAAAGCGCAAGTCGACAGAATTCAGCAAGCTTTCCAACGGAGCCCGTGTAAGTCTGTTCGCCGTGCCAGCAGGGAACTTGCAATTCCAAGGTCAACTATCCATGATGTTCTGCATAAGAGGTTACGTCTGCATGCATACAAGATTCAATTGGTTCAAAAGTTGAAACCAAACGACTTGCCTGCACGATATGGTTTCGCTAGTGACATGCTGTTGAAAATTGATATTGAAAATGGATATCTGCAGAAGGTCGTGTTTAGTGATGAGTCCACCTTCCACGTCTGTGGGATCGTCAACAGGCATAATTGTCGCATCTGGGGATCATAAAATCCGCATGTAGTGAGGGAATTGGAAAGAGACAGCTCTAAGATTAATGTTTGGTGCGAACTTGCACATGAAACTGTGATTGGACCGTTCTTTTTTGTGGAAAGCACTATCAATGGAAATGTGTATCTTGATATGCTGCAAAATTACGCCATTCCTCAAATTCCACAGGGATATGTTTTCCAACAAGACGGAGCTCCGCCTCATTATGCATTACATGTTACAGATCACTTGAATGAATGCTTTCCTCAGCGATGGATTGGTCGAGGTGGACCTACAGCATGGCCTCCCAGATCCCCAGACCTAACCCCACTGGACTTCTTTATTTGGGGATACATAAAAGACATTGTGTACAAGACTGTAGTGGCAGATTTGGAGGATCTGCGTCGGAGAATTGTCGCTGCTTGTGCAACTGTCACTCCAGAGATGCTACGAAACACATGGCAAGAACTTGAATATCGCCTGGACATCTGTCGTGCTACAAGAGGTGCACACATAGAAGTTTATTAGTGGTCATTAGAAACTTTGGAAGTCCCTTTGTCAATGCCCGCAAACAGCATTTTCATCCATCAATTATTTGGCGAGTTATTAAACTTTCTTATTGGCAAATTTTGTCCCGGACACCCTGTATAGTAAACATTACCTATAATTTTCATATGACTTAACACACATAAGCCAGTCGGTTAAGGCGCTTGCCTGCCGGTATGAAGTTGCGCTCTGGCGAGGGTTCGATCCCCGCTTGGGCTGATTAGGCCTATCTGCTTGGGTTTTTCTGAGGTTTTTCCCAACCCTAAGGTGAATACCAAGAAATCTATGGCGAATCCTCGGCCTCATCTCGTCAAATACCATCTCGCCATTACCAATATCATTGACACTAAATAACCTAATAGTTGATACAACGTCGTTAAATAACGAACTAAAGATACATACATATGTAATGGCAGGACATTGGGACCACTAAAATTAGACAGAAAGTGACAACTGGTAGAGTAAGATTAAACATAACCTATAATTTCAACATATCTAAAAATATCCGTGCGGTGCAACTAAACTTATTGAATCGTGCATAAATGAATGTACAAGAATTTCGCAATATTTAATCGAAATAAAAGCAGGTATTACACATACGAACAACGTAACTTTCACACCATAAATAATATTACACCTTAACTCGCACGTGAAATATGTCTGAAGTGTCTCATAATCATAGTTTTAAATTTTATTAATGCAATTACATTACATTTTAGAGAAATATATGCATTCCAAATAATTTATATGGTTGAAACGCCGCCCTTCGTGATCGAGTTAAGCGAGTCACATGGTCTGCCTTACGGCCTGTATTAGATCACGATGGCAGATGACAGATAAGTTTCAGCCGGCCGTCGTCCTAACTATTTCCCTGATTACTAACGTATGTCTGACTTAATGGTGCACGGACTCGCGTGTGTCCTCCCAACAATTTTATTGAGTAATTACCTGCTCATTTGATTCCTGTTCATCAAATAAGACTTCCAGAAACTTCCAAATGCATCTTGCATTACAATTCTGTCGATCCTCACATATCCAATAACTTCTTCTTTCATCTTTGCTGACTGAGTGGAAGTGGTAGCAGTACCCATTACAATGTACCATTTGTTACCTCCGACGTGTATATACAACCTGTGCCATAATTTTAATAACCGAAATGGAAAACATATATATATATATATATATATATATATATATATATAATTTGAACTGGTAATGGAAATTACGGGAAAACGGCTGGACGGATTTTAATAAATGACCCCTCATTTTGAAGCTTGGAACTCAAAGTTTTTCGGAAAAATAGTAGTTTTCAGTGAAATGTCAATTTTTAAACATAATTTTCCTATTATCCAAAATCCATCTGTCGTCAGTTTTGAGAACTAGCTAATAGCATTCACGGCCGAATTGATATACCCTTCGCTTTTTTGTAAAGGAGAAGTGAAGCGAGCATCAAGTCGGCCGAGTTGCATTTCAGAATAAAACAAAACACATGTTACAGTAAACAATATTACACGAAGGCCATGATCTGCAAGAATGCTGATATATTTAGAGCTCAAATTAAATTGGTTATTAAAAACTTAACTTACTAAAAATAATTTACAGGTTCGATTCTGTGGTGTGTAATTTTCTGCGTACAGTCGTATATTGAATATTAAAAATTACAAAACTCGAGATGGTTTGATGACATTATTACCATTAGAAATGAAATATTATTGTAGTTAATGCCATGATGTGACTATTTTTCATTAATTATACATATTAATGCTATATTGATGATATGAAAGTGAAACGTTTTGGGGTTATATAAGTAGCATCAGGGACTGTCGAAATAAAATTCAATTCAAACGCAAACTTACTAGGCACTTGGTCAGTAATTGAGACTCGTTCAGACATGGTTTCTTGTAAATAGTTCTTTTAATCTACCACAAAATATCTCAATATCCGGTAATTTCATAACTATAGAATTTTGTTATTGTAGGTTTAATTTGTAATTTAGTAAATACAAAAATATTCTTTGTTCTTAACTTCTATGATAAAATGTCTAGCTTTCATTAATCAGGTATTCTTGTCGTACTTTAATTTTTATTGTAATTGTAATTGTAAATTTAATATTAATTGTAATCTTATTGTTCATGTTATAGTTGTAATCCCCTGGTAGAGGGGCAGAGAAGGCCTGACGGCCTTATCTCTACCAGGTTAAATAAATAAATCTAAAATCTAAATCTAAATCTAGATGTAGAGAACAACATAAATTAGATTTAGATTTCTATATTTTACTGAGTGGTGGCTATATAGTATATATAGTATATGTTACTGAAAGCTATAAAACTTACTTAAAATAATATTATTAAAAATCAAATATTTTTATAATTATTAATCAAGTAGGGCTGGGTCTTTTTCATATATTTAATGGCGGTGTGGTGTAGATATTTATATGCGTGGCTCTCTTCAGTATTGGCTCGAGAGAGAGTATCTTTCATTCTTATGGAAGCAAATAACTTTCCGAATGTCTGGTATTCTTCATTGAAAATAAATCTGAAAAATGTTTATTTGAACGTCTAATGAACTTAGTTTGCAGCAGTTGCTGCACAAGCCACTAGTGTGTGTGTGTATGTGTATATGTATATGTATATGTATATATGTATATTCATACCTTTTAATATGAAAATGAAACTTATCTAAGAAACAGACGACAGGCAACAATGATGATAATACTTTTTGTTGTAATTGTAAGTGGAAATTATGTATTATAAGATGGACGAAGGTTACGGACATAAAAGGTGTGGACAAAATATATGAATGGACGTTAATTGTATGGACCAATCGGTTGTGGACAAGAGAACATGGACGAAAGTGATTGGTTAAAAGATAATGGACGAAACAAATTGTGGACAAAAGGTAGTGGATGAAAGGCTCGCAAACCGATATGTATACGTGTTCCAGTATAACGGTGTAATAATTCCGTCCCATCATAGCTACAATTTTTGTGTATTTGCAATTTAAATATTAGCAAATTCATAATTATTTTTCTATGCATTCACGTATAAATTCTATTAAGATAGCAGTCCTTTAATCTACCATGTTTTATATGTATTATTATGCAATGCAGCTATCAGATCTTAATTCAATTTCCTTTTCAGATGACGTGCTGCAACGTTGTGTTTGTATCGGCCTTTGCTGTGATTGGCTTCGTTCAAACATCCCCAAACAGTGACATTCTTTCTTCTGACCATCGGATTATTGTGTCATGTGTGCTCAACATCATTGATCTTGGTTTCACACCCGGACAATCCATCCTCATCTCTACGTCGGGATACGAAAACGAACCTGTTATCCGCTCGTTCAGACAGGTACTAACAAGTGATAACTTTGACATGGTTGAAGTTATGTTGAAGAAAACGTCTGCATATATCCGTTGGTCTATTTTGACTTTTGGACAAAATTCAGAGATTAATAATTTGGTATTCGACAAGTACGATAAGCATAACAACTACGTGGTCTTCTTGTGGCCGGATGATGAAGATTTTAGTATCGTGGGAAGTCTGATGGACCAACTACTCGATCTTGGGGATAGTGTCTTATGGAACCCAAGAGCAAAGTTCATTGTCGCGGTGAATGCAAGATTTGAAGACCCGCCTCTCGAATTGGCTTCGGAAGTTTTTAAAGAAATGTGGAGCACTTTTAAAATTCTGGATGTCTTGCTCTTACTTCCGATATACAGTGCATCTCAAGAAGAAAATAATTTAACAATATCTAGTATAGATATATATACATGGACCTTATTCCATGAAAACGGAAAGTGTAAAGCCGTAGAGAATGTCTTCTCGATAAACAAATGGATACCTGAAGAAAATAAATTCCTTAAAAGTGATCCTCTTTTCGCCAACAAAATCCCCAAAACTTTCCACAACTGTACATTAAAAGTAACAACAGCTGGATTTTATCCCTTAATATCACTGGATTATACATACAGAGATAAAAATAATAAGTTACATTACGTAATGAAGGGTGGTGAGATTGACATTCTAGATATGATAAAAAATATCTTAAACATAAGTGTCGAATACACAAAACCTCAAAGTGAGAGCGCGTCCTTTTTGCAAAAGGTAACGTCCTCAATACACAAGGTTGCTTTTAGAGATAGCGAGATCGCATTTGGTGGTCATCCTCTTCAACAACTTACCTTATATATTGCAGACGCTACATATCCTTATGAATTTAACAGTTTCACTTGGTACGTACCTTGCCCTAAACCGTTGTCAAGATTACAAAGAATTCGAGATATGTTTTCGCTTCCAGCTTGGATTTGCTGGACAGGTGTTTTCATTGCAACTAGTTTGACGATGTATTTGTTGCAGAGATTATCTATTAACAGAAATAAAGAAGGGTCCGCATACAAGTCTAAGACAAAGTGTTTCCTCAATCTGTGGTCCGTCACTATGGGAATCGGTGTCTCAAGCACTCCTCAAATTTTTACGCTAAGAATGGTTTTTATTTCGTTCGTGTGGTATTCTTATGCAATCAGCGTCATTTTTCAGACTTTATTCACTTCCTTCCTCGTGGATCCGGGGATGGAGAAACCGATATCAACAATAGAAGACCTCCTGAACTCTGGAATTGAGTTTGGCTATGAGAATGCGACCGACGAATTAATCGATGATTCAGAGGACGACAGGTTCAAACTGATCCAGAGCAGGAAACAGGATTGCCCGATTGGAAGACTCATGTGTGTGAATCGTCTGCTCAGCTCAAACGATTTCGCAGTGGCCACAGTGTCCTGGAGCTTCAAGTTTTCCCTCCTTTTCTCTAACAGAAGTGTCGACATCCGACCCTGCACCATCAGCAGACACTTCGTTGCCTACATGGTGACGATGCATCTGAGGAAGGGTAGCTTCTTTCTGGAGAGATTCAACTACGCGATTATGTCCATGCATGAGTTTGGGTTGTTGAAGAAGATAGAGTATGACTTCCTGGCTAGACTGAGGGATGAAAGGGATTGGCACCCTGAAGACTCGGAGGATATTGACCAGGATGTGACCTACTTCGTGTTTACACTGACACATTTGCGTATGGCTTTCTACTTTCTCGGTCTAGGGCTCGTTCTGAGTTTTTTTGTGCTCCTGGGCGAGCTGGTCCATTGCAAAATTAAACTAAGACACAAAAAGTACGAGACTAAGGATCATTATCCAAAGCGGATATTAAACAAACGGAGAAAAACGATAATAAAAATTAATAAGAGGAGATAGGTTGCAACATTTGTTCGTTAAGGAGAAGCAGAGGTGAAATTTTCGAACAAAACTGAAGAAAAAATGAATATATGGTTTTTTCCATTTTTATTATCTTTATTTTCATATTCCGATGTTAGTTTTTGATTTTGTGCCCTTCAAAAGTATGAAATTAAAACCAAGATAACTGTATTACTATATTATTCACATAATAAACTAATACTTATCATTATTAATAAACCTTCTCTGAACATATAAATAAAAAGAACTATTGAAAATATCTTACAATATGGTGCATGGCGCATTTTATATCAAACGATATAAAGTTTTATGAAATTATTAATATTTACAGAACTATTGTACTTAGAACGTTGAAACTTGGTATGTCCATTACTAATAACATACTTAGTATCCATGATCAATTTCAAAGAAATCGGATAAATTTTGTGGATTTTGAAATATTCACCTCTGCCTCCCCTTAAGTAGAACTATGTGATTAAGTACAGAATTTCCAATCTCGAGCGCTTCTACATGTGCCGGCTGTTTCTCGCTTTTGCCCATGTAACTGGACAAGCTTTCACAGTGGATATTCCTCATTATTATAATGAAACTGCAAAATTAAGATTGTAATGAAATACCATCACAGAATATAATCTTACCTTATATTAGCGGTACAATGAATGTTCAAAATGATGTACATCTGCTCGTAGACAGGTTTCGCAATACTTCAATAAATTGTAGAAAATTGCGCTGACGAGGTGCTTCCGAACTTCAATAACTATTGCTTAAGAAATGTATAGTAGTGGCAAAAAAAAACCGGACCAAAATCCTGTGCTGTGTATTGTGTCAAACTGTGGTAATTTCAATATGGATAGTGAAGCCAGAGTTATGTACTGTTATTCAATGTAAAAATATGCAGTTATCTTTGCCGAATAGAGGTAGAAATGTAATATTGATGCCAGACGAAAATAAAACTCTCAACGTTTTTTCGTCTGTAAGTATGAGGCACTGAAGAAACAAAAAAAAAACGGTAAAAATCGAACAAATACAATAAATTTCATTGTTACAATTAATTATGCAGATGGATGTGTTTTGTGACTAGCAAAATTTGAATCTGTAACTCTGAAATCAGCTACAAGGGTCGGTCCGGTTTTTTTTTTTTTTTTTTTTTTTTTTGCCACGACTTTACACATTCCGATAAATGTAAGTGCCATTCGTCAGTAAAATTATCAGTTCAGGAGCTCATTTTCAAACCGTCTCTTGTGGAACTGATAACCAAAATAAGCTTCCAGTGTCTCTGCATTTTAAAAATATAAATCTACATAATAATGTCGTGATTTGCTTTCAGAACGACCTCTAAACCACTAAAATGTTGCGTTAAAAGTAACTACTGGAATCAAACTGACTCTTGATTAAGAAAAATCTGCGGCAAAATATTAGTTCCAACTTAGTAATAAAAGAGCCTCATAGTTTCCAACATTAATTTTCCGCAACCTAGTAATCTTTTCTAAGTATTTATTTCAGATTACATCTTCTTTCATTTCGCATGAGGCTGTATTTCCGTTCGTTACACCATCAATTTGTACCAGCTCACCGAACTGATATTTTGTAAATGCAGTCTTGATGCTGCAGCTGTTGTATAATTTTTACAATTACATGGATTTGTTTTAAGACTACACGTCCTTAGACGCAGCTATATGCTACCTTTCTCTACACAGTTCTATGTTATATAGATTAGAATGATTAATCATATTTTAACAATTCTTTTTTATATATAGATTTTATTGCTAATGTTTAACATTATAACCCATTCTACTTGTGATTTCATATGTACCATTATATCTATATATATAATTTGAACATGTAATGGAAATTACGGGAAAACGGCTGATCGGATTTTGATAAATGACCCCTCATTTTGAAGCTTGGAACCCAAAGATTTTCAGAAAAATAGTAATTTTTAATGAAATGTCAATTTTCCTACATCATTTTCCTATTTTCCAAAATAATCCATCTGTCGTCAGTTTTAGGAAATAGGTAATGGTCCTTTCAGAATAAAAGAAAACAAAACACAAACACAGTACAATAAACAATATCACACGAAGGCTATGACCTGCAGGACTGCTGACATATTTAGAGTTCAGATGGCTGACATAATGCCAATATGTCGATCTTCATTTGTGTAACTTTTTCTGAACATTTATATAATATTGGTTATTAAAAACTTCAGGATTTACTAAAAAGAAGATTCTCTGGTGTGTAATTTTGTGAGTACAGCTGTCTGTGTATTGGATATTAAAAACTACAAAACTGAAGAATATTTGATGACATTATTACCATTAAAAATGAAATATTATTATAGTGAATGACATGATGTATTTGTCACCAATTATACAGATTAATGCCTTATTGACGATATGAAAGTGAAACCTTTTGGGGTTATATAAGTAGAGAATATCTGAAGTTAGATCTTCATTTCTATAATATTTACTGAGTGACGGCTATATAGAAGTCTATAAAAAAACTTACGTAAGATAACAATATTGTTATTAAAGTGAAATATTTTTACAGTTATTAATCAAGTGGTATGGATCTTTTCCATATGTTTAATGGCGGTGTGGTATAGATATTTAAAGCTGAAACTTAGAATTTATAAAACAGTTATGCTACCGGTTGTTTTTTATGGTTGTGAAACTTGGGTTTTCACTTTGAGAGAGGAACAGAGATTAAGGGTGTTCGAAAATAGATGCTTAGGAAAATATTTGGGGCTAAGAGGGATGAAGTCATAGGGGAATGGAGAAAGTTACACCATGCAGAACTACACGCATTGTATTCTTCACCTAACATACTGTAATTATGAACATTAAATCCAGACGTTTGAGATGGAAGCGCAAGTAGCACGTATGGGTTAACCTAGAAATGGTATAGAGCGTTAGTTGGAAGACTTGAAGGGAGGTAGACGTACATGGGAGGATAATATTAAACTCGATTTGAGAGAGGTGGGATATGATGCTAGAGACTGAATTAATCTTGCTTGAGAATGTAATAGTAATAGTATAGGTTCAATAAAAAGTATTTAGCATACAGAAAACGATTCAGAGGGGTATGTTTCTTTACTATGGAAGCAAGTAACTTCTAAAATGTCTGGTATTCTTCATTGGGAATAAATTTGAAAAATATTAATTTGAATTGTAATGAACTTAGTTTGCAGCATTTGCTGCACAAGCCACTAGTTCTATTATATACCCGTAAGAGGTGAGGTATTTTTCTAGTCACGTAACTGATGAGGTGGGGATTGTACTTACCCAACTTAGAAACTCGTATCGTAGCAATCAGATAATCAAACTGAATTTTTAATTTATATAATCAAGTACTTTTATTTGTTTTAATTAGGTTTTCTTCAAAATTAGGGAAGCAGGCAGCACAATAAGCAATGATATATATATATATATATATATATATATATATATATATATATATATATATATATATATCTCCGCACATCCACCTGGCGCAGGCTTCTTTTCTTACAATGCCTGGGGTGCTCACAGTCACCACCTCACCAATTACGGGTTATGACCTATGTCTTCACTGTTTGTTTATAACATAAGTTGTCTGTATGTTTGTCTGATGACGGTTCAGTGGAACCGAAATCGTTCATCTATTATGTAAAAAACAGCACATTTGTGTTTGCCACACTTGTGATTTGATAAGTCTGATGGTCTTAACAATAAAAACCTTGATAATTTGCACAGCTTTCCAGACCCAAAATAGTTTTCAAATTCAATGTGAATTATTTTGCTTCGATTTATCTGTTGCTGTGCAACAATAGTGACATTATTTACGTTGATTTTTAATTATTTTACTTGAATTTTTCGTGTTGCTGAGTTACATTACTGACATCATTACTGTTGGTTTTCAATTATTTTACTTGAATTTTTTGTGTTGCTGGGCGACATTTACTTTCTTTACTGCAATTTGTTCCGTACTACTTCACTTGAATTTTCCCTGTTGCTGAGCGACATTTCTGACATTATTGTCGTTGGTTTTGAATTGTTTTTACGTCAATTTTCCCTGTTGCAAAACAACATTTCTAACATTATTTCAGCTGATTTTGAGTTACTTTACTTCAATTAACTGTTGCTAAATAATTTCACTGATATCATTTTAGTTGATTTTTAAATAGTTTACTTTAATTTTTCCTGTCGCTGAGCAACATTAATGACATTTTAATTACGACAAATGCGATATTAGACGTTTCGTAGTTGACCATTCCGCATCTGGACCTTAGGGATTGATTCAATTTGGTTTGTAGACCAACTGTCTGTGAGCATTTTAGGCAGTACCAAATATGTATTAAACAATTTGTTTTATTGATCAAAATTTTTGGGCCAAATAAGTTTCCATTTTTTCTTCTACAGAATGTAAACATTAAAATTCGAAATGAGGCGGTACTATACTGTAAGTAGATAGCTTCAAACATCTGTGGTGTGCTGTTAGTAGTAACACAGTCTACTACATACAGTACAGTCACGAAGCTTCAGTTTTGACGGTGCTAGAAACAATAGACTGTGACGGTACTATTTTGCATTGCCTGTAATGAGGCGATATTAGCGATCCTAGTGGTGAGCAACTATCTAATGTTTGCATATTTACTACGTATTGAGCTTCGCGACTGTATATAGTAGACTGTGGTAGTAACATGAACTGCTTCCAGGAAGTCAAAAGAAGTTTAGCAATGGTACACGAAGCTTTTAATAGAAGAAAGAGAACCTTCTGTGGTCCTCTGGCAATAGAACTAAGAAACAGCTTAGTGAGGTGATTTGTGGGGATTGTTTTGCATTTGAAATGCGGATATGGAGATGAATGGAGCATGTGAAATGAAATAATAGAGAATTAAGCTGTACTAGAAAGAGTAGCTGAAGAGAAAGTAATGCAGAAACTGATCAGAAAGAGAAAAGAAAATTGACGGAGTCACTGCATAAGAAGAAACTGCCTACTAAAGGATGCACTGGAAGGAATGGTAAACGGGAGAAGAGTTCGAGGCAGAAGAAGATATCGGTTCATAGACAGCACTAAAATATTATAGGGATCGTATGAGAAGATGAAGAGAAAGGCGGAAAAGAGGGAGATTGGAGAATGCTGTGTTTTCAGTGAAGGACCTGGCCTTGGACAGAAAATAATGAATGAATATAATATAGAAATTTAGTGGTGTTTACCTTATTTTACGATATTTTTTGCTGGAGGAAAGATTGATATTAAAAGGAAAATAATGATGAGAATGTTTTCAATAATCAGAACTTGTGCATATTCCGTGGAAAAATATAAACACGCACAAATCTATACAATGATATTAATGCACTTATGTAGTTTTTCCTAGCTTGATTATAAAGTTGAATTAGTCATTTACTATATGAATAAGAAATATTACAGAAAATTCAGCTTCATTTTCGTGTCAGCACATTATAATTGTTTTAGTAACGAAATGAAGAATTGTATGGCAAGCACGAAGTCTGTCAGACTTTGATGCAGAATGAAATGTATAAATATTTAACATTTATATGTTTCTCATGCACTATCGATGGAAACAATACAAAATTATTGAGCGCACCGTGATGTACGACCTGCATGTTTGTGGGTAACTGTTTCATGAACGAGCAATTGCCCTAAGTACGTGATTGCATCAGTCATAACATGGAAGAAAGCTGCAACTACACGGTTTAGCTTTTATTACACTCAACAAACAAGAAGTATGAATTTTATTATGAACATGCAGAATAACGTGTTTATTGATATATTTATTCATAGGTATTAAACAATACCGATGTCGTCGTCTTCTGTATTCTTATTTCTATACGAAATTTGCTTATTCTATTAGTTACAGAAACTAGTACCAAAATAATAGTCCATTATGCAACGAGCCTATAATGAAGGTAATTAAGAAGTGAGTATGGATATTTATGAAACGAGCGCAAGCGAGTTTCATAATTTTCATACGAGCTTCTTAATTACCATTATAGGCGAGTTTCATACGACTTTTTATGCTCGACCATATTTCTAACTTGATATTATTAATTTTTGAGCAATGTCCCATATGTTGCGAGATGTGCGCAGACGCGAAAGTATTGATTTTTTCCGAGGAACAGATGTCCACTTTGACTTTGCTAGGCCATAAGAACCGACAGAGATAACATTGAAATTAAATTAGACATTGAAAAACGAGATGACAAATTGAATTTATTTGAATATTATTTACAATTAACGCTAATTATTATAGTAACAGAACATAATCTTCTGCGACAGTATTGAATTTCCAGCCTCCGTGACTTATCGCTAATTATCTTTCGATTGCATATCCGAGAATAATCGATACTTGCGGTTTTATAACGGTAGAAAGCTGACCTGTCATTGGCTGAACAGGTGTAACCTGAGTCGCCATTGGCTGAAAGACCTGACCTTTAATGAGTAGGTGTACTTTAATGACATGCATTAAAGGTCTGCTACCAGGTGTATAATTACTACATTTCGGCATGGTCGAGCATAAAATAATATAAAATACAAATCTGGCTTTCAGGTAGTAGCTCCCTGTAAAGCAGGTTTGAATAATTTCAAGGAAAAATTGTTCCGGAGCCGGGTATCGATCCCGGGACCCTTCGCTTAGCGCGCGAACGCTCTACCGACTGAGCTACCCCAGGAACCATACTTTCAAGGAAAAATTATTCCGGAGCCGAGTTACTGGAGGTACGTTAACAGAAAGCCACAAATTAAGTCACACAGTATTGTGTGCACTCATAGTTGAGTTCTGGCGTCTTGTCAGCTCATTTGAGTTGTGTGGATATAAAAGGAAAAATTGTGACGGTGTTGTGTAGGGTTCCTGGGGTAGCTAAGTCGGTAGAGAGTTCGCGCGCTAAACGAAGGGTCCCGGGATCGATACCCGGCTCCGGAACAATTTTTCCTTGAAATTATTCAAAAAATAATCCAATAATTTATTTCATAGATTATAAAACAAGGTGTATAATCTATTTCAGAATTTCAGTTAATTAATTGAAACTGCAAAAATATAAATTAGTGTTAATTTAACAACTTTAAGCGCTGCTGAAGCTCTGCCGCTTGTGAATAAAGGATCTAAATGGGGGCCTACAGCCACAGCTACAGAATAGTGGCGCTGCAGACGGTCGGAGTGGCTAACTTCGTCCCTGGTGCCGGCCACTAAAAGTGGCGCTTCTCGTCGCGATACCACAGTCTAGTATATACAGTCACGAAGCTCAATACGTAGTAAATATGCATCCATAGAAAGTTGCTAACCACTAGGATCGCTACTATCGACTCATTACAGACAATGCGAAATAGTACCTGCACAGTCTATTGTTCCTAGTACCCTCACAAACTCAAGCTTCGTGACTGTATATACTAGACTGTGGCGGATAGAAAGAATTAAAATTGTGGGTTTCACACGGTGCCACAGCGACGCCATTGGCGTGTAAGTGGCGCGTTTTTGGCGCTGCTAACGGACTATTGTTGGGCCACCAATTCATACACCGCCACGGCAGTATAGAGCCTGTTGTACCACAGTGTCTTTTTTTTTCTTCTTCAAATTTAATTGATAATGCCTACTAGAAGCTTTTGAAATGATTTCTTAAACATGTGAAATTACGAATATATACACATTAATTTCATTCATTTACTGTTTTGCCCAAGGTCAGGTCTTTCGCTGCAAAACCAGCTTTCTCCAGTCTTTCTATTTTCTGCCTTCCTCTTTGTTTCCTCATATGAACCATATAACTTAATGTCGTCTATCATCTGATATCTTCTTCTACCCAGAACTCTTCTCTCGTTCAACATTCCTTCCAGTGCATCCTTCAGTAGGCAATTTCTTCTCAACCAGTGACCCAACCAATTCCTTTTCCTCTTCTGATCAGTTTCAGCATCATTCTTTCTTCATCCACTCTTTCCAAACAGCTTCGTTTCTTATTCTCTCTGCCCATTTTACACGTTCCATTCTTCTCCAGATCCACATTTAAAATGCTTCTATTCGCTTCTCTTCACTTCGTCGTAATGTCCATATTTCTGCCCCATACAATGCTACAATCCATACGAAGCACTTCACTAGTCTCTTCCTTAGTTATTTTTCCAGACGTCCGCAGAAGATGCTCCTCTTTCTATTAAAAGCTTCCTTGGCCATTGCTATCCTCCTTTCGACTTCCAGGCAGCAGCTCATGTTACTGCTTATAGTGCAACCCAAGAATTTGAATCTGTCCACTTGCTCTACTGCCTCATTTAGAATTCGCAAGTTTATCTTCTGTATTTTTCTTCCTATTACCATGTTACTTGGTTTGAACGCGAACGTCAACAATATGTCATTGCATGCGATTATTCTTCAAAATGGTGTGTCGTGAATTCTGGAATTCAACAAGGATCAGGTCTCGGACCTTTACTCTTCATGATCTATATTAATGACGTGACTAAAATGATAAAACACTGCAGATACCATATGTATGCTAACGACTTGCAAATTTATTTGCATTTCCACCCTGACGAGACTAGTGACGCAGTAAATAAAGTAAACGAAGACTTGAATTCGATTTCACTGTGGGGACACAAATTTGGATTAAGGTTAAATCCAGAGAAAACACAAGCAATAGTAATGGGAGATAATCGTCTACGAAGCACTCTTGATAGTAGTACTATACCACATATAATATTGAATGGGATTATTGTTAAATACAGTCAAACAGTTAAAAATCTTGGCATTTTTATGGATAGCGATCTAAATTGGAACACTCAAGTAACACACATTTGTAAAAAAAAAAAAAAATATTTTCTCAACTTCACTCCTTGTTCCATATGAAAGAATTTCTACCACTTAGTCTAAAAAGGAATCTTATTCATACGCTTGTAATGCCCCATTTTGGTTATTGCGATTCCTTGCTAACTAATGTAAGTTCACTCTTAGCTGAGAGATTACAACGTGTTCATAATGTGTGCATACGATTCATCTGCAATACTCGTAAATTTGACCATATAACACCTTCCCTCCAGTTACTTTCATGGGTGCGGCTGAAGGAAAGAAGAACAATACATTCACTGTCTCTTCTGTTTAGAATCATGCATACCTCTACTCCGAATTATCTGTCATCGCGCTTTCAATTTGTTACAACTCTTCGAAACCGACATCAAGCACTTCTTTCTATCCCTCATCATAGAACGTCTTTATACTCATCTTCCTATACTGTAGAAATACCTCGCCTCTGGAATTCGTTACCTAATGGCGTCAGGGACTGCCGTACTTTATCACAATACAACATTAAATTGGAAAATTTTGTTTTAGTTAATGTTTTTAGGTATTGCTAGAAGTATTGATTTGTGTTTTTTTTCTTTTTCTTTTTAAATCTAGATTAAAATTGCAAGTTTCTTGTTTATGTTAGTTAATTATTTAGCATAGAATTAATTATGATACTTAATCACTCATTTAAAGTTTGTGTGACCGCAACCTGTGTATATTTTTGTGTGGCTTTACTTTGTTTATAGTGTTTTTTTCTCTCTCTCTCTATTTCTTGTGTAGCTTTATTTTGTATTCAGTGTATTTCTGTTTATTTCTATTATTGTATTTGTATTCCTGGTGTTGTGGAAGAGAAGGCCTGATAGCCTTAACTACACCAGAATAAATAAATAAATAAATAAATAAATAAATAAATAAAATAAATGAATAATAAATAAATGCTCTTCGTCTTATTTGCAATTCATCTTCATCCCATACTGCTCACAGCTGTCATTTAGTTCCAGTAGCATATACTTTAGTATCATTTCCTCTTCTGCTAACAACGCCATGCACTTTATTCTTCTTCCTCCTACTATCACTCCTCTCATGTTCTGAAAACAGTTTTTGAATAAATCCTCCCAGTGGATGTTGAACAGGTAGGTGATAAAGGACATCTTTGACGTACTCCTCTTCCAATTTCACTTTCTTCTGACATTTCTTCTCCTATCTTGACTTTGACTCGTTATTTCATATAAAGATTACTGAACAGTCTTCTCTTTCCAATCTACGCCAATTTTCTTTGGGATCCTCATCGGTTTATTCCAATCCACTCTGTCAAAAGCCTTTTCTAGGTCCACAATTATCCTCTGCCCATTATTATTATTATTATTATTATTATTATTATTATTATTATTATTATTATTATTATTATTATTATTATTATTATTATTATTTCAAAGGAATCTACAGTACATACCAGGCGAAATTACAGCGAAAGCCATTTTAACGTCTTGTTTCAAGAAGTGACGTCTTGTCTTCGTGTAGCCTTTGTCTTGCTACTTTATTTAATAATTCCAATTAGAGTAGAACGGTAGAACCAATTTTAAACTCATTGGGTTAACTCCTGCTATGTTCTTCAATAGCTGTTTTATTTTTTTTTCCTTCCCCAAGAGTATAAATGTTCTTTCCTCCGGTGAAAAGACTCAGCCCATTCTTTATTGTTACAAGAAACAAAGCTTGCACAAAATTACTTTTTTTCTGTACGAGTACAAGCCTACTTTCAGCTTACATTACTCGTTAATGGGGGAATGAGAGTAGGACGAGGACATCGGCTTCCAATGGGATCACATCTCGTCTACGTATTTGTAATTAGGGTTCCCTCTCCAATCTGCAAGCTTCTTCGAACTTGCGATTCATTCTGTTAACTTTTATCAGTGTATGTAGCGGAAAATTATTCGAATCTAATTCCATCAAAAAGAGGACTCGTAGAGAGTCCTTTGTATTACAAGTTGAAGCGCTCTTTGCTTTCAGCTCCGCTGATCATATTGTTCTGATTGCAATTTTGAATAATTCTATTCACAGGCAAGAATTCCTCTGCTCCTTAATGTAAACAAAATCACATCAGAAACAAGTGAGTGTCAGGTGGCGTAAAATTCGGATTAGTTTTTTCTGCTACTAAGATCTTGTTTGTCAATTTTAATAGAATAAAATTGAAGAGACATGAAAAACATGCTTCACAATGGCGAATGGAAGATTATTTCCGAAGAGCTAGGAACACTTAAACGTTTTGAGAACTAATTTTAATATTCGCAAGCGTATTTCATTTATCGAATGCCAAGTCGCTATTTGCACACATGGATAGACTGGGTTGTATGTCAATGTATTTATTTCATATTTGCTTCCTGATTAGAAGAAATATTTTGAAGCATAAATATTATATTTCGAGATTTTTGCGAAAGTACAAGATTTCAGCATCAATGAATCTCAAAAAGTGCCTGTGGATATAGAGTAAAGATCCTAATTCCGTAATACCACTTATCCCGTGATAAAATTTTAATTGACTGCCATGGATTTGTGGTCTCTGACTTTTAAGTTTTTGAAATATCTAACAGATTCCAGGAGAAATTTTCTTTTCAATTCTATTGACTACCCGCCTTTTGAATAGAAGCAGTCGACTGCAGAACCTTTTTTTCAGTGAAAGGTTGTTGACCAGTAAGTTTTTCTTTCTCTTGTGACCGCTCCTGAAAAAACGTTTTATATTAGAGGTAAGAAATATAGCATTATAAAAATGGTATATCACTGTAGATTATAGTCAGTTGAATCAATGTGTATGATTATAAACATTGTAAGACAATAACAATACTACAGGATCTTTCCTATTTTCGGATTTATATTCATATTTCTCCTTCCTGGCTCACTCGACCAGTGATGCCAACGCTAAATTGTGAAATGAAAGAAAATAGTCCTTAGAAATAGTAATATAAATAAGTTATAAAGAACATCAATTGTAATTATAATAAAATAATAGGGCATATATTTAACTTAATTATTGCTGTTAGGAATGAAAATAATGAGAAATAATTGTGTTATAATTCAATTTATTCAAATTTAATTTTGTTTGAATTTAACTTTCAGTTCGTTTTGTTTATAATATATTAATACAGGGACATCATTTTATTTTTACTAACATTTTTAATATTAACCTGGCTATACCTTTCTATCAACGATTGAAACAGGAAACACCGTTTGCTACCCCTTCCACGACTGGAGTTCGATGATACTGGCGTAAAATACAAATCACTTTACTAGGTATAGGAGGGAAGAAAAGTAGTACATCCATTTATGTAAACTAGGAAATATTGCAATTTTGAGTTTGATAATTTTCATTAGGTTTTTGTTTAATCAAAATACAGTACTGTATTACACTTAGTGTTTTTACTCACGAATTGAGCTATCCATTCGGACGTATTAATTATGCAGTGTATATTGTACTGTTACAGCATATTAGCGTCCAATATAGAGAATGAAGTTAAATTGAAAAATAATCATAATATGGATATTTAAACACATTTCGATACAGGCTTCAGTTCTTTTGCGCATATTATCGCACTATAGACTATTGTACCTAATTCCAATTACCAGTTTCGTCCTTCGTACTAGTAACTCATGTTGAAGTAATTCTGTACCTACTCTATAAAAGAGTACCTTACGTATTGTAAATTCAATCTTCACTTCTGCCCGATCCGAAAAGATAAAATTACTCAGAAATGCTATCTACTGTCCGTTCAAGTGGTTTTGTCGCAGGGTCGTAGAAAAGGGGGGGGGGATTCACGTGATAGTTAATTACTTAACGAGGCCCTTTTATTTAAGTTATTTTAAACACTTGTATATTATTATGTAGACGTCCAATTCCTAACAGAAATTAATGTTTTCAGAAAAGAGCTAAGAAAGCCCAGCTACTAGACTTAACAGAGGGGCGAACAGAAGCAGGTGGGGGAAACCGGGATGCGACGTAGGCAAACGGACGACAGTACCTGTACGAAAATATGATTCAATATTGAAAGCTCTTTCGTCACTGGAAAACGCGAACATATTTCCGTAACGTACTATACTCACTAACTCAGTACTGCTTACGCGCCCTTGGCTCTGTGTCGTGAACGGTTGGAAGTTTACTAGTAGAAGGGTTGGGAGTGAAGTACATTCAAAAACTCAGGTACAATAAAAATTGAAGTAAAAATAAAATGATGTCCCTGTATGTAATATGTATTCCTGTGGTTACACGAGTATTTTCTAAGCAATTTGTCACTTAGGCCCTTTTTCTATGTTGTAATTTTTTGCTTAATCCATATTAAATCTAGGCCTATATACCGTGACTTTAAAGTGTTTTTCCAAATACACGTTTGTTTTCTGAGCAGTTAATGAGAATTATTTTAGTATCATGAAATTAGGATATCACTCACGTAATTAGGAAACCACTAGCACGGAATTTGGATCCCTGTCATGGATTTAGGAGCCACTGTATAACAATGAAGAATCATATATTATATACCAAACTTGTGAAACTGTTGGCACTAAATGTTGTAAAAACTGCAGCTAAAGTTCCAAATAACGTCATTTTGGTGTTATTTGAAAATGTCTATTACAATTTGGCATAAATATAGACTTTATTAAATATGTCACGGAATTAGGCAACCTTACCCTACAGTGTGAATGTCCGTCCATTTGTATACATCGGAATCTTTTAATAAATTGGACGGAATAATTGTTCATATTCAGCATCTAGGAGTAAATTTATCCTTGAATGGTGCATTTGAAATTTAACAATTCTTACAAATCAAGTATTATCATATTCATGTCGAAATAATCTCTCGAACTGTTCACATGGCATTCCACAACAAATTATAAAGCTAAGCTTTTCATACTACCTGAAAGGATAACTACAGAGCTGGAAATTTAAAAATCCCGTAGCATTGCTCGCCTATGCAATCGCTGGGATTCTCCTTCATGAAAGTGCGGCGCACTATTCCCACCTGCAGCCAATCGTGAGTGAGATTACATCGGAGTAGTACAATTATGTTATGCAGCAGTGGGAGAGATTTCGTTAGATTGCGCAGTAGTTTTGTGCAATGGTGAGATGTTTACTGCGTCGTCCTATATTCATCTTGAAGGTGTAAATCAAGTGCAGAAAGCAGTTTTTCTTCTGAAAGAATATGAATTCTTCGTTTTCTTTTCCGATCAATCACAGAACCTGTTTTATTAAACTTATCCAGTAACTTTCATATTTATTTTCGTGTTGGAACTCGTATTCCAGGAAATTTACGTCTAAATGCTTGTTCTGCTACACAACTTCCTACGCCCTACATCTTCAACATGAATATATTACAACGCTGATAATATACCACCATTATACAAAACTATTGTACTTCCTAATCAAATCTCACTAGCGATTACACAACAAAACTGTACAATTCCGATGAAATCTCAATAACGAATGACTGCAGGCGGGAAGAGCGCCACAATTTCATGGAGGGTAATGCTAGCGATTGCAAGGGACTCGGTCCGCCGGACTGTCGAGCAATGCTTCGGGACTTTTAAACTGACCGCAAAGTACTTTGAATTTTGCATAAAGAGACAATGTTGCGTACTTGAGAGAGTAGTTGAAATGCCATCATCATGAAGCCCACCAGGTCACAGAACATAAGAAATAAGCTTGTGTCATCGACTTTCTTCGCCAGCTGAACTCAATTGAGTATACCGAAAGAAGAAAGCTACTCAATATTTCAAAAATCTTCCACTCAGGCTTTAATTTCGTAATCTTACATACACTATGAGCAGCTATAGTCCCGTCGCTCTAATTTCCGGCAGCCAATCGCGTTGCAGGTCGGGTACATTTAAACGTGTGCGTCTTGTGATTCGCTGATTCATTTCTTAAGGCTCGATAAATACTTAATATAATCGCCCGCCATTTTAGCTCTTTCGTTGGCATTCGCAGAAAGCACACGAAGACGTTATTTGCCGCTCAATTATTTGCTGAATTACATTGCGTTTGATTTATTATCATAGGAGTTACGACATGATAATTTTTAACGGTGTGGCAAATAGATTCCTCGTATGGTAGCTCGGGAACGTAAGAACAAAAATGGCGAACGATACTACCTACCTAGACTTTATAGAGCCTTCACTTTCTAAGACGTAAGCAAAGAGGCGGAGTCACGCCGGAAATAACAGCGTCGGGACTATAACTTTTCGTATTTTTCTATCTGCTGTGGAAATCTAACAATGTGTGCAGTTTGAGAGATGGTTTCGATACGAGTTCTTGTTAGTAAACATTAACAGTTCATGTAAAATCAGACACAAAATATGACGATGAAATCCAAATCAATTCCGTTTTTTTAAGTGAAACGTTTTATGTTTGAGTGTTTAACGAATAAAATGTTACGTAAACTAGAACATTTGATGTGACTTGCGTAGCAGCAGCAGTGACTTAGTCACACTATTCTGACGCAAGTACTTAGTAAAGGTTCAGGCTCTTACATTGTTATGGTGTTTTTTAGAGTATATATTTGCTTTCTTTTAATAATTACTGTATATTTATTCTCTTTTAACGTAGACCATACTAACGGCTCTCCAAGAAAACAATTCATTTAAAACACAGTAATTCTATTGTAAATAATTGTATAGATATATGATACATTACATAAATACACACACATATAAACAAATTACTAAATAATTAACTAGAAAATTTAAATTATAATTTATTTAACTGCAACTGCAAAAGTTATATCAGCGTCCCCGGTGTGCCGGAATTTTGTCCCGCAGGAGTTCTTTTACATACCAGTAAATCTACTTAAATGCCATCGACCTGAGCCGGGATCGAACCCGCAATCTCGAGCATGGAAGGCCAGCGCTATACCAAGTACCATACCGATGCCAATTAATTAACTAGATAATTAAAAAATAAATACGAAACAAATAAATAAATCATCATTGATAATGCAACACATCAATTGCGTTACATTTTTTTCTCTCTATATAGGATTCGCAATCTTTACAAATAAAAATCAACTACTGTGGGGAGCTGACGGGAAAGTTTCAACTAGGTGTATTTTTATTAGGTGCGATATGGGGAGGTACTGATGAATGGAGCACCGCTTTTCCTAGAATTGACCGGAGATAAGATAAGTTGTTATGAGTTTAACCCTTATGACACTAAACAGATGACATCACTGTCACCACATGATGTTTAATTATACTGTGGCTGAAAATATCAACTAGTTTGAGACTAGCTCTGTGTCGGTATGTTAAGTTGAAACTGTTGGTTTATATTTTAAAAGTTGATCGAATGTTTTCACATTGTTTAGTTACTGTAATGTAGTTAGTACTGTTCTCCAACCAGGAGATCAACCGTGAAAGAAATGTGCTTACTATTGCGTCATCTATTGGAGCGAATAGATAGATAATATTATCGTTATAACGTCAGTTTAAAAACCATGCGCTCTCCTGCATATATGTTATTTCCTATGTGGAGGGATTAAAAGACCAGGAGATTAACAGTGATCTAATTTTGTAACTAGGGTAGTATAAATATGTGTGTAACAATGTTATTGTTTGTGCTGTGAGAGCGAGTCAATAGAGATACGAGTACCCACATATGTGACCTTATGACAACATTCATTCACAGCATTACCCCGCTCCGTTTCATTTCGCAAAGACTTTCTCGTGGTTGGAGCACAGTAGTGTGGCATTATGTCGCTTTCTGCGAGCAAGAGTGGCATTACGCTGGCTGTTGCCTGCGTGTAGGATTGGCATTACTCCACATTCCTACCAGGGCTGATCTCGTGAGTTTCCCACAGTAGACCTACTTACAAAATATCTAAATATCACAATAACACTCTATCGAGGACATGAACGCTTTACGTAATTCAGGGATCCTATGAATCTCCTCCTCTTCTTTAAATTTTGTTTCTTTCATAAGACCAAGATGTAATTGAAATTAGCTCCTAATATGTCCCAGACACTTCTGTTTTGGAGAAATGACTTACTGTACGTAGGATTTTTCTACTCTTCGTTGATAATTATTATGTCGATGTTCTAGGCCTAATAGCCCCCCCCCAGGCTCAGACAGATAGTCACCACCCTTAGTGGAGAGCGAATCTTTAAAATTAGCATTTATTTTCATAAATACATTAAGTGTAAGCGACGCCAAGCGTATTATAATGTTTATAATATTCGTGTCAATTTTAAAATGTCGATTTTCGTAAAAATGTATTAACATTTCTTGTAATGTATTGTACAGTGTGTTCGCGTCACGCTTGATCCGAAGAACGTGGGCGGCCTGTAGAGCGCGAGGTAAAAAGCGACATTTCAGATCCGTAATCTCCGGCGTATTGCACTCATTTAAGTTTCATTACATAATGGCATGCACACAATCATAATTTTATCTCACTAACCTCTGTTACAGTAGTTGCTGAAAGTGATATCCATTAGCATTCAGATATTCCCAACATCTTTTGATAAAATTTGAATTCACACGCAAAAGTTTTACTTTCGTTAGCATTCTAATTATTTCTGTTCTTATATTATCTTTTAGTTCATGAATGGTGTGTGGGTTATTTCTATAGATTCTTTCGTTGTCATGCGGCCGTAATTCTTGGACTACAGTAACTCTGTACGGTTTCAATTTTAAAAGTTTAGTAGCCTTATGGGCTGAAGTTTTTGATACGCCTACTTCTTATGCAACACGACGTAAATATTTATTAGGAGAACGTTCAAGTGATGCACCAATATCATCAAGTTTTGCTTCTGTTAGAAACCTTCGTTTTGGCCTAGGAATTTTAGAGTTAAGCGATTCCGTTTCTCGTAATCCAATGACAAGGTTTCGAACTGTACCTCTATTTGCTGGTCGAATATCGGAGAATTTCTCTACAAATTGCCTACACATTTGTCGGCATGAATATTTGTTTTGACTTAAGGGGAGAGGATGGTATTTTTTGGTGAAAAATGAGTAAATTTTCAAAAAATAAATCTTTAAAATACTACGTGATATGTGTGGAATGCATAGCATAACATTTTGTGGGTATTTGTGCCCTTATCGGATGTTGAGTCGCCATTTTTAAACTTCCTGCGTTATGGATTTTTAAATCACTCGCCCACTTTTATTGTTGTTTCTGGTAAATTAAATTAAAAAAAAAAATCTTTAAAACACCCTTTGATATGTGTGGAATGCATTGCATAACATTTTGTGGGTATTTGTGCCCTTATCGGATGGAGAGACATCATTTTTAAACTTCCAGCACTATGGATTTTTAAATCACACGCCCGCTTTTATCGGTTTCCAGTAACTTCATTTTTTGCTACATTGCCAGACAAAAATGGATGTAATTTCTGAACTATTAAAGATACATGCATGACATTTAGAACACACATTCTTTAGACTATTAGGAAATTTTTCTCTGTAACAGAATTTTGTTAATTGATTTCATTTTAAAAATACGTCCGTTTGTTTGCAAGAAAGGAAATCAGAAAATTGTTATTAAATTTTAATTGTTTATTTTACAAACGTAGAAAGTTTGTAGAACATGTTTTTGCAAATACATTGCAAAAAACTATTTGAATCTATCTTTAAAAACGGTTTAGAAATATCGGTTTTAGTACAATCCTGCAATGGGTATATTTTTTTCAATTTTGGACCCCCAAATAATTTTTTTTTTTCAAAATATTTTTATTTGGTTGAGTTGCCACAGTTATGAGCTCTCTACATACAAAAAAAAATAATATTTTACACCAAGTAGGAAAAAAGTTAAAAAAAAATACCATCCTCTCCCCTTAAGTTTCGTACATAAATATTCGCTGTTATAGAGTAAACTTTTCAGCAGGCATTTCAACTATCTAAACAACTAATTTAATGCACAGCACACACACTACATACATATTTAAAAGTACACAAACACACACGTTTTCTATCGCTAACATCTCAGACTGTACTAAGCTGTGGTAACGACGTTAACACACAGGCCCGCGCAGCCTTGAAGCAGGAAGCAATGAGCGGTTGGGATCTTTCCTGGTTCTTCGGATCAAGCGTGACGTGACCGCACTGTACGTATGCTATTTTATGTAAATTTATAAATAAATATTACATACGTGTTCTTAAATCGTACAATCCTGAGATAATACAGAATGCCTTTGTGTGCAATTTAACAAATAAAAATTCCTCTTCTTTATATGTGGGCTTATCAGATTTTACTACGTACAGATGCCTCTAACTAGCAAGCTGTCTCGTTCGCGCAGGCGCATAGAGCACATCTCCCTACCACTGTCCGCCTACTGCTGTGCACTGTGGACTAGAACGGTACAGTTCAGTTCTAACAACAGTTAAGAAGGCTGTATTCTGTATAGTGTATAAGAACGCGGCTATGTGTGACTGTCGTTTGTGATAAAGTATTTCTTCTATTATGATGAGTAGTACATTATCAGGCAAAGTTCTACATAGTCAAACTCGCGAGTTGATTTATAATGTGACGGAATTAAAGAAAAAAGAAAGCGAATCCGGGATATTTCTAATGGATAATAAGAAGATGCGGGAAAGAGTGGCAGCAGCAATGGAATTTCTAAGATGACATTAACTAGGATTATTGCAAACAACACTAAATTCAAAATGGATGACGTCATAGCACTGATAAGAGGTAAAAATAATGAAATCACGGAAGAGTCTTTGAAGAAGAAATGTGAAAAATCCATGAAATATGGAGAGGAATATGCGAAGCAGATTTTGTGGGGAGACTAGAGAAGAACAAATTAAAAAAAAATTGTATTGGATTTATAGTTGGGTTTAGATATTTAACACTTTTCAATCCAATTTATTCACTCTCAATTTTATTTTTCTTTGTATTGGCATCCCCTTCTGAGCACGAGTCTTACTCATCAGGAGTGGTCTAGTTTATTTTATATTATATTATATTAACTTGTATTCATTTGAAACTTACTAGCAATAAACAAATAAATAAAAGAAGTGAGCAGCGATTCAGATGGAGATTTATCGGGATTAAAGGAGATCCCTTTGGAATGGCTAAATAGAAACTCAATTGTGTCTTCCTTTTATTGATTTGTTCATATTGCGCAGATAAGTGATCTGTTTTCCTTGGTTTAAAGTGAAAAATTGAAGTTTAATGACAACGCTATAATCTACAATTTGGGTACATATAACTGAAAGAATGATGAAACATTTAAGTCAATCATATACTGTATTATACTAATGAATATATCTTTGCAATTAGACAATAAATCATAAACACCAATAACATTAAACGAATTATTATGTATTAAAATACTGATTAATATATTATACGGAGGGTGCATCTTGAATACATTGTCAAGAGGTCAACTTTTCAGATAATATGACTATACATGGGTATCGGAGCGTAGGTGGGCCCCCTCCGTTAGCCATACTACTTCCCCTCATCAGGCAGCTTCCTAGTTTGAGGCATCTGTATGTCTCTTCAATAATAGTTAAAGAAGATAAAAAAAATGTTAATTATTTCGCAAATGATAAAGCAAAAGGTACGATGAGAAAGTATCTGCAACCTTGCTTTTATTTTGGATTTCCCTTATCTTTTCCCTTTCCTTTCGTTTCCTTCTTTTTAATACAATTATTTATTTATTGTATCTTTCGCTGTTTTTCAGTTGGTTCCCAAATAAAATATCAACAACGTGAGTAGGTTCTCTAAGATAAAATAACAACGTGAGTAGGTACCTCCGTGGAAAAAGATTGGATGTTGCCCATGAAATATCAACAATGCGAGTAGGTCCCAAGGCTGTGTGGGACGAGTATGTTAATCGATCATGTAGCACAGTAGTGGCAGTGTTCAAATATCAACAACGGGAATGAGGTAGTTGTTATTGCCTATAACGCCACCTATAATAATTGATCATTATCCGTAGCTCTATCTACGTTAAAATATAAATACCGATCATAAGTTTTAGTGAGTAACAGAGTAGTGGCAGTGGAAGTAAAGGACACCCGTGGCTTCATATACGTTGAAATATAAATACCGTTCATAAGTTTCAGTGATTAGCAGAGCAGTGGCAGTTAAAGTATAGGACACGTTTGTTACAAATTTTTACCAGTAGAGAAATAAAGTTATGAAGTTATTCGACGCACCGTGTCCGCCAAGCACAAAACATTTTTAACCTACCTACTACCGTAGAGAGTAGTTAACAGCCCTAAGTCTGTATAAAATGGGAAGGGAAATGTTTCTGGCTTAGTCTAACGCTGGAACCAATCGCAGTACACAGATGAAATGAACCTGGAACCAACTCGAGTATAGCTCTGGGACGAACTGGGCACCGATTCACAGATTTGGGAACCAATTCCAGTACATCCTTTTCTTTTTTCCTTCAATTACTTAACCATTTTACATACTTTGTACGTTTTCTTAATTTTCTTATTTACAGGTTTGAACCTGATATGTGACACCAATACTGCATAACTCATGAGACAACTAAGCCAGGAGATAATGGGTTAATGTTGCCAGTTCCTTTCCTCCCTCTATTACATACATCGCTGACTAATTCCTCAAATTTTCTTCTTGTATTTTCCTTTTAATTTCTGCTTTCTATTTCTTTCTTGCTTCCTTCCTTCATTTCTTTTTGCATTTCCTCTCTATTTTTCATTATTTACTACAGTTATCAAATTATTATGTTGTTCACATTTCTTTCTTCATTTTTGACGTGAAATTTCTGTATTTCTCCTAAACTCATAGTAAAAAATGAAAGGATTTTGGGAGCGGAAATTCCGACTTCGGTTGCTATGGAAATGTGTTACTTCGCATACGATAAACTTGAAAAATGTTAACGAGCCCATTCCTATATAAAGATGAGTCCACATACAGGGAGAAAACTTGTCTTTCGTACAGGGTGTCCGGGACAAAATTTACCAATAAGAAAGTTCAATAACTCACCAAATAATTTATGGATAAAATGCTCTTTGCGGGAATTGACAAAGGGACTTCCAAAGTTTCGAATGACCACTAATAAACTTCTATGTATGCATTCTTATAGCACGACAAATGTCCAGGCGATATTCAAGTTCTTGCCATGTGTTTCGTAACATCTCTGGAGTGACAGTTGCACAAGCAGCGACAATTCTCCGACGCAGATCCTCCAAATCTGCCACCACAGTCTTGTACACAATATCTTTTATGTATCCCCAAAAAAAGAAGTCCAGTGGGGTTAGGTCTGGGGATCTGGGAGGCCATGCTGTAGGTCCACCTCGACCAATCCATCGCTGAGGAAAGCATTCATTCAAGTGATCTGTAACATGTAATGCATAATGAGGCGGAGCTCCGTCTTGTTGGAAAACATATCCCTGTGGAATTTGAGGAATGGCGTAATTTTGCAGCATATCAAGATACACATTTCCTTTGATAGTGTTTTCCACAAAAAAGAACTGTCCAATCACAGTTTCATGTGTAAGTCCGCACCAAACATTAATCTTAGGGCTGTCTCTTTCCAATTCCCTCACTACATGCGGATTTTCTGATCCCCAGATGAGACAATTATGCCTGTTGACGATCCCACAGACGTGGAAGGTGGACTCATCACTAAACATGACCTTCTGTAGATATCCATTTTGTATATCAATTTTCAACAGCATGTCATTAGCTAAAACATATCGTGCAGGCAACTCGTTTGGTTTCAACTTTTGAACCAATTGAATCTTGTGCAGAACATCGTGGATAGTTGACTTTGGAATTGCAAGTTCCCTGCTGGCACGGCGAACAGACTTACACGGGCTCCGTTGGAAAGCTTGCTGAATTCTGTCGACTTGCGCTTCTGTCACTTTTTTCCCGCGTGGTGTTTTCTCTAGAAGAGAACCGGTCTCAAGAAGCTTTCTATGCCAAGTTGTTATTGTGTGCCTATCTGGTGGTTGCTTCTCAGGCCACTGTTGTCTAAATCTTCTCTCCACTATCTTCGGATACTTGAATTCGGCAAGCCAATAGCAGCGTTGAACTTTTTGTTGCACTGTGAACGCCATTTTAATTACAGCTATGTCGACAACAATGGCCAAATGTTGCCAACATCACACATAAAACTTAAAATGTCCCTCTTTCATTTGCCGCAAATTTCATTATTCTATCTCCATTATTACGCGAGTTATGAAACTTTCTTATTGGTAAATTTTGTCCCGGACACAGTGTATATAAATAACATCGTTGGAAATGTTTATTACAATTCAGGGAGCGGTTGCAATATATTCTAGAAAGACAAACTTATTTAATTGTGCTTTAACACGGACGCCAGACAGATGCGTGCATAATACATGCGTTGACTATTGAAAGTTAATGCAAGGTTGGAATTACTGTACATAGAGAGGGACAAATAATTATATTTACGGCGTATTCCCAGCTGCTTATATAGGCTACAGTATACCAGTAAATTGTTAATTGTCTGTATCTCAAAGAGTTTTTGACTTGTTCCATTAATAATAAATTCTGTTTTAAAACAAATTGGAAGATCGATTATCATACATAGCTTATTTAATTTCGTTCATTAGATTCATATAAGATTCGCAAAACTTTGTTTTATTTGTTCTAATTCCAGTGCACTAATTTTTATATTTACAGATAATGATAGCGATTTCTTTAAATTCCCTATTCAATTTTTCACAAATCAAATATTTTCCATCCATCCATCCATCCATCCATCCATCCATCCATCCATCCATCCATCTACCAATTCATCCACACCAACCCACCCAGCCATCCAGACCAAACTACCTATCCACCTACTGGAGATGAATATACCTAACTGTCGCTCTCGCTAGCTGTGTTCGTTGCACTTGTCTTTCGAGTCTCGTCTCGTAACTCTCGTGTGCTTTGAGTCTCGCTCATCATTCTCGAAACAATATTTAGTAGGAGTGGAAAGATTTCGTAACTTTGAATAACATACATCATTGAAATAAATAACATTGGATATGTTTAATTGATACAAAAAACAAAACAGTATCATAGTTATCAAAATGTTCTGGTTCCAATATCAGATATTAGCCTACTTATGGTTAGAAAAAAATCTTAAATAAATTTGTAATTCTAAGAAAGATAAAACATAATGTTAAATAAAGCGTTAATTTTTTTTTACTCGAGATTGTTCACTTGATCTCAAACACACGAAAAAAAATCCTAACCTTTCAATAAGGTATTAATAAGTATTTAATGAATTTCAATCTTAAGGCATATAAACTTGCAAATATTTATTTGCTATTTAGTGACAATATACGAACGTTTTCGCCGTTTAGGGCATCTTCAGATATAACAAAACATATTATCTGGACCTATAATAGTATATTATGCAAATAACAAGGAAATAGAGAAAAATATATGTGATACATGAAATTCATGAGCTTTATGTTTTGTTATATCTGAAGATGCCCTAAACGGCGAAAACGTTCATATATTGTTACTAAATAGCAAATAAACATTTGCAAGTTTATATGCCTTAAGATTGAAATTCATTAAATACTTATTAATAATTTACCAGGCATATTGATATATTAAAATGAATTGTAAATTACTTTCAATAAGGACCTAGTAATTGAATAAAGACTGGGGAACGAATTATTATACACTTAAAGGTAGATATGATGTTTCAAATAGCCTACTTGTTTGCTTATACATATATTACAGTTTCCAAAACAGATAGTTCAGTCTGGTATAAACAACTGTGGCGATTCAAGGCTGCTTGACGTTCGAGAATTGATCACTCCCGAAGTTCCGATATCTTGAAAATTTGCTTGCAAGCAGTCAGTGACGTAGCCAATTTTGTCGTGCGGGTTTTCGGCTTTGCGGGCGCTTTAGTCTTGCTTTCTCAATCGTTGTTCAACTCTACCTACCTACCTACCAATGCACGTTGGATTATTTTCGTTCATTCACTCATTCACTTGTGTATTAATGCGTTCTTTTTTCTATTGTTCCTATCTTTCTTTCTCTCTACATTTCATCTAACTTATTTTCTTCGTTCTTGTCATCAATTGTTGCCTCTCTTCTTCCTTTTTCTTAGTAAGCTTATTAAATTCAAACTTGTACCGCTCGCCAGAGAAATCGGCAGAGTTTAGAATAAAACGGTTAATAACCATATCAGTTTCAATTAAATGACATTCATAGAATCTCACAATATTTTTAACTTCTTCTATAAGATTTGATCCCAAAAATATTTACTGTCTACATTTTTGACGTGCAGTGGACAAAGCGATTGTCTCCTACAAACAGTTCGCTCCTATGCCTTTCCATTTCGTTACTTCTGGATCAATTCTAGACATGTCGGAATATCACTTTATGTCACATGACTCTGAGTGGTCTGCATATTTAAAGTGAACTGCTTAACTAAACATTCTGACAGACTATTAGTACCACAAACAAGGGGTATCACATCATGTTAATGGCGAAGTCACGTGATGATTCTCATCTTCTGTTGTGTTGTCGTTCGGACAAGCTGCAATTCCTGCGGGAAATATGGGTTTTTGTGAGTTTATTAGGTGGGATCCCTAGAGAGCTCTCCCTCTCTCAGCTTCAGTATACGTCTTGATAACGCAGGGAACCTTTCTAGAGGACATAGAGAACAAGCCACAAAGTAGCATGCTGGTTTAGAGGTCAGATTTTGAGCAACGGTTCCCATGGTGTCTTTCCTTCCTTCCTTCCTTCCTTCCTTCCTTCCTTCCTTCCTCAACAATGTATTATTATCTTGAAGTTCGACTGCTCAGAAAAACTTTGTCTAAAATTTTGACAATTCACAGAAAAAAAAGTACAGCAAATTTTGCATGAGAATGTTATACAGTGTGATTCGTTTGGGTATTGATAGTATTAATTTATTATTACAAAGCCATTATGATAGTATGAAAAATTTCTTGCTGATTACATTATGATTAAAAGACGGGAGTTTCGATATATGACAATCAACAATGCATAATCTGAAAGGACAAATGAAAATCGTAGATAATTAAAATGGCTACTACAAACCAACAACGGGCACAATGTGTTCTTTGGTGTGCTAAATTTCAGTGTGTTCAAAGAGTTCAAAGGCAATTTCGAAGTGATTATGGTGTGCGTAATGTATCTAAATATGATTCCATAATGTTGTGGTATCGAACAATTGTAGATAACAGGTTCTGTGTTAAAAAAAAAATGCAGGAGGTCGCAGGCGAAACCCAATACGAGAAGCAGCTATCTCTTGGCTTGGTCTCCAAACTCCCGAGATCTAACCCTTCCTAACTTCTTGGTGTAGGGTTTTGTTAAAGACATTGTCTTTTCACAGAAACCCAGGAACATTGATGATCTGAGAGTAGAAATTACTCAACCTTTTCAACAAATCACCCCTCTTATGTTACAACGGACATGGCCTGAATTGTATCACGGTTATGAGTTGTGCAAGGTGCGCAATGGGGTCATGTTGAGCTCTGAGAAATCTCCCACCTCACAGTGTTGTATGCACAAAGTTTCAACAAATGAAAGTTCAGTAGTAAATGTTTTACAGTGTTTTTATTTTATCCATACCCAAACGGATCACCCTGTATAGCATCGTAATTCATATTTACCATCGTCATCTTCATCAACAATCAATTTCGTCACAGAATAACACATCGAAGCTTTTGCTTATTTAATACCAGGGTGTTTTAGATATTCTAATGCACTTTTTCTCCCATTACATTCCGCGAGCCACTAGTCCATGTGGAGATTGGCTGCAGTGTAGAAAGCAATCAGGAAAAAATAAATAAAAATTAAATATAAGAATAGAGAAGTTGACAGCCAACAGCATAGAGATTAAATGCAATATTGGAAAATTCAATTCAACCAGAATGTCACTCATAACGTCATATTCACTGCATTTCTTGTAATCCAGAGATCTTACATTGGCATTGAAGTTTCAAGATGTGGAACAAGTCAAGATTTTACAAGATTACAATTTTTGGAAGTGAGGCGTCGATATTATTCATATTATCTGATACTTCCATAAGTCTTCGGTCCTCCGAATAATTTCCTTAAGAATATATTTTTGCCTACGAAATACTGTTGCACTACCAGTTGTCTTTTATCTTGTGTTATGTACTGTGAACAATCGCGTTTCATTTTTGTAAATAGTTACAACATCTATTTCAAAACAATGACAAAATAAATTCAGATATGAACATTGAAGAAAATAAAGATTATCATCGTTGACTGTACTCCTAATATTAACAATAATCTGAACATGCCCAGAAATTTGGGAGAATTCCGTTAACAGGAACGTCAGTTATACTAGTTAATGTTTAAAATAAAATAACAAAGAGGGATGTTTCCTTAATACTTTACAAAATGCAGCATATTTATTGTAAGTTGTTATCCTAATTAAAAATCTTGATAACTTTAAATTAAGTATTTAACACATAAATGAGGAGTTGAATCGAATACGGGCGTAATCCATGTTTTGTCCTTTTCCCATTCAATGCATTGTTAGATTCTCTAGTATGTATTTGGTCACCTTGCAAAGTTTCGATTTGATCTCTCTTTTCTAGTGGTCTAACACAAAATAAAAAGAAATATTATTTATTAAGGAATGTAGTTGAAAGAGCATGATATTGTAAACATGAGTTTCAGCAATAAAGTAAAAGAGAGAGAACATGAAGTTAATAAGTTTGTAAGTTATGAGGGAAACGATTCATCACTGCACAGTGTACTACCACCATTATTAATTTTGAAAAAATAATATATATATATATATATATATATATATATATATTTTTAAATCGTAAAAATATTTTTTTCATATAGCAGAAGGACAATGTTTTACACCTACCAATTTTCATTATTGTACAAGATGAAGGACAGTTTTCTCGGTTGTTACTGTCTATATTCTTTTGTCAACAGGACGCAGCATTTAACAGATTTAGATGTTCCAGCAGTCCCACCAAACCCTGTGAAATCGAGGAAGGAAAATGATGTTAGGAGTCTGTGCATATTACTGTCAGAACAGAAGACATAGGTTACTTTGAACTACTCTTTGCTAAGTTTCATCAATTTACTTAACTTTTATTGTATCTAGTAAATTTTTTCTTAATTTCCTCATCTTTTCTTTTTCTACACAAGTGGAATCTTTAATATTGTTCTGCAAATATGGTTGTTTTTACAAAAAAGAAAGCATTTTACTTGTAATTATTTCTCAGGAATTTTAAAATATGATGAAACACAATGTTGTCCTGAAAACAGTATAAATTGTGTTCATATTCCTTGTGTAATCCTCTCTATTTATTCCTAAACAAGAAATCGCAGAAGGAAATTTGTTCTGTTGTTTTTCCATGCACAGAGTAATTGAATGGAAGAAAGGCCATTCGATGGAATAAGGATAATTGCAACGATATCTAATAACGACTATTTCTTCCTTACTGTATACACATTTATATCAGTTAAAATGTTTTTCAATTAATAAAATATTGAATAACAGCGTGAATGTCCGTTGTTTACTCTGACTAAAAATGTTTTATTTACACAGCTACTCAAATATTTCAAAGGCCTTTTCCTCAAAAATTCAATTTCTGGGTTACCCCCGTTTTCGATTCAACTCCTCAAATGTAAATACAGACGTGGACAAATTATTAACAAAATTGACGATTTTTATGATAATTCTGTTCACAAAATTTGACTTTTTAATTTAGATTACGGTTGATAATTTTGTATATTTCTATCATTAGAATAGACAGAAATATGCAAAAATGTCAACTTTAGTTTAAATTGAAGAGTTAAATTTTGTAAAAATATATAATAAAAATCTTCAATTTTGCTAATAATTTATAAATTAGCAAAAATGTCAACTACAGTCCAAATTGAAGAGTCAAATTTTGTAAAACTATAAAATAAAAATCTTCAGTTTTGCTAATAATTTGAAAATATCCAAAATGTCAACTGTATTCCAAATTGAAGAATCGAATTTTGTAAAAATATATAATAAAAACCTTCAGTTTTGCTAATAATTTGTAAATATGCAAAAATATCCAATGTAGTCCAAATTGAAGAGTTAAATTTTCTACAAATATACAATACAAATCTTCAATTTTGCTAATAATTTGGAAATACGCAAAGATGTCAACTGTAGTCTAAATTGAATAATCATATTTTGTAAAAATATATTGTAAAAATCTTCAATTTTGCTAATAATTTGTCCACGTCTGTAACTATAAACCCAATATACTTCGTAAAACACGGTTCTCGATAATAATGGATATAATAATAATAATAATAATAATAATAATAATAATAATAATAATAATAATAATAATAATAATAATGTTAATAATAATAGACCACTGTGGCGGTTAATCTTACAAAAATTTTTAATCAGTACCGTGCAGAAACTGAGGCTCCACATAAATATCTTTAGGCTCAATGGCATCCTGACACTCGGGATTTGTTGACCCCTGATTATATAACCATTTTCTAGAATTTAATATTCTATTGTCATAGTTTAAGAAATTTCTCACTGCAGTTATATATTTTTCCCTATTTACAATTACTCTGTCTCAAAACAATTCTTGTCAATTTACTCTAAGTGGCAGATCAAAACGGCAACAACTCAAAATACGCCAAAAAAACTTCGAAGTAAATATCTGGGATCATTGTAATTTCTCAAATTCCGTTAATGACGTTTATATGTACTATAAATTTCAAATTCAAGGCATGTTAATTGAATTTTTCACAGCAAGATGAATCTTTAAAATGTAATTATTTCAAAACTTCGAATTGAGTTGTTTCCCTTTCCCTCTTTCGATATTTTGTGAGGATCTATGAATCTAACAAACTTTAAATAATTTTTAATGTATTTTCGAGGATACACGTACTTTTAAAGACTGCAGGAGGATCAATCACTCTGGCAGCAAGGTAATCGGATTGCATCGTGTTAGTCTTGCACTGTTCGCGCTAGATATTTTCTTTTTCCATTTAAACTATTCGTGTTCACTGACAGATATGCCTTTTGATTAAATCTACCTACAAAATAACCAATAAAAAAAGAGGAAAACCTACGGAACATTCGACCGATGGGTCCAGTAATCGCATCCGCTGCATCGTTCCACGGGAGTCGCTCAAGATTGTATCTCATTTCCGGCCTCCATCTTTCATTTTCCTCCATCATCGCCCGCCAATGCGGCCCTGTAAATCTCGTGTGTTCACATCTCCATGGCAACGCATTTTTCAATCTTCACATTTTCAGAGCATTGACGATGAAGTACAGTCTTTTGACGTAAGCAAAGTATACCCTTTCCATTATTTATTTTTTCATATTTGTTTATTTATTTATTTATCTGTCTATTATTTATTCAGCTATTTATTATTCGTGTCCATTTATATATGCAATTATTTATTTTTTATCTATTTATTATTTATTATTCATTAATTAATTAATTTATAATTAATTTATATTCATCCATTTGCATATTACAATTTAATGATTAAGTTTAGATTTCGTCAATTTTTAAATATTTGATGATGCAATACAAGCTAAAACGTTCATATCTGTTTAAGATGTAATAGCAAATAATAAAATTTGCAAATAGATAAATCATATTGATTGAGCATTTAAAATAAATTTATCATTTACACTGGGCTGCGATTCCAATAATAATATTTGTCGCAAATATTCAGTTTACTAGGGTTCGATTCGCAACAGGATAACTGATATTTATCCATTTTTGACAGACGCTGTATATTAATATTTTCCTAGGTTGAATTCAGTAATTACCTTGCGCCAAGTTGATAACAGGACACTCCCGCTGATTGCACTATAAACTTCTGATCTTAATTTACTATCCTCACAAGTTTGAAGACGGGAAGGACTGAAGTATTCAATCCTTCAATGATTATAATAGTGGTTTAATCATTTTATATATTTATGTATTTTCTGATTTATCTAAAGCATTTGACTGTGTAGATAACAATGTATTGATGAATAAATTCAAGTGTTAAGATATTACAGAATATATCTTAGGTTCTTTACACCTTACATGTTAAATACGAAACAAAAAGCGGAAATAAACTAGTATACCAAATAACAACTCACTCACAGAGAATTTAAGAATATTAAACACGGAATTTCCCAAGGCTCAATTTTGGATGCATTATTATTGTTTCTAGTTTAAATTAATTCTGTAATCTCTAAAAAAAATGATTTTGTGCTGGTAATTTTATTTGCAGATGATACAAAAGTAATAACCTCACGTAAAAATGTAATCAGTTCACAAACACTTTTAATACAGTGTTAAACCTAATGGATGAATGGATTAGAGCTAGTAAAATAGTTGATAAATGCAGTGTAATCAAATTTAGTATTTGCCTAAAGTACATGTGACTGATCGCATATTATCTGTAGGTACAAAGTGTATTTCTTTGGAATTGGATTATCACTTCAACTAGAAAAAGTACACACAGAATATGTTACTCCCAAATCGATCTCTGCATGTTATACATAAAAATCCTCATTTTCTATCGGCGATATAAACACACTTAAAATAGCATACGTACCTTACATAAGTTCATTCTATAATTAGCCTATATATGGATAAATAAAATCTGGGAACTAATCTGAAGCTAAACATATTTTTGTTTTACAAAAGAAAGTCCTAAGGATAGTAGCAGGTGTGCATAAAGAGATATTTTGTACGTAAGTGAACGGGTGAATGGAAAAAGGATAATATTAAAAAATTGTGGAAAATAAACTGAGATAGCCGTTCTTTAAAAGCTACATACTGAGTGTGAAGAGCACAATATTCTCGTCTCGCTTCGTTACATTGACCTTCAAAAATTGGTTGAGTGTTAGAAGAAAAATATGCCGTGAAAATTACCTGTTTTTTACTACAACTGTTTTCCCGTTATACCTGACTTTTTGTGTTAATTTAGCGGGTAAAATTTAATAAATGTATATTGCCGATGTATGTAGTACGTTTAGCAATCAGAGCCTCAATATAACCTCGTTTTACATTGATAATATAGCAATTAACGACTTTTGCACTGTTTCATAGAGGGTTTTTAATAATCTACTTGACAACACTGGTCACTTATCAGTAAACAGCTGGGTTTGTGTTACATTCTCTGTGATATTATCTTGTGTTTCAAGTTTTTTTATGAATTTTAAATTATTTTCAGTATACAGTTTATATTTTTCAAGTTTTAATTCACAAATAAATATTATTTTGTTATGATACAATTATTGAGAACCTTTTATCATCCAATCTGCTGTCAAAAAATCTGAAAGTAAGAATTTATAAAACAGTTATATTACCGGTTGTTCTTTATGATTGTGAAACTTGGAGTCTCACTTTGAGAGAGGAACATTGGTTAAGGGTGTTTGAGAGTAAGGTGCTTAGGAAAATATTTGGGGCTAAGAGGGATGAAGTTACAGGAGAATGGGGAAAGTTACACAACGCAGAACTGCACGCATTGTATTCTTCACCTGACATAATTAGGAACAGTAAATCCAGACGTTTGAGATGGGCAGGGCATGTAGCACGTATGAGCGAATCCAGAAATGCATATAGTTTTAGTTGGGAGACCGGAGAGAAAAAGACCTTTAGGGAGGCCGAAACGTAGATGGAAAGATAATATTAAAATGGATTTGAGGGAGGTGGGATATGATGATAGAGAATGGATTAATCTAGCTCAGGATAGGGACCAATGGCGGGCTTATGTGAGGGCGGAAATGAACCTCCGGGTTCCTTAAAAGCCAGTAAGTAAGTAAGTAAGTAAGTAAGTAAGTAAGTAAGTAAGTAAGTAAGTAAGTAAGTAAGTAAATAAGTAAGTAAGTATGATATAATTATTAGCAATTTTACGTGCTGTAACATCACTGAGTGCAGAATTGATAACATTCCAGCGCATTTAATTCTTAATACTCGTAGTTTATAAATAATTAGCTCTTTTATTTGATATTTTGTGAGTGAATACTTACTGACAAGGCGTACAATCTCCTAATAATAAACTTTGAAATAAATCTTACAGTTTCACCAGTGAAGCGTTTTTTTTTTGTGTTTTTTCTAGAAGCTGAGGTAACTAAAATATTTCCACCGGCGTAGCTCAGTCGGTTAAGACACTTGCCTGCCGATTCGGAGTTGCGCTTGGGCGCGGGTTCGATTCTCGATGGGGCTTATGACCTGGTTGGATTTTTTCTCAACCGTAAAGCAAATGTCAGGTAAACTATGGCGAATCCTCGGCCTCATCTCGCCAAATATCTCTCTATCGCCAATATAAGGCACAAATGAGATCTCCTATCATACTATCTGTTAGTCTCAGTTGTTAGGTCTATACAAGAGCTCACTGTATATGTATTACAGTCCTCAATGCATTGACTATTGTATTAAAACTTTGAAGGGCAACAAAACAGGTTTATATCAGAATTAAAAGAATTTCCCAATATGCATACCAGAATATACGGAATTACAAGTATGGACACTTCGCGTCGGTGCCTTTGATGTAACAGGACTGATTTCAATGACCTTCAAACCAGCTTGAGCGTGAGATTCTGCTTTTTCCCCAGAGTTGGCGCAGACATCACACCAGTTAGCAGTCGACACAGTGGAATATAACAGACATGCAATTAATACATCTAGGTACATTATGTACTGAAATAAAATAAATTGGACCGATGAAATGATAAATCCGTCATTATTTGTAATGTCTAGACTCTAGAGTTCCTGCATAATGGGAGTTGAGACTTTGACTTCATCAACAATTAAAATATGTAATGATATGATAGCGCTGAAAATAGGAAAACAAAACTCCTATCAGAAGTAAAAACCATACGTCTATATATTGTATACAAATATTAAACGAATTTGATTCATAATTTTATAATGTATTATATTATTTTATAATATAATTAATTATATATAAAACATAAAAAAATTTTATTACAACTAGTTTATCATTAAGAAAGAAGGAAAAACTGTTAACTTGAATTTATTTTAAGCAAAGCGTTAGTGGATTATGCAATATGTTAGGCGATGTGTTTGGATCCTGTGTCTCAACTCTTATATTCAATAATTATTATCTTAGCGTGTGCTCGATTACACTAAGCTCTAGCGCTTGAAAGTGGAACTAACGCCGGCGCACAGAGAAACAAAACAGAAAAATTCGCTCAGTGTCCTTTCTATATAATCCCTATTCGCTGTGCATACCTTCTGTTTATATTACATACTGTTTAAATTTGTAAATTAAAATACTCTGTTTACTTTATGTTGTGTATGTTTGTATAACTTTGGACATGTTTCATATTTGAGGTGTTCAGAAGTTAACATGATTAACTCCTTTTCCAAAGATTTTGAGATATTCAAGGTTAAAGTTGAATACACATAATTAATTCTGTGATGTAGTTAAGAAGAATACTGCATTCTGTGGGCTTTTTACTGAACTATGAAGTTAATCACATTGACCACTGAAAATATGGTCAATTTAATACATTGCCAACTTAGCAACTCTGAAATAACCAAAAATGGAGTTAATCATGTTGACTTCTGAACGCCTCATTTCAGAGTTATAATGCTGATATAAAGTCTATGAAATACGTATAATAAATGAAATACAAATTAAAATGATGATTCCTAGGAATTTGATCCATTCTATCTACATATAGTGAATTAGAGCAAGTACAGTTTGTTAGAATACATAAAACTTTAAAGAAATAAAGTGTACAAACAAGCAGAACTTCAGTGTCTAATTCCGACAACTGGTTCTGTTTAAGGACTCCAATTGTTAAATTACCAATAAACTTAAACAACGCTATGGCAGTGACCACCCGAAAAGCTGCAATTAATCACATTTAAATAAGGATTTGTACATTGGAACAGAGAAAGTCTCATTGTCTCCACATAAATAAAACCACTCGCAATAAATCCTACACGCCTATATACACATGGTTTGAGGGTAACAAACCCATATAATACGCGTTGTACATAAAAAAAGAGACGAGATTAGGTATCAGAATTCCAGAGGGTGTTACGCTGTCGCATCCATCTTGTATTGCCTGGCCGTATCTTTACAAAAACCTAAGCTTAAACAGCTACCCACTGCCCCTGCTGGCCGTCCTTGCCTTGCAGCTATATAATTTAGACGTTTACACCATCATAAATTCATGTTATTAGGTGAGATAGGGGTATTATGTACAGAGATGACAAATGGGGTCTTTTTACAGGTACGCTCTGCACAGCTGAATCATCTTCCACATTTTTCTTCTTCTTCCGCTACAACATGTTTCTGAATATGCAGTTCAAGTTATTTTCTCTTGTATTATCTATTTAACAGCGATCTATCAACTACTCTCAGTGAATAACTGCCCAATGTTGATGAAATAATATTTTAATCCCTACCATTTTGTCCTCATGTGAGATGAACTACCTAGAAATTCTACGTAATTAGCAGAATCGCTCGTCATGTGATCAGCATGACGCAAGGCTTAAGGCAACACAAATTAAAACGCAAAAAACACACTGAGTCCCTAAGTAAGGCAGATACATCTCATTTTTTTCTTATTGCGTCGTTAACGGTGGCCTAGTAACTACCACGTGTATATTTAGACCTGCAGTTACAACACGATGTGAAAGCCACCGGCGTGTTCTGGAATAGAGTTTGGGACTCGTGCGTCGAGATTGCTCTCGGTCGTCAGTTCGAATACCGCTTGGACTGTTCATTTTAAGTGCAATTTTTTCGAGATTTTCCTCAATCCTCTATAATTCCATGACGAATCATCGAATTCATCTCATCAAAATACAGCCTCACTACCACCAGTTTCATCCATGAAGACTGTAAAGTATAACCAATAACAAAAAATCCCGCGGAAAAAAAGTGAAAAGGAAGGATAACAAGGAGAAGACAAAGAAGAAAAGAAGAATGCAAATAAAAAGAGGAGAATACAAGCAGAAAGAGGGGAATACAAGGAGAACAAGGGGAATACAAAGAGAACAGGGCGAATACCAAAAGAACAGAACGAAGACAAGGCGAACATAAGAATATTTATTGAATGAGTGTCAGTCAAAATGGCTTATCAATATTCATAATATAACAACAAATATATTACGACTAGGCTCAAATTCCAGTTAATAAATATACTTACTATCTAATTTTCAACCCAAGTCGAAGGATCTATTTGAAACAATTCCGACGTCTACTGATAAATGAAGTAATTCAATTTAATATTGGAATTAACATGAACAACAAGATCATATTACTTTGCTACAATTACAACTTTAATAAAAGAAGAAATGATTGACATACATGACACACAACGACACATACCATTAATTTGCAAAATGCAGAAAGATTTATGCGATCATGTGCAATACATTAATAAAAGTATAATTTCTGAATTAATGAGCCTTAAATACAGATGTAACATTAATAGAAATTTAATCTGTTTTAATGTACATAATTATTGTAATTTGCTTATGTTTATTAAGAGGTTTTAATTATTATTATAAAATTGAAGTAGATTTCGAATATTATTTTGGTTTTAACCATTAAACAAATAAATTAATCGAAAGCTAGAATTAACACAACTGTCATTTATTTACTTAATTTTTATGTATTGTTTTAATATGTTTACTTTAAGATTGTTTAATTATCTATTTAATGGTTATGCCAATATCAGTAAAATTTTAATGTATCACTTCACATATTTTGAATATATGCCTGAAGTTGCCTAAATAGGTGAAAACGTTAGCAACATCATATTAACTTCAATGAATTATTTATATGTATAAATATTTGTTGTTGTTTTTTAAATACTGATAAGTTATTTTTACTTAAACTAATTCAATAAATATTCTAATATTATATTTGACTTATCTAAATACAACTACAATGTTTTCCAAGAAAAGGAGAAAAGGCAAAGATAAGAGTACAGAGTGAAAATGAGGAGAACAAGGGGAATACAAAGAGAAAAAAATAAATACAAATGAAACTAGGGAAATATAAGAAGTACAAGGGAAATGCAATGAGCACAAGGTAAATGCAAGCAGTAGAAGGGGAATGCAAAGAGGACAAGGGGAATGCAAGGAAAACAAGTGGAATACAATGATAGCAAGGAGAATGCAAGGACAGCAAGGCGAATGCAAGATACAAGAGGAATGCAAGGATAACAAGGGGAATGCAAGGAAAACAAGTGGAATACAATGATAGCAAGGAGAATGCAAGGACAGCAAGGCGAATGCAAGATACAAGAGGAATGCAAGGATAACAAGGGGAATGCAAGGAAAACAAGTGGAATACAATGATAGCAAGGAGAATGCAAGGACAGCAAGGCGAATGCAAGATACAAGAGGAATGCAAGGATAACAAGGAGAATGCAAGGAAAACAAGTGGAATACAATGATAGCAAGGAGAATGCAAGGACAGCAAGGCGAATGCAAGATACAAGAGGAATGCAAGGATAACAAGGGGAATGCAAGGAAAACAAGTGGAATACAATGACAGCAAGGAGAATGCAAGGACAGCAAGGCGAATGCAAGATACAAGAGGAATGCAAGGATAACAAGGGGAATGCAAGGAAAACAAGTGGAATACAATGATAGCAAGGAGAATGCAAGGACAGCAAGGCGAATGCAAGATACAAGAGGAATGCAAGGATAACAAGGGGAATGCAAGGATAACAAGGGGAATACAATGATAGCAAGGAGAATGCAAGGACAGCAAGGCGAATGCAAGATATAAGAGGAATGCAAGGATAACAAGGGGAATGCAAGGAAAACAAGTGGAATACAATGATAGCAAGGAGAATGCAAGGACAGCAAGGCGAATGCAAGATACAAGAGGAATGCAAGGATAACAAGAGGAATGCAAGGATAACAAGGGGAATGCAAGGAAAACAAGTGGAATACAATGACAGCAAGGAGAATGCAAGGACAGCAAGGCGAATGCAAGATACAAGAGGAATGCAAGGAGAACAAGGGGAATGCAAGGAAAACAAGTGGAATACAATGATAGCAAGGAGAATGCAAGGACAGCAAGACGAATGCAAGATACAAGAGGAATGCAAGGATAACAAGGGGAATGCAAGGATAACAAGGGGAATATGAGCAGAAAAATGGGAATACAAAGAGAACATCAAGGCATCGAAAGTTAAGTAGACTATGTCAGAATCCTTAAAGAAATCTTATCCAAAGTAAGAGCATAAAATGAAGGGGAGACTTTTAGACTGCAGAGTGCAGTTAAGCAAGGAGACAGCTTAGACTTCGAACAGCTTCATTTCTTATTCCGTCTGTCCATTTCACACTCTCTATTAATCTCCACATCTACATTTCAAATGCTTCTAGTTGTTTCTCTTCACTTCATTGTAATATCCATGTTTCTATCCCATACAGTGTCATACTCTACACAAATCACATCACTAGTCTCTTCCTTAGTTCTTTTTTCTATTAAAAACTTTCTTTGCCATTACTGTTCTCCTTTTCACTTCCTGACAACAACTCACGTTCCTACTTATTGTACATTCCAAGTTTTTTAAGCTGTCCATTAGATCCACTACCTCTTTACGAATTCGCACGTTTACCTTCTTTACTTTACTTCCGAAAACCTTCATATTAATCTTGATTGCTTTTTTCCGTACATAGCTATTGTGACAATGCGATGTATTTGTCAATGGAAAAATTCTAAATGCGAATTCGAATGACAAAGTAAAACCATTGCCCAAAGCAGTAGGTTTCATCCACGTAATACAGCGGTGACCAAACTGGGTATCGAGATTACATCGTGCAATCAAAGGCATTCATAGTGGTAAGGGGATTTTCCTGTACATTGCTCTCTGTCTCACTCACGTACTGATGGTAAGCAGTGTCGGTACCATGTCGCTCTACAAACCTTCTGTCTCTAAGATCAGGAACAGAAGGTTTCGTACAGAATGGGAAGAGGAATTTATTCGCTGTTTGTCGGAGAAAATGTAGTATGTTGCTTTGCTCAATGGTTCAATTAATAGTAGTATGTAGAAGCGACATTACAGAGCATTACGCTGAATACACAGGCATAACAGGTATTATTATTATTATTATTATTATTATTATTATTATTATTATTATTATTATTATTATTGATAGAATTACTATATCTCCATCTTAATTACTTTTTTAAATCGTTTGATGACTACACTAGTCTACAACATTTTTTGTACCGACAAACAGAATGCTGATTATTACCAAGTCTGATGCGCTGATTACGAATATGTAATCAGATTTTGCCCATCACGTCAGGTTTCAGAGCACTGCAACAATGTTATATTTTATGAATAGCCATAAATACAGTGCGGGCGGGAAGTAACTAGGTATTATTAATTGGCTGTAGAATTTTTAATATCGATGGAACCATAATGAAAATTGTGTGTATATACAAATCATTTAATAGAATTTGAACTTTTGTTCGTCCGTAGTATAGATGACTGCCGTGAGGGGCAGTTCGCGCAACAATAGCAAAGATGGTCGATCACCTATGTGTTCGCGAGAGTGCGCAGATTGCTGCTCGCTATGAAGTGTGCATTTCCGTTGTTTTCGTTCGAGATGGTGCCATATGGAGAAAGGAAGGAATGCCATAATCCGTCCAGAGACGATAAAGAATTGGAATCACGGATTCGGGGCATTATCACCAATGCCCCACGCAACTTCCTCCAGAAGACTGTGGATTCCATTACCGGCCGCTTGAGGAAATTGGTGGAAGCCACAGATGCCTACGTTTAATTTTGATATATGCATACGTATTCCCATTTAGCAAGGTACACATGAAATAAATTTCAATAATTTAATGTTGTAAATATAGAATTTATACACATTTTTCAATACCTAGTATATATGTAGCAGCGCTTCTTTGGTTTCTATCCATTATGCCAAGACCCTCTTCACTTGACACATCTGAATCATGGTTTGTTGATATTTGAAAGGTAAGACAGACTTATAGGGTACCTGGTAATGAAAACAGAGACAGGCTGTACTTTGTTTAGTTCGAGTGTAGAGGTTTTGTTAGTAGTGTGAGCTATTCTGTGTGAAATGAAATGAAGAAGCAAAGGCGTAGTTTTAAAAACTTTCCGAACCAATGGTATGGTGTGAGCAAAAAAAACCACTAAGATGATTGTTATTTCTGCTTAATCAATGTTACTGGATTTTCTTAAAAAAATAAGAGACTCATTCAGTATCCTAATCTCCCGTCAGCTATAAGACTAATACCTCACGGAGAAAATTTACCTGTTCCCATTCCACCTTCTACATACCAATAAGAATCGGAATCTGACATAACGTCATCTGATGATGTGCAGCCCTCTACACCAAGGGATGACGTCTACATCCCAGATGAAGAGAGAGAAGAAAAGCCACATTTAATAACATAGGTATAACTCAATAGTTGGTATACGTGATTTGTACTTAACTAAACAGCTGACTGAGCTTCTAGGATCTCGTCTTCAGGAATGGAAGGTGCTGGATAAAGATGCTAATGTTTCAGTATTTAGAAACATAAATAAGGATCTACCATTTTTCATAGTTAGTCTACAGGTTCTGGAGTTTGAGCATGCAGCGATGTAAATGGACAGATTAAAACTAGGTATTACACATAATGCTGAAGAGCGGCGCTTATTTAAAGATGCTTCTAAAATTAGTCTGAAAGCCATTTTGTTACACAATTGCAATAAACTTCCCTCCATATCTGTAGCATACAGCGCAGCAATGAAAGAAACATACAGTACAAAAACATGTGTCGTATTCTTGAAGCCATTAAAATATGAAAACCATTGTTGGCTTATTTGCGGGATCTTAAAGTCTTCTACATGGAATGCAGAGTGGATTCACTAAATATCCTTTGGGACAGCCGAGATACTCAACATCACTATACAGTCAAGGAATGGCCAAGAAGGGAAGATTTCACTCCTGGAAAACACAATGTAAAATTTAAACCTTTAGTGGACCCTCAAAAAATATATCTCCATCCTTTACACATTAAATTAGGGCTCATGAAGAACTTTATGAAAGGTATGGACACAACAGGCGAAGGTCTGAAATATCTAAGAAGAATATTCCCTAGTTTGAGTGATACAAAATTAAAAGAAGGAATATTCATTGGACCTCAGATTAAAAAAGTAATGGGTGACCAATTTTTTTTTAGAAAAAAATTAACTCCAAACGAACGTGCAGCATGGGACTCATTTAAAAGTGTTGTCAATGGGTCCCTCGGCAACAAGAAGGAAGAAAATCATGACGAATTAGTTCAGAATCTCTTTCAAAATTATAAGAATTTTGGATACAGGATATCTGTCAAATTCACTTCCTACATTCTCATTTAGATTTCTTTCCTAAAAACTTGGGTGCAGTGCGTGACAAGCAAAGGGAACGCTTTCATCAAGACATTTTACAGATGGAACAGCGTTATAAAGGGAGATGGATCAATCTATGATGAGTGATTACTGCTGGTTCATACAAAGAGAGAATACTACAACATACACAAAAAAGTGTTTTAAAGCGATGCCTGCCTTCCACTACGTAAATGTAAATAGCCATTTACATCATTATAACATGAAGGATACTTTATTTTTAATACTAACACCACTATAATAGTGGAAGACTATGTTTGTGCAGTCTGCATTAGATATTAAAAATGTGGAACTGCTTAGTTAGTATCGAACTTTTCAGAAGTGTAATAAGGGTAATAACTGAAAATCTGAGGGTGCTGTTGAAAAATGGGTTCCATTTTTGGATTCAGCATGGCAAATATGTGGATAGTAACAATGTTTCATTTCGGCACAATTTTCAAAGTTAAAATTTGTAGACTAGTGCTATTATCAGTTATTTACTGGTTACTGATTTAATAATAATAATAATAATAATAATAATAATAATAATAATAATAATAATAATAATAATAATAATTATTATTATTATTATTATTATTATTATTATATAGAGAAACTGACTGAATATTACGTGCTAGTATAGTAATGAAGTGAGCTATTAAACTTCAAGAACTAAAATCAGCCTTCAATCATCGTCATGAAGAGAAAGATGACATAAATGAATGTAAGGAAGCCAGCTATCTAGTGGCGAACGAAATAGCTCGTTCTCTTAAGTCTTCCAACGAAGGAGAGTTTTATAAAAGCGTAATGATCAAGACGGCTGAAATAATTTTTCCAATGAAATTTGTTAATTAATTTTGAAAAAAACTGCGCATTTCTCGACTAAATATCCAAAAGAGAATTCAAGAAATTTCTAATTGTATTCATTGAGAATATTTAAAAAAAAAAAAAAGAAAGAAAGAAAATTTGTATACTTTTTATTGGTTCTAGACGACAGTAGTGACATTACTGATACAGCAAAGCTTGCTATTTTTATTCACAGGGTTTATGAAGAAATCAATTTAAGTGCACAAACCACCACTGGTTGTACTTTCATGCCATGTACCTCTCCCCCGTCTCCTTACTTCTTAGACTGTCTCTCGCGTGTAATCACTGCTTTTCGAGTTTTGGTCACCGCTGATGTAATACATCCAATTATTCATAAATGAAGACGAATAAAGGTAAGACTCTACTCTCGTTGACCTTTTCTCAACTCTTGAGGATATTTGCCAACATGGCAGATATATTGGAGGTAACCGATAGAGAATAATGGGAGCATGTCGAAATCATAGTCATCTATAGCAGCGCGAAAGTTGATGTACGTACACGAGGTGCACAGATAATGATATTGGTTTAAGCAGAGACCAGATAAGAAGATACAACTCTCCAGAAACGAAAAGCAACAAACCCATGAACCAACATTTGGAATAACTCTTAATTGGTGACAATAACGATAATGACAACACGTTAAAAATTATGAATAACGACTGTAAAAAGAGAGGCATACAGAGTAAATATCAGGCATTGAAGTTACAGGTATGTTGAAGTAAGGTTGTTGTATCAAAGAAGGCCCAGCTCTTACAAAATCCATCCCTTCTTGTGTTAAAAGCATATGCGATATCTGCTAAATAACAACAGTGATTGGACTCTCTACTAGTGCTCAATTAACAGTGCTAATATCACATATCGGCTATAACTGGTTTGTCGTTATCGTATGTTGCTGTGTTTGAGTTGTTTGTGTGGATAATTAGGGAAAGTGTTGTTTTACGTATCTCTACAGTCATTTTTAACTAATATTTCAGGTATTATACAATTTTGGAGAGCTGTTTTATTCATTTTGAAGATAATATAATTAGATTTAAGATATAATTCTGGCACGGAAATAACGAGGAAAAGACTGAAGAAAAACTGCAGGTCTCTAATAAGGCCCGGGTGGGCCTTGTTTGATGCATAAGTGTCAGAACGATTACACGTTCAAGATTTGGTGAGCTGTTTTCATCTGCTTGGCTCAGAGCAATGACTCCAAGTAATTTGATTCCAAGGTTTCGAAGAACAGGAATTTTTCCTTAGCTATTCCTGAATCTGCGACCTGTTGAAGGAAACTCAGGTTCAAATGCAGATGTAGGTACTAGATCTGACATCCAACGAAGAGGCAGAAGTTGATAATCCTGATGATATCACTGATCTAAGATCAGCAATCATTAACAGTGAAGAATCTCCAAACATCCCTGTAATCAACAACGATGATGACAGTCCTGGGCCTTATTTAGAAACCATGCTATCAATACGGCCCACATAATAACTAATTTTGAAATAATTACCATGGCCAAAATTTTAAAAACATACATTTAGAACATTTTTTTTTTTCGAAGAGAGTAGACTAACTCAATTCTGAACATAAGAAATAACGATTTTCCATATTTAACCATTAAAAACATAGATGATCCCGAACTTTAGATGGGCCTTGTTTGATACATATACGTTATTATTATTATTATTATTATTATTATTATTATTATTATTATTATTATTATTATTATTAATTTTTGGCATTCACAAAAAGGAAAACTTTCTCTGTACTTCGTTCAGCGAGAAAGTGAAACATGTTATGTCTGCGACCAGAGCTGAAACCAAAGCATCAGTCAGAGTGACTGATCGTTCTATTTAATAGTGACGGCCAGAGCACTTTGCGGGATCGCGGTGCTTATGCTGATTAATGGCGAATTGTGAAGCATTAGGAAAAATTAGGCTTGTCGCTGCCTATTTATGGGCCCAGCATGATCACACCACAAAGCTTGTGTTATTTGTGTGTTTATTTTCCACTTGCTCTCTCAGCGGTATAACTTTCCCTCGTTTCCGGAATAACTGAGGCTGATATAGCCTACACAGTCCAGAAAAACAAACAAGAAGTTCATGTGCAAACCTGCAGCCTAAATTCCAGATTATCATGGATTAAAGTTAATATTATTCATAATCTGTCATCTCAAGTAGGCATTGATTAGAATGACATTTCATGCTTTCAAGTTAATCTCAGCTCCATCGATGACAATTTTCAATTTGTGCATTTGTTACAGTGCGTAGCAAAATTGTCTCCGCGTGGGTGCGCTTAAGTTGGCAACACTAAGGCAAGGCAACGGAGCATTGACCTTGGGCAGGTAGTACTCTTGAACTGGATAGCATTCAGCGTATTACGAATCTCACCGGACCGGCGGACAACAATGACGTCACGCTGCAGCGAAATAGGAACAAAACTGCTGGAAGGATCGATGGCTGTCATGGCGACTGTACAAGTTGTTGTCTGTGCTACGCTAGCAAAATTTTGCGAAATTTCCGTACTGCCATCTCGTTCAAAGAAAAGAGAGCATAAAGAATTTATTTCTTCAGCCGGTAGTAATAACTGGTCCGTTGATATGTTTGCTCATAACCCATTAACATACTATTGTTTTTACGTTGTGCTCATTACAAACAATACAACAGAACCAAAGCAGAACACACCGCCATGACACAACAGTGCACTATGTCATTCGTCTGCTAATTCCCGCCCTATACTAGAACCAATCAGATTTACTGATGGCGGCTGATGGAGACTGCCATCACCTATGTAAGCTGATGGCACCGGTGCGACACCGGTGGAGCATCAGTGAAGCCATCGGTGAAATTCGGAACACTGTGATGCCGTCAGATTGCTCACCGCTGAGATTCGGGATACGCTCATTTCAGCTTAGTGTGGAGATTTTGCTTGTAATATGTGGCTGCCAAGTTAACTGAGTATAACTGAGTGTGCTAGCACAACTATCTCGCTGCGGAGAGACTTATGATACGCAGAGTACTTATGTATACATCAGTGTATATGTTTACACTAGCGTATAGGGAATTATACTGTAAGTGTGGATTCTGCGCATCGGTACCTTTGATGTAGTAGTGCCTTATTTCAATGACCTTCAAACCAGCTCTATCTGCATCAGTTGGAGATTCTGCCTTTTTCCCTAGATTTGGCGCTGATATCGCACCAGCAGTCGACAGCAGAAGCATTTTTCAGCAGACTTGCCAGCGAATAAGCATTGTTATTGCGGGTTCTCTATTATACTGACCTCTAGCGTTTGAAAGTGGAATTATACGTTAACGTAACGAATACGCGCAGAAAAACAGACCAGGGAAATACGCTCAGTGTCCATTCTTTACAATTCCTATTCGCTGGTTACACATTGCATGGTTTTCAATGATGGTCCATTATTATAGATGGTTGAATTACATTCTAGATTTCCTATAACTTCTATTACCTAATAATAATAATAATAATAATAATAATAATAATAATAATAATAATAATAATAATAATAATAATAATAATAATTATTATTATTATTATTATTATTATTATTATTATTATTATTATTATTATTATTATTATTATTATTATTATACCTACTTACTTACAAATGGCTTTTAAGGAACCCGCAGGTTCATTGCCGCCCTCACATAAGCCCGACATTGGTCCCTATCCTGTGCAAGATTAATCCATTCCCTATCATCATATCCCACCTCCCTCAAATCCATTTTAATATTATTCTCTCATCTACGTCTCAGCCCCCCCCCCCCAAAGGTCTTTTTCCCTCCGGCCTCTCAGCTAACACACTGTATGCATTTCAGGATTCGCCCATACGTGCTACATACCCTGCCCACCTCAAACGTCTGGATTTAATGTTTCTAATTATGTCAGGTGAAGAATACAATGCGTGCAGTTCTGCGTTGTGTAACTTTCTGCATTCACCTGTAACTTCATCACTTTTAGCCCCAAATATTTTTCAAAGGATCTTATTCTCAAACATCCTTAATCTCTGTTCCTCTCTCAAAGTGAGAGTCAAAGTTTTACAACCATACAGAACAACAGGTAATATAACTGTTTTATAAATTCTAACTTTCAGATTTTTGGACAGCAGACTGGATGATAAAGAGCTTCTCAACCGAATAATAACACTCATTTCCCATATTTATTCTGCGTTTAATTTCCTCCCGAGTGTCATATATATTTGTTACTGTTGCTCCAAGATATTTGAATTTTTCAACCTCTTCGAATGGTAAATCTCCAATTTGTATGTTTCCATTTCGTACAATATTCTGGTCACGACACATAATCATATACTCTGTCTTTTCGGGATTTATTTCCAAACCTATAGCTTTACGAAGTAAAATTCCCTAATCGTTTGTGGATTTTCTCCTAACATATTCACGTCATCCGCAAAGACAAGAAGCTGATGTAACCCGTTCAATTCCAAACCCTGTCTGTTATCCTGAACTTTCCTAATGGCATATCCTAGAGCAAAGTTAAAGATTAAAGGTAATAGTGAATCTCTTTGATTTAGCCCGCAGTGAATTGGAAAAGCATCAGATAGAAACTGGCCTATACGGACTCTGCTGTAAGTTTCACTGAGACTCGTTTTATTTTATCCAACTAGTTCCTTGAAATAATAATAATAATAATAATAATAATAATAATAATAATAATAATAATAATAATAATAATAATAATAAGCACCATCATTACAGTCATAGTCAAAGTATATAGGATTAAGGCCTGTGTCAACCATCTTTTCGGAGGTCTCGACTCTTTTTCGTCTTTCGGATTAATGTCAAATTTTGTCAACTCAAAACAAGCAAAATGCGCAACATCGGACCAGAGCGTGCCGTCCTCGTTAGAGTATGCAACACAACAATCGATGCGAGTTCACGCAGAGTCTAAATGGAGGATTTATGTAACAAAGCAATTGTAGGAGGGGCGCTCATACTCGGTCCCGCCTCGATTACTCAATTCCCACTACAATCTATTTAAACCGCGCGACGCAGTTGATGCAGTAGCGGGTTGCAAGAAATCAGACCAACCTGGAAGGAGGCGCCCTACCATCAGACATGGGATCGCGTGGCGGACGGCATCCACTAAAGACCAGTATTTATAAAATATCACATATTTCAAGAGACAGACTGCCCATAAAGTATACAGAGTAAATCCTAAGTGTCATTAATATCTTGGGTTTATTCTTTGAGGTATTTCAAACAAAAAATTTTAAAACAATTTTGCAAGTTTTTCCTTTTTTTCCGACATAAAAATTTTATTTATATTAAACATTTCATAGCATGTTTTAGAAAAGCTATTGAATTAATTCGCAATATGCTCATTCAATTTAAGAGAACAGCGTATAAATGTTTTAAATCAGCAGAATTATCTGTTATGTTTATTATTAATTATTAACAGAGAAAATATCTCTCCGGCTCTAGGGACAATTCAGGATCTTCAATTCTACGCACTGAATGCTTTACCACTGAGCCACTGAGCATGGAATAAAAAGAAGCAGAATAGAATACAAAAATCAGAATGGAATACAAGAAAGAAAATGCAACAAAATAAGTAGAATAGAACACAATAAGAGAACTGGAACACAAGGGGCAGAATGGAATACAAGAAGCAAAATGCAATACAGAAAGCAGAATCGAACAGAAGAAGCAGAGTGGAACACAAGAAGAAGAAGAATGAAACACAAAAAGAAGAATGGAATAGAAAAGGCAGAATGTAATCAAGAGCCTGAATGGAATACAAGAATAAGAATGCAATACAAGTAGCAGAACGGAATATAAGATTCAGAATGGAATACAAGAATCAGATTGGAATACAAGTAGCAGAATGGAATACCAGTAGCAGAATGAAATACAAATAGCAGAATGAAATACAAATAGCAGAATGGAATACAAGATGAGGAATGGATTACAGATATCAGAATAGAATACAAGAATCAGATTGGAATACAAGTATCAAAATGGAATACCAATAGCAAAATGAAATACAAATAGCAGAATGGAATACAAGATGAGGAATGGATTACAGGAATCAGAATAGAATACAAGAATCAGATTGAAATACAAGAATCAGATTGGAATACAAGTAGCAAAATGGAATACAAATAGCAGAATGGAAAAGATCAATCAAAATGGAATACAAATAGCAGAATGGAAAACAGGAATCAGAATGGAATACAAGAATCAGATTGAATCAGATTGAAATACAAGTATCAGATTGAAATATAAGTAGCAGAATAGAATACAAATAGCAGAATGGAATACAAATAGCAGAATGGAATACAAGATGAGGGATGGAATCAGAATGAAATACAAGAATCAGAATAGAATACAAATAGCAGAATGGAAAACAAGAATCAGATTGGAATACAAGAATCAGATTGGAATACAAGTAGCAGAATGGAATACAAATAGCAGAATGGAATACAAGATGAGGAATGGAATAGAAGAACCAAAGTGGAAAAGAAGATGCAGAATGGAATAGGAGACGCATCATGGAATACATGAAGCGTCGTGGAATAGAAAGTACAGAATATAGTAAGTAATGCAGAAGGCTCTGTAAAATTATAAGAAAACGTGAGAATATAATTGGCTGGCAAATGCACAATGAAATAGAAGTTGAATAAAATAGAGTAACTGTAATGTTGTAAATTATGGTTTATTTAACGACGCTCGCAACTGCCGAGGTTATATCAGTGTCGCCGGTGTGCCGGAATTTTTGCTGCAGGCGTTTTTTTACATATCAGTAAATCTACTGACATGAGCCTGTCGCATTTAAGTACACTTAAATGCCATCGACCTGGGCCTGGATCGAATCCGCAACTTCGGACACATAAGGTCAGCGCTCTACCGACTGCGCCACCCAGGTTGACAACAATAATGTAATATAAAGATATTGCAATAGACTAAGCAAAGTTAAATAGAATAATATAATATGTTTAATTTGAATATAAATAAATATAATCAATTTATAATTAGATAGAAAAATGGAGTGAAATGGAAGATCATAAACCTAATGGAACAGAGAACATGATGGGTTATAAAAATCGGAATACAATATTAAAGCAGAATGGAATGAAAACTTAGAATGAAATGGAAGATACTAAAGCAAAAGAAAAAAAGAATAAATTGATGTAGGTCTATTGGAAAGAAACAAGACTAATATAATCGAGTAAAGCAAATTAGTACATGTTATACCAGGTTAACTGAAGTTGTCACAGACAAGTTTACCTCGGTCTGATAAATACCGTGTACAGGTCTCCAGCCATGACGTGAAGTAGTTAGGCGCCAAATGGGCCGATTCCGACAAACTACAAATAACGAACCCAAGTCAACGGAGCTTGAGGACATGTGACGTCACTAATTGTTAGTGCTGGAGATACAATTTCAGTTCGTATCCAGCCCAAAGTTCGTGATTACCAATAGTCACACACACTTGAGGACGAAACTGGTCTTCCGCGTATGAATTCATGTCGACAATCCAAATCGATCTATATGGAAAAAATATAATAGGCAGGGTGCAAATTAGCGGGGGCATGGAGGATTTCCTCCCCTGTTGGAAAGTTATCACCTTCTCATAAATTCATAACATCCCTGCCAGGGATAACTTCTATCAGCCCTCACAAAGTATAATTGTTTTAATACAAGTATATGTATTTTACAAAGTATAAAGTAAGCAAAGAAAACAATAATATTGATGTATTATCACCACCAGCATGTTGACAACAATCAATAATTTAAGAATTACACATATAATCTTAAGCCTGCTCATGAATATAAGTATTATATGATCAAGATGCAAGACAAGCAACTCACTGCGACCAAGCGTTAAATCGTATAATAATTTTATTTATTTTAATTTTATTTATTTATTGATATTTATGTGCTGGACAACAGCCATTGGCCAATAAAAATCCAGCACAGTGATACAATTAATACATTAAAATTAACAACTATGGTACAAATTAAATACTAGTGTTAACAACAAAATAAAGAACATATATTACAATAATTAATTTACAAGAATGAATACTATAAGTTATTAGGGAAGGAGTTGATTCGTACTACCAATTTGTGTAAAAGGATTATGCAAATAATATTAGCAAAGACATTGCCATATTCTAATACTTCTATACACTGAATGGATCGAAATCGTCTAACTTACATGTAAGTTAGTATGTTTAATACATCTGGAGACCGGCGAAGAAGATTTAGAATTTCTAATATAGAAGAGTTTGTGATGTCTCATGTCCTTCAATGGAATACGAAGGCTGACACTGTTTAAGAAAGATTGACAATGTCACCTTTAAGGACCTCACATAAGAATAAATAATCGAGATCATGACGTCTGGCATACAGGCTTCGACATTTAAAGTGCTCGCAGTTTTTATCATAGTTATACTCAGAGTTATTAGGCAGGATTCGGTACGAACATAATGAAATAAATTTTCTTTGAATATGTTCTAGTTTTGCCGAATCAGAACTAGTAATAGAGTTCCAAACTACAGATGCATATTCGAGTTTCGATCTTACTAATGTATAGTATAGTATTAAAAGAGAGTCAGTGTTGAAAAAGAATAAGTAATTGACCGAATTATTCCTAACATTCTTATTGTATGGTTAAAAATATAATCAATGTGGTTGAAATAATAATAATAATAATAATAATAATAATAATAATAATAATAATAATGGTTTATTTAACCTGGCAGAGTTAAGGCCATACGGCCTTCTCTAACACTCAACCAGGAGTAAAACCACGTTACAAAAAACACTACAAATTTACAATTACAATAAACTATCTTCAAGAGCAACAACATACAGCGTAAAAGTACACCGTATCGAATGAGGATAATAATTATTTTATGTATGGTATTCTCTATCTAGGATTCTAGCCTCCCTCATTAGATATCTTAATTCGCACCCTGATAATAGGCCTAGAAGTTTTAATGAAGCCATCAGTTATGAAAGTCTCGTTTTTAGAAAGAAATTGCTTCCAACTTAAGCTTACAAGGAAACTGATAATTAGCTCTTTCGAAACCAGTCATCAAATTGAGCACAGTTCTCAAATGCAGACAGAAAAATATACACACTGACTGTAAAAGTAGAAAAAATTCTAAGAACAGTAATCCATTCCTAACAGTAGATAAACATTTGTAAATTTTGCAGTAAAATATACGACGGTAAACGATATTTTCATCGTCGATCGTGGGGAGATCGACTTGCCATGCGGAAGAGAGGGCTTCTACCTTGTTGTAATAGCTCAGGCTGTTACGTTGTCCGACTGTAGTGAAGAAGAGTATGGGTTCAGTCACATTGGCGGCAGGATTTTTTTACGTCAATTTTGTTTGTTTTCATGTGTGAAATAATGATATCCATCTCTTGTGCGATTTTATTTCGCTTGACCTCGCAGAGAACAAGACAAAATAATGAATTTTTGTTACGACACCTGCTACAGTCCGGGGCCAATGTTATACTAATAGGAAACGTTGTGAATCGCGCTCTCTAAGGATATTCAAAAGTCTGCCCAAATTTTGTTTCGCTGTCTTTGTGGGAAGAAGGCTGCGATTTTGGGATATGAAAGGCTGATCAAATCATTGAGCCACCCAGGTATTACAATTAACTATCTTCAAGAGCAACAACATGCAGCGTAAAAGTACATCCATCAGGAACCTGGAAGTACTTTTTTGTAATGACATTCTTTCTTAAAACTAACATCCTGTCTTCTTATAAATGTACAAGAGATTATGTTCAAAAAATCTACAATTCCTAGCACATTTTCTAAGATTTAACTTTTCGAAATTGGGACCAAAATTTCAGGATAAAACAAAGAGAAAACATGGATGACAAAACGAAAATACGTAATGCAAAATTAAAATGTTCTTGATTGTTTATTTACTCTGTCACGCGCTGGCCGACAACCCTTACTAGTTTAACATAATCGCATCAACTCATCTTGGTTCGCAAACCAGCCAGTATCCAATGCATCCTCGCCAGTTTACAGTAACACCGAGTGTTCTCGCAGCAATTTGAAACTATTTAGCATGGAGCCCGGGTATCTGCTCCCAAGGAGGCAACATTTTTATGCATGGAAGGAGCGAGGTGCAGGAAATACGATTATTCGATCCGAGACAGAAAAGAAAAATGGCCGATCTAATTGGTATTCCATATAAAATGTAGCCAACAGATAAAATCAACTGATAATATATTAATTCCTACTGCGGTCTGCAGAAAGTTCATTGAAGATTTCACAAAACTTCCATGCAGTTGTGATGTTACGAGTGATGAGTTACTGGTAGTGATATTTGTGTTATTATTAGTAGAAGTAGGCTTACTTTTATATAATTAAATGCTAATTTCATTATTGGCAGCAATAATAGCACAAAAATCGTAAAACACCAATACAATAGGAACAGTATCAGTAAGGGTGAGGTAGTAAAAATTATTATTAGTAGGCCAACAGTATTATTAACAAAACGTTAATAAAAATAGTTCTATCTGTATCGAGAGCATCTTCAGTAGTATTATGGGTAGAAATAATATTTATATCTACAGTAGTAGTATTATCATTAGCAGTAGTATTAATATCTTCAGTTGTAATATGGTGGGTAGCAATAATATTAGTATACTCATAGCAGTACGATTAGTATTGTCAGTAGCAATAGTATTAGTATCTTCTGTAATAGTATGATCTGTAGCAATAATAATAGTTCCTCAGTATAGTATGATGAGTAGAAATAGTACAATTATCTTCATGTCCACCGCTGTGGAGTAACGGTTAGCATGCCTTAACGTGAAACGAGCGGGTCCACTTTCAAATCCTGGTTGGAACAAGTTACCTGGTTGAGGTTTATTCGGATTTTCCCTCAAGTCATTAAGAGCAAATGCTGGGTAACTTTCAGCGCTAGATCCTAGATTCATTTCGATGGCATTATCATCTTCTCATTCAGATGCTAGGTAACCGTAGATGTTAATAAAGAGTCGTAAAATAAACCACAAAAAATTATCACTGATTAACAATAACTTCTTTACCTGGCTGACTAGTTTCGAGGTGGTGTACCTCATTGTCCGAAGTAAAAAAAATTGCCTTCAATAGTACTGGGTGTTCATTTCAAAGTGTGTCATGACGTCACTGTTGTGAGTCAGCGATATGAAGCGAGTTTCAGCTTTTATGTCAGAAAAGTTGCCTATTATTCAAGGCGTTCAATCTGAACTTGAGAACGTGTACGGTATAACTTGAACGTCGTAGCAACAGATGGCAGTCTGTACGGTCTGTGTGCTACCATAACCTCTTTCGAACTGTGTTTTGTGCGGGCAAGTCGTACGCAGGGTATTTGTTATCATCGGTTGCGTACGGCAACATTCCACAGCACAAATCTAATGCTCCGTGTCCATGTTGACCGTCGAAGTTAATGTCAACGAATACGTAAGTAATCGTCTTAACCCTCTCCCCATATCCCGATTGTAAGAAAAAAACTCAGTAAGTGTTTCTAAACAGTTCACATTCCTGCCACTACCGTCGTTACCGTACGTATTGGTAAGTACTCTTCAGAATGAACGCCGTACTTGCTAGGCAACTTCTCTGCCACACATAGGTAATACGCCTCTGTGGAAGTGTAGGAAGATTGAATTCTCTAGGCTCATCGGCTTGCCACATGACGGCATACAGCGAGCCATGACACACTTTGAACTGAACACCCAGTAGTATGATTAGTAGTAATAGTATTAGTATCTTCAGTTGTAGTATGATGAGGAACAATAGTATTAGGCCTACTATCTTCGTAGTAGTAAGACCAGTAGCAATAGTAGCCTAATATTGTCTTCAGTATAGTATCGTGGGTACTAATAGTACTATTATGACTATAGTATTAGAATCTTCAGAAGTGATATACTCAGCAGCAATAGTAGGCTTATTGATATCTTCAGCAGTATTATCATAAGTAGCAATAATATTGGTATCTTCCATAGTAGTAGTAACAGTACTAGTATCTTCAGCAGCTATAGTATTAGTGGCTTCGGAAATAAAATGATTAGTAGGAACAAAATTAGTATCTTCATTAGTATTATGATTAGTAGCAATAATATTAGTGTCAACAGTAACAGTATTACCCAGGGTGCGAATTAACGGTGGAATGGTGGGATTTCCTCCCTGTTGAAATGTTATCCCCCTTTCATGAATTCATATTAACATTCTTGCCAGGAATAACTATATCCCCCCTCACAAAATATAATATTATTTTAATACGAATATACTTTTTAAAGTATAAAGTAAGCAAAGAAAATAATATTGATGTATTATCATCACCGACAAGCTGACAACAATCAATAACTTAGGATTACACATCTTATCTTAAGCCTTATTTTTATGATCAAGATGCAAGACAAGCAATTCGTTGCGACCAAGCGTTGAGCCGTATCGAATGAGCATCAAAATAATTCTATATATGGTTTTCTCTATCTAGGATTCTATCCTCCCCTCATCAGGAACCTTAATTCGCACCCTCGTATTATCAATAGCAATAGTATTAGTATTTTCAGCATTAGTATGGTCAGTAGTATTAGTATTAACAATAGCAATATCAACAGTAATATCAATTGCACCATTATCATTTATGTAACATCAGTAGTATTAAAAGTAATATTATTAATAGTGGTATTTGCAGGATTACTATCAATATTACTATCAATAGTATAAGTGGTATGAGCACTAGTATTATAAATACTACTATCATTACTGGCAATATTATCAATTGAACTGAAAGAGGAGAATTGGAAGGACAAACTAAAAAGGTACGCAAAACGCGTCCTTGCCAGGGTTTCGGGGCTGTAAGGAACTAAATATGTGAGCTCCAAGCCTGTTGGTCACTTGTCTCACTCCGGGTTACGCTGCTCCACTGAAGGAGTTCTAGAAAATTTTGAACAATATTATCAATAATAGTATCAATATATATATATATATATATATATATATATATATATATATATATATAGATTCGGTAGTAATATCAATAGCATACATCGTAATATCAGAAGCACTATAATTTCAAATAGTAGTAGTAGGAGCAATGTACTGTGGGTCCCTATCACCACGGCATGGCGCGTCCTCAGGTTGCGGATCTAGGAGACGGCCTCCAGATATGGAGGGTAGCTGTGAATATATTGAATAAGCAGTCGCGGACAGCCGATGAGTGGTGGTCCTCCAGCTTGGGGGTTGGGCGAAGGGCTAACAACCCATCACCGTAAAAAAACAGCTTGTTACGAATCCTTCAAATAAGCCTCGGAATGGGACTGATTCTCTGGCACGACCACAGCAAAGGAATAAGGTTTTGAGATTTAGTAAAGTTCGTATAGGTCAGTTTCTGTCAGATGCGGTTCCAATTCACTGTGGACTAAAGCAAAGAGATGCACTATCACCTTTACTTTTTAACTTTGCTCTAGAGTATGCCATTAGGAAAGTCCAGGATAACAGAGAGGGTTTGGAATTAAACGGGTTACATCAGCTGCTTGTCTATGCGGATGACGTGAATATGTTAGGAGAAAAGCCACAAACGATTAGGGAAAACACGGGAATTTTACTGGAAGCAAGTAAAGAGATAGATTTGGAAGTAAATCCCGAAAAGACAAAGTATATGATTATGTCTCGTGACCAGAATATTGTACGAAATGGAAATATAAAAATTGGAAATTTATCTTTTAAAGAGGTGGAGAAGTTCAAATATCTGGGAGCAACAGTAACAAATATAAATGATATTCGGGAGGAAATCAAACAAAATAAATATGGGAAATGCCTGTTATTATTCGGTTGAGAAACTTTTATCATCCAGTCTACTGCCGAAAAATCTGAAAGTTAGAATTTATAAAACAGTTATATTACCGATTGTTCTGTATTGTTGTGAAACTTGGACTCTCACTTTGAGAGAGGAACAGAGATTAAGAGTGTTTGAGAATAAGGTGCTTAGGGATAAAGTTACAGGAGAATGGAGAAAGTTACACAACACAGAACTGCACGCATTGTATTCTTCACCTGACATAATTAGGAACATTAAATCCAGACGTTTGAGATGGGCAGGGCATGTATCAAGTATGGGCGAATCCAGAAATGCATATAGAGTGTTAGTTGGGAGGCCGGAGGGAAAAAGACCTTGAGGGAGGCCGAGACGTAGATGGGAAGATAATATTACAATGGATTTGAGGGAGGTGGGATATGATGGTAGAGAATGGATTAATCTTGCTCAGGATAGGGACCAATGGCGGGCTTATGTGAGAGCGCAATGAACCTCCGGGTTCCTTAAAATCCAGTAAGTAAGTAAGTAAGTAAGTAAGTAAGTAAGCAAGTAAGTAAGTAGTAGTAGAAGATACAAAGATATAGAATAGCTGCTGTAGCAATATAATGTGGAGGAAGATGAGGTGACGGTGGTAAGGGGAAGAGAGATACTATAATAGATCTGCCCATAGATGGTTGACGTAATGATTAATGATAGAATACTAGTGATAATCGTACCTCACTCTCGGAATACAGCTTGCTTCAAGTTGACCATTACATTTATAAATGTGATTTTCAGCGGATGCAAAACTAGTAAAGCTTTTGTAGGTGTAGAACTGTGCAGACTAAATTTCAACTTCATTCAACGTGCAGGCAGCAATTACTGTACAACGTTTGAAACTGTTGCTATGAAATGCGCAAATTATTCCACAAAATGACGCATAAAAATCATTTCATGAAACTGCCCGCATTAGTCCTGCGGTATCGCAAATTAGATCTGCTTACAAAATACAGTATATTGAATGGGTTAGTGAGAGAGTGGACTAACTCACATTTTCGCTTTTTTTATTGTGTTCAGAGGCGGCTGTACCAGACAGGAAAAGAGACCGTCGCTTTGGACAGCAGCAATAGACAGTACTCTGAATAAATTATATGTTAGCCTATAATTTATAATATTTACCCTAATTATTTTGGTATATTAATGCATAATTTATTGCTGATTTTTGATAAAACGTTACGCGAGATAATTTAGTGATAAAAGTGAGAATTTTATGAAGCGCCATGATTTCTTTACAATGTTTCATCTGTGATGAACTGCGTTTTCAATGGAAGTACAGAAGCCACTATCATAATATAGTCACGTCTTGATCTAACCTTACTCGCTATTAAGGAACGCGGAGATTCATTGCCGTCCTCACACAAGCCCGCCATTGGTCCCTATCCTGAGCAAGATTAATCCAGTCTCTACCATCATATCCCACCTCCCTCAAATCCATTTTAATATTATCTTCCCATCTACGTCTCGGCCACCCCAAAGGTATTTTTCCCTCCGGCCTCCCAACTAACACTCTATATCCATTTCTGGATTCGCCCATACGTGTTACATGCCCTGCCCATCTCAAACGTCTGGATTTACTGTTCCTAATTATGTCAGGTGAAGAATACAATGAGTGCAGTTCTGTGTTGTGTACCTTTCTCCATTCTCCTGTAACTTCGTCCCTCTTAGCCCCAAATATTTTCCTAAGCACCTTATTCTCAAACACCCTTAACCTATGTTCCTCTCTCAAAGTGCGAGTCCAAGTTTGACAGCCATAAAGAACAACCGGTAATATAACTGTTTTATAAATTCTAACTTTCAGATTTTTGACAGCAGACTGGATGATAAAAGCTTCTCAACCCAATAATAACAGGCATTTCCCATATTTATTCTGTGTTTTATTTCCTCCCGAGTTTCATTTATATTTGTTACTGTTGCTCCCAGGTATTTTAATTTTTCCACCTTTTCTAACCTTACATAAATTATTATTATTATTATTATTATTATTATTATTATTATTATTATTATATTTTTTATTTTATTTATTTATTTATTTTTTGAAAACTAAAGGATTTGTTCTGGAGCTGCACTATCATGTAGAAGTAGGCCTCATGAATCTCTAAAAAGATACAGTTAGTATTTAATAACCTTATTGTTTGTTATAATTTTCATGCATAAATAACAATTAATATTAAATATTATGTTATAACAGTTTTTAAAATTAGATTATTACATGTGGGGCCTAATAGTGATAAGAATATACGGTAGAGGAGGCAAGACCTGTCTTGTGACCTTATCATGTGCCCTGGCTATTTCACCAATATATATTAAGGTAGAAATTATTGTACTGTAAGTTTTAGACTGAGATAAACGTTCGTGAGTGATATTGCATGATGGCTTTAGGAATCCGTGTAATCCGTGTTATAGTTATCCTATTAAGATGGTTCTGCCAATTTTTTTGGTAATTTTGGATGTAGTTCTTACTACGTCGTATTAAAAATGTGTCGAATCAATTGTAAGCGTACTTGCAAACACTTTTTTTTAATGCAGCAAAATAAATTTACTTCCGTTGTTACTCCGTTTCATGCTCAGAAAATGTCAGTTACATGTCTAATGAAGCGCGTCTGAGCATGCAAAACATAATAGTCAACCGCTTTAAATTCGAACATTCGATCGAATGCTCAAACTGACCGGATGTCAGGCCGGTCGAATCGAAACCGTTTCTAAATCCAAATCTGCAAATGCCGGGGAATTACGTTTGCGGTAATTTTCTAAAAACGTAAACTTTTTGCGTCAAAAAAGGCAACCTGTTTGCAGCATGGTTCTGCTAGTTTCAAGGTCAAGACTCAGCAACACGTGGTGACTGACTTAGGGGTGTGTTTTACACTCAATCACATAACAGAGACGTTCGTCGACAAAAACGTATGCATTGCAACACTTATTTACGCAACAAAACCTTATATTGCCATTTTTAAACAGTTTAATTTGCCAAATTTATAATTTTCCATAATTAAACACTTATTTATTCTTTTAATTTCATTAACTCTGTCAATTTTTATGTCCATGTTGCTTCAAAAACGTTCGTGAGTAGATGTAGGTACTGAAACAGACAAATGAGCATTATGATATCAGTGGTGCCAACTTTAATTTATAAGTTTAGTTCAGAAATACCAACATTCTTTTTTATCGATAGTTTAAGTGTTAATTTTCTGCATTAAGCGAACATAACGATATCAGTGGTGCTGTTACTTTTTGGATACCTTTTCAGTTTATCAGGCTTAAAAGATGTTTTTCGATGCACCGCAATTGGGTCCTCTAAAACCAACGCAAACTGGCTGTGATTTAATCCTCCTGATTAGCCGCCGCAAACATGCTGTCCCCGCTGTCTATGTCGTAAGTTTCAGAGCCGCCTCTGATATTTGTATTAACATTGTCAAATACATAGAATAACGAAACATACTGTTCATGAGTGTTATGATGTTTTGTTTTTATGGTAACTCACAAATATTCTGAACTGAAATGAGAAATATGAGCTATGAGTAACTTCCAGTGAACAACTCAATTTATAACTTGGTCCAACACAGACTGAAATGAATTTGTATAAAACACTTCGCTTATTCATGTAGCAGAAACAAAAGAATTTAAACGTTTCGGCCACAACATCCTTCATCAAGTGTGAAAAGGATTTTAGACTAACGCATTTACTGCGCCACGTCAGCGAAGCATTTTCATACACGCGGGGCTGTAACTGCATGAACCTGGAGAAGAACTCACAAAAGAGTAATCAGGGGACACACAGACAATACACTGAGCAATGGAGGACGGTCCTAGCTTTGTTGGAGAGTTAAAATCCAGGAACGGACATTCTCTGTCTTTGTCCTAGAGAAGTTAAGTCGTGGCCATTAGCATGTTAAAGCAATACGTCAGGGCGCAATTACCCACGCTGGGGGGAGAGAAGGCAGCCCCAACCCCCGGCAGCCCCTCCTAATAATTAACACTGCCACAGTAGGCGTGATATTTATGTAGGCCATATACCGCCGGGCCGGCAGCCTAGGTTAGGTTAGGTTGGATGTCTAGTAGGGTCCGGGCGGAGGCCTCCGGTACTGGCTCCCCCCTCTCTGGGTGAAAAATTGCAGCGCTCTGCTGAGCGACCAACCGAACTGACCGTCCGTCCGTCTGTCCAGACAGATTCGAGAGGCAGTTACACATCAGATGAATAAGGGGAGAGCGAAGCAAAGAATTCTTTTCTGCAGGAATAGTGCAGACGGTCGACAGTATAGGGAAGGAAAACTGCTGCTTAAAAAATAACAAAGGAAGGTTGGCTACGGTTGAGAGGTTTCACAAAATTTAATGGAATTGCACACTTTTAATTTCTGTAATGATGCATAAAAATGTTTGTAATTAAATAATGTTTGTAGCTAATATAATTGTTAAATAATCTATTGAAAACGAAAGCACGCTGTCCAATACAAAATAACTGTTAAATGATATCAAAAGGAAAAATAAGAGTCCAGTTAAACACTTCAATTGGCTGCTAGGCTATGATATCACAATAGTTTATGACAATACAATAATAAAATAAAACTCAATGTCATAATGATTATAATTTCACTTCATGGGAATTACGTGTCTCGGAACAATTCCTTAAAACTTACCCTAGTACAAACCCTAGTAATGCCGCACTTCGATTATTGTGACGTTTTGTTAAGTGATCTAAGTTCTGAACTGTCAGTCAAGTTACAGCGAGCTCAGAATATGTGCGTCAGATACGTGTGCAACATCCGACGATATGACCACATATCACCGTCCTTCGCAAGTCTTTCGTGGCTCCGACTTAAAGAACGCAGAACTTTACACTCTTTGTCTTTACCCTTTCGAATTCTGCACACCTTAACACCAAATTACCTTTCGTCTCGTTTCTCTTATCTATACTCTAGCCACGACGTAAATACCAGATCACTTATCTGTGGCACGCTAAGTATACCTCTTCATAGAACATCTTGTTATTCATCATCTTTTACAGTATCCACCTCGCGTCAATGGAATTCCTTGTCACAAAGTATTAGGGGCTGCAAGACAATAAACACCTTTAAGAACAGCTTAAAAGGTAACCTTATTAGCATTTCACTCCAATCATACTGATTTAAACTATCACTGCCTACATTGTTACTTCTTTCTTTTAGACATCATCCTGATTGTGCTGTATTTTCAAAATTGTCTCATAATAATCTCTTTCTATTATCTAATATTATTTGAAATATCTTAACATTCTAAGTATTTTAGCTTAATTCTGCTACACAGTTTATTTCAGTGTTTAATTAATAGTTCATAGTATTTTGTTGTTTAATTCGTAAATAACTCTTGTATACATGTAACTCTAATCTAAATCAAATTGTTGAATTCATGTAAGTTCATGCATATGTATATACTCTTTTTGCTGGTTGAGTGGAAGAGAAGGCCTTACGGCCTTAACTCTGCCAGCTAAAATAAATCATTATTATTATTATTATTATTATTATTATTATTATTATTATTATTATTAATTCCGTTCCTCTATAATGACTGTCTTCAGATTCTTATTAGAATTAGAATTAGCCGGTAGAATCCCTGTAGGGCAAAGGCCTCTTGGTTGACTGGCAAGGTGGCTATTCTGGCATTCCCGCGTAGCCAGTTCGGGAAAGATCCTCATTCTTTTGATGCTGCATCTATCAGTAGTCTCCACTCTCGGCGGTCCTTGGCTGTTGTCGTCCAGTTGGATCCAAAGTGAAGTTTCAGATCCTCCGCCCATCTTTTTGTCTGTCGGCCTACGCTCCTTTGTCCGGTTCTTGGGTCCCAGGCTGTTGTTTTGTACGCCTATCTGTTGTGGTCCATCCTCATGACGTGGCCCGCCCACTTCCATTTGATGTATGTGGCTGATGTTGCTGCGTCTTTGATGCCTGTCATCTTCCTCAGGTCTTCGTTGCGGATTCTGACACGGAAACTGACGCCAAGAATCTTTCTCTCCAACTTTCTTTGGCATGTTCCTAACATTTTTCTTTATCTGTCTGTTAGAGCCCAGGTTTGGGCTCCATATAGTAGGAGAGGAAGGATGCAGCTGTCCAGTATATCTTTTTTCATTCTTATACTGTATTCTTGGCTTTTGAGGATAAATCTCAGACTCCAGAATTTTGACCATGCTGCCGAAATGCGTCTCTGGACTTCTTTGCGGGTGGCATTGTTGAATATCACTATTTGTCCTAGGTAGGTGTAACTTTAGTAGGCCTACTAGCAAAATTTTTATGATCTCCAGTCTAATTCTTTGAAATAAAACAATTTCGGGAAAAGTATCATCATCTTGCTCCAAAAATCTCACGAGTGTCTCAGCTGATTCAAGTGCAGTTTATAGTGCAACATGCAATTCAGATACCATCGGATAATCCGATGACCGGTTAATCGAGAGATCGATATAATCAAGGTTCTACTGTACTTTTAAAAGAGTGAACTACTAGGTACGTGTACCTGCACGTTGTTGTAGTTGCTCTATAGCTTGAAAAAAACTTACAAGATATGGTAGGAAATCGCCAAAAAATTACAAAAGGAAGAAAGATAAAGAAAGTAAGAGAGTATAATGAAAGAAACAAGGAAACAAACAAAGAAAGAAAACTAACGTTAAAAGAAAGAGATTGCTATGCACTTGGATCTGTAATCTACTTATTCGACATCACCACATACAATCATCATCAATAACCATAAAAAAAGTCCACACCTGTGGAGTAACGGTCAGCGCGTCTGGCTGCGAAACCAGGTGGCCCAGGTTCGATTCCCGGTCGGGGCAAGTTACCTGGTTGAGGTTTTTCCGGGGTTTTCCCTCAACCCAATACGAGCAAATGCTGGGTAACTTTCGGTGCTGGACCCCGGACTCATTTCACCGGCATTATCACCTTCATATCATTCAGACGCTAAATAACCTAGACGTTGATACAGCGTCGTAAAATAACCCAATAAAATTAAAAAAAAAACATAAAAATAAGATCATTCCCCTGGCGGAAAAGGAAGCGTGGTGTTTTGGATGCACAGCGAGTTACACTACCATTTCATCAATTTTATCTATCGTTTTATTGCATATAGCTGCTCCACCTCCATTAAATTTATTAGGTGAAATTAGACTATTAAATAGCTTGGTTGATTGGTCAATAATAAAATAGTAATAATAATAATAATAATAATAATAATAATAATAATAATAAACAATAACTATTACTCCCAATTACAGAGAATACGCTTGATTCTGTCTTCGGACGAACGTAACGGTAGGGCTATTAGTATTTTCTCACTGCCTCTTTCTGTCGCTACGATAACTGAAATAGTAACTAATAGGCTTATACATGTTTTTAAACTGAAGACTTAAGACTAGTATTTAAATAGCTACTGTATGTTCAAATAACTGGATTTAGTTGAACATCAGTGCGTTATAGGGATTTAATTACAAGAGCATATAAATTGAAATGTATGTATGTATGTATGTATGTATGTATGTATGTATGTATGTATGTATGTATGTATGTATGTATGTATGTATGTATGTATGTATGTATGTATGTATGTATGTATTTATTTACACTGCTAGTGGGCAAGCACCCGGTGGCAGTGGTATATACAATATTAACAATACACAATAAAATGATAAGCAATACACAATAAAATTTACAATAAACAATACAATTTTACAACACATATACAATTCTACACACAATACAATAAGAATACACAATACAATTTAACACAATAATAATAAAACATAAATAAAATACCTAATTTTACAATACAACCTACATAATTATGTATAGGCCCTACATAAGTTTCAATAGTCTTTCACTTTACTCTCATCTCATTCCCTGTAGTGGCACTATGACGCATTTCACTGACACTCTGTAACACATTTCACTGACACTATAGAACACATTTCATTGACGCTATAATTTATCACTGGTCGGAACTATTCACTGCACTGTAAAACCATAACTTCACTGACTCACCTCGCTTCACTGATACAACAGTTCAAATAAGTCAAATAATTACATCCTTATGCATACTTTTAACAGAACTACATTTAAACTAAACATTTCTAGTCTAAGGCCCTCTTACACGCTATTTTTAAATAATTTACAATTCAAACCAAGGAAGTAAACTCGTCAGGCTAGATAAATACATGTCAACTTAAAAAAATTAAATGTTAAATGTCATCTTAATTTTAATTTGCACTTTATACACAACTTTTTAAATTATTCTTGAATCTCCTTAAGGAAGGACAGCCCTCAAAGACAGCTGCAGGTAGGTCATTCCAATCATTTATAGTTCTATTTAAAAATGAGAATTTACCTACATCCGTTTTCTGTTTCCTACATTTGATTTTAAAATCATGATCGTTCCTACCGTAGTACGTTGGCTTCTCTAACCGAGCCGTTATGTCTACCCATGCTTTCTGACCGAGATGTTATTCTAGTTTTCCTACGTCTGTTTTCCAAAGTTTCCCATTTAAGTTCTTTTATCGTATCGTTTCCATCTTCTCTTTTACCTTTAACAAATTTAGCTGCCCTATACTGGATTCTTTCTAAGGAATTTATCTGATATATTCTATAGGGATCCCAACATGTAGTTCCGTATTCCATTAACGGTCGCACTAACGTTAGATATGCTATTTCCCTCGATTTGGGGCTAGCCTTTCTCAAGATGTATTATTTTAAATGTTTTACGGTAAAGGATAGACTACATTAGACTCAATACAGTGCAATTATGTGAGCTATTGTGGATTAAGTTTGCATTTTATTTTGGCCAATGACTAGGATGTATTTTTAAGCCACAATAAATATCCAAGATATGAAGCTTGTGTTGGAAAGAGAGGTTGAAGAAAGAACTATGTTGAAACTGATCAGGAAGAGGAAAAGGAATTGTTTGGGTCACTGGATGAGAAGAAACTGCCTACTTAAGGATGCACTGGAAGGAATGGTGAACGGAAAAATAGACTGGGACAGAAGAAGATATCAGATAATAGATGACCTTAGGATATACGGATCATATGAGGAGACTAAGAGAAAGGCAGAAAATAGGAAAGATTGTAGAATTCTGGATTTGCAGTGAAAGACCTTCTTTTGGGAGGGATCACCCTGTTAACCATAGGTTACTCCCGTTCTGGTTGAAAGATCATTCACTGTGTTGATGTACGTGCCATGAGGCCAGTAGTCAGTTTGTAGAGGAGGGGATCGCACAGAAAGAGTAAGGCTGTGGCGCAAGCGCGGAACTCTCATGCAGTGCCTAAATTCCGTGGGGAATAAGTTGAAAAATAGCTTAAATATTGTTGTATACATAAGCTTTCATACATACATACATGCAGGGTGTTTAAAAAATAGAGGGCATAATTTCAGGTATGTATTCCCCACATGTAGACAATACAAAAAGTTCATTACAACATGGGTCCGGAAATGCTTGGTTTCGGAGTTATGGCCTTCAAAACAGTGATATTCACTGGAACGTTTTTCTTCCCGAAGGTAGGTGCCATGACAGAAAATATTAACAGAGGACACTCTGACAGTTAATTCCAAGGCAAAGGGTACACTGAGTGTTGTGTTTGGCGTTGTATTGTGCGACATGTACTCAAATCAGGAGCTGGCAGAAGTGCATTTCATGTACGGTAAGGCGGACGGCAATGCTGCGCTGGCTCGTCGTTTGTACCAGGAGAGGTACCCTGATCGATGGATAAGTAGCAGTGGCCCAATTGCTTGGCCTCCATGCTCACCTGATTTGAACCCTATCGATTTATACTTGTGGGACCATTTTGGTGTATTCGTCTCCGGTGCCTGATATGAAATCCCTTCGGAATCGAATTGTGGCAGGTTGTGAGGAAATACGCAATACTCCTGGAATTTAGAATCGTGTTCGCAGGGCCATGAGACATCGATGTGAGGCCTGTATTCAAGCAGAGGGTGGACATTTTGAACATCTGCTTTAAAGGCAACTGCATGCGGGAAGAAAAACGTTCTGATGAATATCATTGCTTTGAAGGCCATAACTCGGAAACCAAGCATTTCCGGACACATGTTGTAATGAACTTTTTGTATTGTCTAGATATGGGGAATACATACCTGAAATTATGCCCTCTATTTTTGAAACACCCTGTATATGCATACATGTTCTGACCAAGGGTAAGTCTTTCACTGCAAGCTCAACATTCTAGAATCTTTCCTATTTTCTGCCTTCCTCATAGTCTCCTCATATGATCAATATATCTTAATATCGTCTATCATTTGATATCTTCTATTGCCCCGAACTCTTCTCCCGTTTACCATTCCTTCCAGTGCATCCTTCAGTAGGCAGTTTCTACTCAGTCAGTGACCTAACCAATTCCTTTTTCTCTTCCTGATCAGGTTCAGTATCATTCTTTCTTCATCCACTCTTTCCAACACAGCTTCGTTTCCTATTCTGTCTGTCCACTTCACACGCTCCATTCTTCTCCATATCCACATTTGAAATGCTTCTATTCGTTTCTCTTCACTTCGTCGTAATGCCCATGTGTTTGCCCCATGCAATGCCACACTCCACACAAAACACTTCACTACTCTCTTTCTTAGTTCTTTTTCCAGAGGTTCGCAGAAGATGCTCCTTTTTCTATTAAAAGCTTCCTTGGCCATTGCTATTCTTCTTTTGATTTTTTGGCTGCAGCTCATGTTACTGCTTATAGTACACTCCAAGTATTTGAAACTGTCCACTTGCTCTACTACCTCATTTAGAAGTCGCAAGTTTAGGCTATTTTCTTTATTTTTTTTTCGACAATCATGGTCTTCGTCTTGTTGGCATTTATCTTCATCCGGTACTGCTCACAGCTGTCATTTAGTAGTTCCAATAGCATATCTCGTAGTATCGTCTCCTCTTCTGCTAACAACGCCGTATCATCAGCTAATCTTGTGCTCTTTATTCTTCTTCCTCCTACGTTCATCCCTCTCATGTTCTGAAAATAATTCTTCACTTTATCGTCCAAGTAGATGTTGCACAGGGCAGATGATAAAGGGCATCCTTGTCGTACTCCTCTCCCTATTTCATTTCCTTCAGACATTTCTTCTCCTATCCTGACTTTGGCTCGTTGTTTCTTCTGTTCCAATAAATCTTTCCATGAAAAGTGTTTTCTTTCTGTTAACAGACCAAGAAAATTTACATTTTGGACGGCCCTCGTAATTGCGTTTTAGTGGCCAGAATTTGTATAAGCTCTTGTATTGACATCAATATGGTGGAAGAAAAAAAAAATTATTTGCTCCCAAGAGAATGTTTGCTTATGAGACAAACTCTGTATAGTGTTGATGAGTGACATTACCAGAGGGGCTCACATATCTTTGAGGTAAAGTACTAAAACGTTTCGAGTTTTTCTTTCCATCGTTATCAGTTTTATGTACACAAGTTTCATTAAACGTAAGCTACACAGTGTTGCCATATTTAGCGATAAGTCGCTAAATCTAGGGAATTTTTAATCAGTCTCGGCGACAAATTTTGTAAAATACGATTGGTGACTTTTCTGCGAGTTTTTATATTTTCCCACTTTTTTCTTTCTATTAAGTTAAAATATTCAACTGAAGTAATGGATTTTTTAGTTTTAGAAGAGGCACGGGTGCATGCTGAGTAGTCTAATGATTCATACGTGAAAGTCCTGCTCTCATATATTTGTGATCTGTGATCAGGGGCGGTTATTCAGTGAAGTAGGTGAAGTACCATTTCACCTATTTACGTGTAAAACACAATTTTATCTCGTATTAAGAATTAATTCTAGTTATTACCCGTTCCGTATTTCTAAAATAAAAAAAAAGTTTTATTTTCAGTCGTTATTAACAGTGTTTAGTTATATAAATATTACCTGTAACCGTCCGCTGAATAGAATGTCAATTGTTACGAGTGCCGAGCGATGTCTGTTGAAACCTATATTACTGTAGAGGTGAAAATATTTGGGCTCTCATTCTCATACAGCACTTGCTTTCCATGGTAACGTGACGTCACGCACTACAGAAAGATTGTATGAGTGAAGTGCGTTTCTGAGCCTTTCAGTTACGGAGAACTGTCAGACTTGTTGCAGGTGGAGTAACCAGTTTGCATATCTAACGGTAGAGAAGGGTTGAAGTTGGTCTCCAAGGCAGGGGGCTTTTGTTGAAGGGCTGTGAAATTTTATAGTATGTAGGTCTACTACCTGACTCGAGAAAAGTATCCTCATTCCTTGTGTCTAAGCAGCCAGCCCTGCAGCGGTAAATTAGCTGTCTATATGTTATTTAATCAGGAATGCACGCCACATACATTCGTAAAGTTTAAAAGTTGTTTTCCGCCGCGTGTATTATTTCTTTTCATGAGTTTGCCAGTTTTGTTCTAGCTCTTTTACTTGAAAGTTTAAAGCGCGTAAATGTACACATGTACCGGTAGTTTAGTATTTATTAACTTATTATTTAATGTATTTAGAGTATATTATTGATAAGTATATATAGTGTATTAATCCTACATCATAGTGTATATTGTATGTTTAATCACTATAGTGCTATTATACAAGTACATAGGTACCAGTACATAGAAAATATTAATAAATGAGTGCAAAATATGTATCCCGAAAATGACACGGTTTGTAATATATTAGAAATGCCATTTTGCAGACTTAAATATGAGGATGGAAAAGATGTTTCAAATTCTGGACGTCCTACAGTTCCATTTGTTCTTTGTTTTTAAAAAGTGCTAAAAATAGAGAAGTTGTATAAAATAACATAAACAAATTATTCCGATGAAAGAAGCTTTTCTCTTTGGAAAGATTGAAAATTGCATTTGGAATGCCACGTAAAAGGAGAGACTTTCATCATTAGAGATATACTGTCCACCCTTAGTTGAACTGAGACATTTTATGAAGATATCATTGACAGGTTTGCTGCTTTAAAAGATAGGAGGATTGACTTTGTATGCAAGAAATTGGGTGTCCTGAAATAAATTAATTTTCCTGTTTGCATGTGTTCTAGAACTAGTAAAATTGTACGTAGTTTACGAATAGTAGGCCTACTCATATTAGCAAAACTGTTCGTGCATTTGTGTATGTGAACAGCACTTCACCTATTTTCTTTACGACGAGCCGCTACTGTCTGTGATCAGGGTTGAAAGATGCTGATTCAGTGATTCTCACGGGTTAGGTCTGTCTGTCAATGCTATTGCTCCAACACTCATAAACGGTGGCAACTTTGATTGACACGTGACGTGTCGCGAGCTGCAGCTAATGAATATAATCTTGGTTCTTCCCCGCAACGCGGAGATTTTCCACTCCAAATGACCCGAGGCAAATGAGTTTTTGGAATTTTGTGCCGACAGTTCGTGTGAAGCAAATGAGATTGTAATTTCTGCTAATTTTAATATATTTAATATATATTTAAAAAGTGTTACAATTTGTCAGAAAATGTAGTATCAATGATTAAATCAAGTGCAGTATATTCACAATCAGCTGTTCCCACATCTTCCACCTCAACATCACAGCCGTCAACAACACAACCTGACTCTGCAGAAGAGAGTGACGCCGAGAAAATAATATTTTTCTCTGCATATGTATGTTTTTCTTATTTTTATTTAGTGATATTTGTTATTAATTTTTAGCGATATTTCTGGAGATTTTTTAAACAAACTTTGGAGAGATTCAGCTCCTTTTTTCTGAAAAGTTTGCGAGATTGTAGGGCGACATGTTGGTAACAGTGAACCTTCATTTGTTCAAAACCTGAAATGTTTTTGTGCGACCTCTGTATTTTGTACATAATAGCACGATGTTTTTATGTTTATCACTTTGAAATTAATTTTAACATTTCGATTAACGTAGTTTCGGTTGCGAGCAGTGAGGAAGTTTTTTTTATTAAAATCAAGGACGAGCAGCAAAGATCTATCGTAGATGATATACATTTTGTGGAATTAATTAATTCCTCTTTTTATGCTATTTGACCGTTCTAACTGAAATTTTAGAATTATACAAGCATATTTCACAGACTAGGCTACTTTATAGAAAACGGTGACGGTCTTTGCTGCATCTCGCACAGCTGCGCTCTGCCGGTCTGTCTAGATCTAATGGAAATGAGCGGACGATGAGGTCAGCTTTGTCAACAGACGTGAAAGCAAAGCCCCTCCCTTCGTTACAATCATGTTATGATTGCAACGCAACTTGAAGAATTGGTCGGGCGATTCAATTGCATCAACACACCACTGCTTCTTCTGCACATTGATGATGTCGGCAAAATGGACGCAAGTATAATCAGGATCCAAGAAACAAGATACAACTGGCCACTGTATGAACTATTATCGTCTTCGTCTGATCTAGTGGTTAACGGGCACAACACATTCGAGGATGATGGAATAATAATGATGACGATGGTAGTAATAATAATAATAATAATAATAATAATAATAATAATAATAATAATAATACATTATTCAGCGTGACAATGTTTCTATGTACTCCTAATTAAACGGTTGAGCAAAGTAAACATATTAAATTTTCTCCGACAGAACAACAAAAAAGTTCTTCTCATTCTTTACGAAACCATCTCTTACTGCTTGTAGAGACAGAGTTTGTGGAGCGACATGATACCTCCACTGCTTGTCTTCAGTACGTGAATGAAACGGACAGCAATTTACAGGAAACTCCTCGTACCCGTTTGAATGTCTGTGATTACACGATGTAATCACGACACCCTCTTTGGTCACCGCTGCTCTATAGGCTTATGAATTACCATCATCTGTTGTATACTTGATTTGTGGTGTTTTTTTTTTTTAATATTTCACGGATTTATGGAAGATGGTGTATTTTTAAAGTGGCAGTATAGAATTAGTTAACAGCAATAAGAATCTGATAGATGGGCAGAAACTCCGAGACCTAAGGTTAGCAGACGACATCATCCTGTTTGCAACTTCCGCGGATGAATTAAGTCGAGGCATACAAGAATTAGCCCAGCAGAGTAAGAAAGCTGGACTGGAACTAAATCTCCAGAAAACAAAACTCATGAACAACAACAACGAGGAAATTATTCAAATAAACAACAGAGAACTAGAATACGTCACCGAATACACCTACCTAGGACAAATAGTGACATTCAACAATGCCACCCGCAAAGAAGTCCAGAGACGCATTTCGGCAGCATGGTAAAAATTCTGGAGTTGAGATGTATCCTCACAAGCCAAGAATACAGTATAAGAATGAAAAAAGATATACTGGACAGCTGCATCCTCCTCTCCTACTATATGGAGCCCAAAACTGGGCTCTAACAGACAGATAAAGAAAAATGTTAGGAACATGCCAAGGAAAGTTGGAGAGAAAGATTCTTGGCGTCAGCTTCCATGTCGGAATCCGCAACGAAGACCTGAGGAAGATGACAGGCATCAAAGACGCAGCGACATCAGCCACATACATCAAATGGAAGTGGGCGGGCCACGTCATGAGGATGGACCACAACAGATGGGCGTACAAAACAATAGCCTGGGACCCAAGAACCGGACAAAGGAACGTAGGCCAACAGAAAAAAGATGGGCGGACGATCTGAAACTTCACTTTGGATCCAACTGGACGACAACAGTCAAGGACCGCCGAGAGTGGAGACTACTGATAGATGCAGCATCAAAAGAATGAGGATCTTTCCCGAACTGGCTATGCGGGAATGCCAGAATACCCATCTTGCCAGCCAAGAGGCCCTTGCCCTACAGGGATTATACGGGCTAATTCTAGTAAAGTTAAGGAAAATTGACAAATCTTCTTAAAAGAACATAAAATTAAAGCAAGGACAAGCAAAACGGCCTATCCGTCTTTTCTGATTAACATATTCTTCCTTCTCCTTCATTACGACCGATAATCGAGGTTCTACTGTATTTTATATTTTAATTCTATAGGCCTACTGAAATTCTATAAGGTTATGGCAGTCCCGGCATTATTATATGGATCAGAGACATGGTCATTAACGAAAGGACAACTTCGAAGAATAGAAGCTGCTGAAATGCGATTGCTAAGACATCTTGCAGGATATACTCTTTACGACCATGAAAGGAACGCTGACATCCGAACAGAATTGAATATCACCGCCATTACGGATGCTATAGAATCTTACCGCAACAACTGGTATGAACATGTATTAAGAATGCCCAACAATAGGTTACCCAAGAGACAATTGGACTATACACCTCATGGAAAACGAGATATCAGAAGACCAAGGAAGAAATGGAAATATCAACTTTATTCTGGAAGCGGAATAGACCAGGAGTCCTAATCCAAGACTGTTAAGCCTATTGATGATGAATTCTATAAATTTTTAACAAAGTAACTCATATATGTTAGGATTTTCAAACACTGACTTAGAAAACATAGGGCTTATTGTAATATTTAATATCAATAGCTCAGAAGTTTCAAAGTTACTTGGAGCAATCCACCATCAGAAAGGGAACGTCTATTTTACGTCCATGAAATCTGGAAACACATTTGCGGCAAGACGTCCAGCCCGCGCCTGTCTATTAAAACTGGATGCACTATAACACGCAGTAACATGATAATCATCGCATCCCTCGTAGGACTCTGGCCCTCATGGCGGTCGGGGGTGGGGAGGGGATTCGAGCCACTTGGAGCGACCGCACAATTAATTAGGCAACCCGCGTGACAGTTGAGTGCACACGGCTCTGTCACTTCCCAGCGACGCGACGGATCGTCGACGCATGCGCGGGCCGTCATTATACGAGGTCGGGGAAATACACTCTCCAGAAGCGCGTCCTAGTACAGTGTCAAGTGCAAACCGTCTCTTGAAGGGAATGCGCTATTAGCTATATATACGGAATGTACTTTATTTGTTACAAGCTGTTTGTTACTTTTAAATTAACCACTGTGCAACAGGTATCACGTAGGTAGCCCGGGTTCCGTAAAAAGTGAAAAAACTATAGTGAATTTGTAGTTGACTGTGTTACTATTGCAGTTTTGTTCTAGGTTCTCCCGTTTCCCATGTTAGGCACGAATGTCATTCAGTCCGTTCTTCATTCCATCAGCATCTCGTAACTAGGGCTAGGATTTTATGACTTATATAAATCATGAAAAAATATCCTAAAAACAATGTATTTATGACCTAAAACTCTTTCAAAAATGTCCTTAAAATGCCCCAAAATTGATCTTACATAATTGGCTTAGTAGCAAAAGAGGTTTTGTACTACTTCATATTTAGACTAGTAATTAAATTAAACTAGTGGTTTGTGCAGCAACTGCTGCAAACTACGTTCATTAGACGTTCAAATAAACATTTTTCAGATTTATTTTCAATGAAAAATACCAGATATTGTGAAAGTTATTTGCTTCCATAATAATGAAACATACTCCCTCTAAATGTTTTTTTTTTCCCAAATACATTTTCTTGAACCTATGTACATGTTCAGTTTTTGAGTTTGAACGCGAAAACGCAAATAATAATGTCAGGACGAACAGTGAGTTAATCATGTGGGAGTAAAGCAATAGATAATTCAGGTCATTGTGGATTGTAGTTAAAAGTTAAAAAAAATGTCAGGTTTGCCATGCTTTCGAACAATAGACATAGCATGTTGGTATAGCTGCTGCATGTTTCGTGAACTACTTTGAAATGTAGAGGGTAAAATCATTTTATCCTGCTAATAGATCTTGCTGAAATGATCGGGAGACTACAAAATCTTGTAGGTCTCTTATTTTACAGGTAAGTAATATCTTTTGGTTTTTCCTTAGGAACTGTTAGTTTTGCGCTCTCTGGAGCCAATACTGAAGAAAATCACGCATCTAATTATCTACACCACACCGCCATTAAATATATAAAAAAGACCCAACACCACTTGATTAATAACTATAAAATATTTTATATTTAATAATATTATTATCTTACGTAAGCTTTGTATTTTTCAGTAACATGTACTATACTATATAGCAGTCACTCAGTAAATTATAGAAATGAAGATCTAACTTAAGTTATTCTCTACATCCACTTATATAACCCGAAAACGTTTCACTTTCATATCATCTATATAGCATTAATAATATATAATATAATTAATGAAAAATAGTCGCATCATGGCATAATAATATTTCATTTCTAATGGTAATAATGTCATCAAACCACCTCATGTTTTGTAGTTTTTAATATCCAATACACAGCTGTACTCAGAAAATTACAGACTACAGAATTAGATCTGTAAATTATTTTTAGTAAGCCTAGAGGTTTTTAATAACCATTTGAATTTGAGCTCTAAATATGTCAGCAATCCTGCAGGTCACGGCCTTCATATAATATTGTTTATTGTAGTGTGTGTTCTGTTTTGTTCTGAATTCTCAAAACTGACGACAGATGGATTTTGGAAAACAGGAAAATTATGTAGGAAAACTAACGCTTCATTGAAAGTTACTATTTTTCTGAAAATCCTTGGATGCCAAGCTTCAAAATGACGAACCATTCATTAAAATCCGTTCAGCCGTTTTTCCGTAATTTCCATTACCAGTTCAAATTTTATATATATATATATATATATATATATATATATATATATATATTCTAGTACCTACATTTAAGTTTATTTAATTTTACATAATTTTTTCTAATTGGTACCTGATGTAGTTTCCATGTAGTCCACCACAAGACCACTCTTATCAGGAATTAGCAGGTATACCAATAGGAGTCTATATTGAAGGGGTGGTTGGAGTGTACTACGTTAAAATGGCAATATTTGTGTAGAAAAACGATAAAAATATTACACAAAATAATGGGTATTAGCCACCAGCGTAGCTTGGTCGGTTACGGCGCTTGCCTGCCGATCCGGAGTTGCGCTCGGTCGCGGGTTCGATTCCCGCTTGAGCTGATTATCTGGTTGGGTTTTTTCCGAGGTTTTTCCAACCGTAAGACAAATATCAGGTAATCTATGGCGAATCCTCGGCCTTATCTCGCGAAAATATCATATCGCTATCACCAGTTCCATCGACGCTAAATAACCTCGTAGTTCATATAGCGTCGTTAAATAACCAAGTAAACAATAATGGGTATTAATGGACAAAATATGTAGACAAAATATCAAAGGAAATAAACATTAATTTATATTAATAATGGGGAATAGTGGCCAAAATTAAATGAAAATGCCTCAAAAATGTCCGAAAAAACAAAAAAACAAAAGATGCTTTTATGAGTTGAAACAGGCAAAAAATGCAAAACAAATGCCGTAACAAATATGTCTTAAAACAGTTTAACATACAGGGGCATCATTTTATTTTTACTTCAATTTTTATTGTACCTGAGTTTTTGAATGTACTTCACTCCCACCCCTTCTACTAATGAAGTTTCAACTGTTTTCCATTCAGAATCAAGGCCGCTTATAGTAAACGGCACTGAGTTACTGAGTATAGTACGTTCTAGAAATATGTTCGCGTTTTCCAGTGACGAAAGAACTTTTAATATTGAATCATATTTTCGCACAGGTACTGTCCGTTTGCCTACGTCACATCCCGATTTCCCCCACCTGCTTCTGCACGGCCCTCTGTAAAAGCAGGGCTATCTTAGCTCTTTTCTGAAAACATTAATTTCTCTTAGGAATTGGACGTTTACGTAATATTATACAACTGTTTAAAATAACTTAAATAAAAGGGCCTCGTTAAGTAATTAACTGTCACGTGATTTCCCTTCTTTCTACGATCCTGCGGCATAACCACTTGGACGGAGAGTAGATAGCATGTCCGAGTAATTTTATCTATGCGGGTCGGGCAGAAGTGAAGATTGAATTTACATTACATAAGGTACTCTTTTATAGAGTAGGTACAGAATTATTTCAACATGAGTTACTAGTACGAAGGACGAAACTGGTAATTGGAATTAGATGCAATAGTCTATAGTGCGATAATATGCGCAAAAGAACTGAAGCCTGTAGGCTATCGAAATGAACGGCTACCATCTTCAAAAATGTGTTTAAATATCCATATTATGATTATTTTTCAATTGAACTTCATTATTCTCTATATTGTACGCTAATGTGCTATAGACAGTATAATATACACTGCATAATGAATACGTTCGCATGGATAGCTCAGTTCGTGAGTAAAAACACTTATTCTTAATACAGTACTGCATTTTGATTAAATAAAAATCCTAATGAAAATTATCGAACTCAAAATCGCGATATTTCCTTGTTTACGTAAATGGATGAAGTACTTTTCTTCCCTCCTATACCTAATAAAGTGATGTGTTTGTGTTTTACGCCAGTATCATCGAACTCCAGTTGTGGAAGGGGGTAGCGAACGGGTTTTCCGGTTCTCTAAAGGTATAGCCAGGTTAATATTAAAAATGTTAGTAAAAATAAAATGATGTCCCTGTATAAATACTAAAGCAGATATGTTTCTGGCTTACTAGAAAAAAGATGCAATTTCGTCAAAATCCTAGCCTTATTCATAACATTCTCCGATCGCGGCGCGCCGGTTGGCAACGCGCTGTGGGGTCTGGTGACAGGATGGAGTTGTTTACTTGAAACCTGAAGACGCATCGAACTGTAGAGTTGTCAGCTAGTGTAGGCTATTGTATATTATTCTATTACTGTGATGTACCGAAGTACTTATATTTTCGTGCAGGAATTCTGCATTACCATACGGAGAGAATTTTTCTCCGCTCCACCCATCAATCATATAATGCAGAATTCCTGCACGGAATTATCATACATACTTGAGTACATCACAATAATATGATATGCGTGGTTTAAGACGGCGCTCATTCCGTCGGATCCTGGCTACTTAGTCACTCGTAATGAGTGCACCTCTGCACATAGTGTGTTGGACATTGTGCCACTGTCACTCATCTGTGACACAGTACATGAGGGTTGGCCACTAAAGGAAAACTAAGAGGTGGAACTTAAACTGAGGGGATTCAATCCAGGATCGGAACTGAAATCCGGTGTGGCTTAGTGAATAAAGCGTGAGCAAGTAGAGCTGAAAACTCGGGTTAGAGTCCCGTTCCCGGAGAAAATATTTCTCCGCTCCACCCATCCTTCATCATAGTGTGGGTTAGTAATGCACCCAGCTTGGGTTGTTAGCACAAGATATGTAAAAAGTTACATTACTGGGTCGTAGTGACCTCCAAATAGCAACATAAACAGTACATTTAAGGGAACTAGGTAGTGATTAGGGGTAAAAAATCCCATCTTTTATTTTGTGATTTAAAAAGTTCAAAAGATGCTCATTTAAACAATACTCTATTATATATATTTTGGTGGTATCTCTGCAGGTAAGCCCCTTGAATGTCCTCTTTAAATTTGGCGGCTCATGTAATTCACACATACCTTTTATTTAATGCAGTTTTCAGTAAGTTGATGTATTTCAAACTTAAGTGCATTTTTCTCTGAAACTACTAAATCTATTTATATGAAATTTTTAAAGTATTTTCTGCAGCCTTTGTTCTACAAAGTAGACCTATTGGTTTGTGAATATCTTACACATAACACGAGAAAAAAATTATATGCTTTGAAATAAATGGCAAAAATTGTTAATCAATATTCAATATTATTTTTCTGCTTCACTGAGGGTAAAATATTTCACTAAATTTTGCTTTATAATTTACAATATACATCACTTGATAACTTAAAAAAATACAAGGTATATAAGTGAAGATCGTAGCAAGTAATGTGCACCTGAAGATAGAAGTACATTTAGCAAAACGGGAAAACAGGTTATCAGTTACGGCCTTTCTTTTGCACTTATATCCGAAACTAATTAGTTGTGTTTCATACCACTGAATTCAGAATGATTTATTGTTTAATCATGGAAGTTTTTATTCTAATCTGAACACTAAATTCCTAGAAATATTCAACTAAACTTCTATACTGAAATTCTTTAATCGCATAGGCATCACTACTCACTATCCTTAAATTGCTGATTTCACTGCATAAAATTAAAATACATAAATCTCCCTTTCAATACATGGTTAAGAAATACTGTATTAGTTGCAGTGGATGCAATCGAACATATACGCCCTATATTTAGATTCTGATATGCGCCCCAAAATAGTAATACAGAGTGGAAGTGAAATAACCCTGTAGATTGAAAGGGACAATAGGATACACTTAAATTAACACAAAACCTATAGGCCTATTACGTTTTGTGATTAAATGCACGGTTAAATACAAAATTAAATTGCAACTTCCAGCAGTCTGGTAACATCGCCGCTAACACATTCTTGTCTCTTCTCGTAATACAGATGTAAGAGGTCAACGAACTCAGGTCTGTCTTCGTAGGTGAACTACATTCCACCTCCCTCTCTGACTACGACGTTGCGATCTGTTTGCATCATTCAGCAACTTGAAATTAGTAATTAATATTTAAGGAGAAAAATTCGCTCCGGCGCCGGCGATCGAACCCGGGTTCTTGGTTCTACGTACCAAGCGCTCTGACCACTGAGCTACGCCGAATTCAAACTCTTCAAATATTAATTGTCAATATTACAGATATTATTCTGTAGGACAAATTAATAAATCTATAATATTCTCATAGGTGCAGCGCATATATTTGTACAGTGCGCTCCTAGTATAACGGCAGTTGACATTGGACATATACGTCAACATATATGCCTAACTTGGAGTCAGGGAAACATTGAAGGAGGAGGATTCGGTCCGGTACTGTGGATTGAATTCGGCGTAGCTCAGTGGTCAGAGCGCTTGGTACGTAGAACCAAGGACCCGGGTTCGATCCCCGGCGCCGGACCGAATTTTTCTCCTCAAATATTAATTGTCAATATATCAGATATTATTCTGTAGGACAAATTAATAAATCTATAATATTGAAATTAGTAGTTTTTAAATTAAATTTACATGAAAACGGTCCACACTATTGAAATATGCCAGAAGGATAAATGATTCTTATTAGATTTTCTGTCGATATGAAGAATAATTACGATTCTATTTGTAGTAGTTACCGAATAAGAGGGTTTTAAACATATCGGAAAAGAAAAACATTTGTTCCTGAAAAAAAATTATGAAGTTTCCACCAATATGTATTACAGCTTTTTATTACATACATTAGCTATTCGCTCTGAAAATCTGCAGTGTTATTTCCCGTCCACCATGTATATGAATTATCAGAACAGTTTAATACAATTAAGTAAAGCCTAATGGTAATACATTTACAAAAATTAAATTATATCATTTATGATGAAAAGCAATTCCATTATGATAGATAGTATTATTGAAATATTTCGAGACGTCTAGAAGGAGAATGGTCTGCACAAGAGGTTTTTTTTTTTTTTTTACCTTGGGGATTTAGTGAAGTGAATTTTTTAATGGCAGGCAGAGTAACTATCTCATGCCCCCATGTTTTAGATTGCTACCAGTGCACTTCATTAGAACCAGGTACCCAGCTTCGAAGCCGTTAGCCCTGTGAACTTACAATATGTTTATGTGTCCGGTGCGTCAGGGTTCAGACAGTTCATACAGACAAGTCTGCACAAGAGGGAAACAAATTACGAAATATAAGGAATACTGTTCGAGTTTGGGATTCGTCTACAAGAGCGTCGCGACACGAGGAGGTTTTACTCACCCGGTTGAGGATTGGCCATTGTCATCTGACACACGGCCATCTCCTACGTGGCGAACCTCAGCCGGAGTGCGGTATGTGCCATGTTCCACTTACGGTGGAACACTTTTTATTGCGTTGCAGGAAATATGACCATGCACGGAGGCAATATGGAATTCGGCCGACATTACGTGACGCTCTTGGAAATGATTTTAATTGTACAAATGCAGTTCTGAGATTTTTATCAAATACAGGTTTGGATAAGGTGATTTAGTTTTTTATCTATCCGTTTCACTTATCCTCCGGACCCTTTACATCCGGAGGTTACATTTGTTGTTTTATATTTGATTTTACATTGTTGACATTTCAGACTTTATACATCCGAATATTTTATAAAATTTTATGGTTTTAAAATATGATTCACAAGTTATCTCTGGTGGCCTTAGCTTTATTGTTTTATTTGTTCGTCTTGAATACAACTTAGTGTGGTAGAATTGCTAACTTCTATGATTCTGTAGAAATCACCTTATGTATACTGCATTTGTGTGCCTCGTTTTACCGTGACAACGCTTTTTAGTTCTTTTAGCACTCTGATTATTATATTATTTATGTATTTGTTATATTAAGAATTTTAGATAAGGGCGCAAATAGCCATAGTAGCTGACGCGCCCTTCTTAAACCCTACTACTACTACTACTCGAGACGTCTAAGACAACTGAAGTCTCGCGCCGTAGCGTCGTGGTGTAAGGCATTGTGCCTGGACTCGCGTTAGAGAATTAGTCCTCATAAGGAAGAAATTTTCTCATGAAATTTCAGCCAGTTTATAAGACCAGTAACCGGCAGGTGGACATGAGACAGCAGTCGACTAATCGACGAGAATGACAAGACGAGATTCGAAAGACAAATGCAACGAACACAGCGAGCGAGAGCGGCAGTTAGTTTTGTTCATCTCTACAATTAAGTCTCGGAACGAGTCTTAAGGCCAACACAACGCACGTACTTTTGACGAAAGGGTTATGCACGTCCGATTGGTGGAAGGAAATGTTTCCCTCTTAGTTCTTATACAATGTTTATTCTTTTCTTTCTAATCTCTATTTATCCCCAAATGCACTGTTGCCACATTGACATTTTTCAAGTCACAGTCACTCGAAGACGATTGTTTACAAAATCTCTCCGAGGCGGGGAAATGTCCGGCAACCACGCGCGCTAGATCGATCAGATCTGAACAACCGAAGCGTGGAATTTGATCTAGGGCCCTTTGCTTCTAACCGCGGGAGAATTAGTCAAGTAGGAAGAGTAGCTTTGATTGGGTTCGGAGCTGATTGAAGAAGACAATGCGAATAAGAATAAGTGGATGGCTTCTCCCTACGCACATCAGCAACTTGTCACTAACTTTAGTAGAGAACCAAAAGGAAGAATGACTTTAGCAGTAAGTTCTATAACCACAGAGAACGAAGGAAATTTTCGTTATTTCAATCTTTTATAATAATAATATGGGCAATGGGATACAGAGTGACACATTCCAGAATTGAAGGAAAAGAAAGTTACGTAACATGAACTTTCAGTGCATAATACCGTTATGCCCCAGGGCTTAAGCAAGCCCTGCAGCAAGATTCAATTTGGGCATTAATTTCTAGGCAAACCAGGAAAAGTTTCATGAAAGGTGAATGCATCGTATTTGTATTAAGCAAGATACGCAAGGTAGTCCCAGCTTACGAAGTATGTGCTTAACCAGCGTTTCTCTACTGAGCACCAAGAGAGCAGCGAACTGATGTCTCGATAAGAGACATGTCGCGCGTGCTTTCGATCACCAACTGCGATAAAAGTATTCTTACGCCACGAATCACAGCTGGACTAATCACATTCGTCCATTGAAATTAAGCACACATTTTAATTGGTTAAATTAAAAACCGCCATGGTCCGAACTCTTCTCTTACGCGTAGTCCCTACAAAGCGACTTATTACCGTATTTCACAGAATCTATTTAATTGTAATATTCGTAGATGATTAAGATGGCATCCTAAAGTACGTATAAACGAAAAAGGTCCTGATGCCCATCTCACGTGCTGGGTATCGTGGTTGATGCCACTGCCGGGAAGCCGGTAGGAGAACATAAAAAACGTTAGAAGATTAGAGGGCAGTCATAATGAAGAAAAAGGCTGAAGGAAGGAAACAGATTTTTATGGTGTCATCTCCTTCTAGGGATATATCATGTAAGTAATATGTCATGATAGTTTGTAAATTAAATAAATCAAATAAAGTTTTGTTCATAATTAATTCAATCTTGAACATGAGCTGAGAAACCAAGTAGTTTTCCTATAATACCCTGAGAGAACCAGCTCATTCAGTACAATCGTTCCTTTTTTCCATTATACAAAAATGGTGTTGTTAGAAAGCCTGATAAGTTTGAGTATCCTCTACTCCACATCACTTGTTTAAGGAGAAACGACTAGAAATAAACAGAAGATAGGGAAGACATGATATTGGTGAAGTGCCTTCTCCTAACCCCAAACTTGGAGAAGAAGATATGTACAGTCTTAGACAAAAAAAAGTCCTGCGAATTAGGATTTCTGATTAGGGTGGATAGAATCCTAGATAGAGAATACCGAAAATAAAATTATTATTATCCTCATTCGATACGGCTCAACGTTTGGTCGCACTGAGTTGCTTGTCTTGCATCTTGATTATAATAATTATATTACATCCATGAGCAGGCTTAAGATAAGATGGTCGACCTAGTTGGCGAGTTGGTATAGCGCTGGTCTTCTATGCCCAAGGTTGCGGGTTCGATCCAGGGCCAGGTCGATGGCATTTAAGTGTGCTTAAATGCGACAGGCTTATGTCAGTAGATTTATTGGCATGCAAAAGAACTCCTGCGGGACAAAATTCCGGCACATCCCGCGACGCTGATATAACCTCTGCAGTTGCCAGCGTCGTTAAATAAAACATAACATTTAACAAGATAAGATGTGTAATTCCAAATTAATTATTAATTGTTATCAGCTTGCCGGTGATGATAATACATTAAATATTATTTTATTTATTTACTTTATACGTAGGCCTACTTTATAAAGTATACTCGAATTAAAACAATTATATTTTGTGAAAGGGGATGGAAGTTATCCCTGTCAGGGATGATAATATCAATTTACGAGAGGAGGATAACTTTCCAACAGGGGGAAATCCCCTCCCGCAGTTAATTCGCACCCTGGTGAAAAGTATTTGGAAAAAACAATCGACAAATATCTGTGAATTCGCCTAAAAAGTAATTTTTTCAGCTTCACTAGAACCAAGCTAAATTATTAACCAACACCTGAAGTTTTCATAATTTTGTGCAAGATGAGTGCCTAGAAATTTGACTGAAGGAAACGACGCATAACGAGTTTAACTCTTTTCCCAACATATTCAGCTCTACAGCCAATACCTTTACAGCTTCTGAATAGAATTTTGAGACTGGTGAGAATTGGATGTGTCAGTACACTCCAGAATCCATTATTATTAGCAAGGTATGGATTTGTCACTACCAAATCGGTAGAACAGAAATTAACTGAGGAAATGTTAATGACTGTGGCCTCCTGAAACTTGGAAGGACCATTTTGTATCAGATTAATAAAATAAATGCAGTGTTTTGAAAGGAAATTTGAAAAAAGCCATGATATTCAGAATACGTAAGAAATCATGAAGTCGAGTTCCTATTTCATGATAAAACCAGCCCTTTCTGTACAAAAACTGAACAAGAACCTAGCTAGGAAATGATGTTATAGGCTCCATACAGCCCAGATTTATCCCTGTGAAAACATCACCTGTCTCGATAGCTGGAAAGAAAGCTTAGGGAAGTGATGACAAAGCAAGCGCATTTTTCTGACCTTGACGTCGTGCGCGGGCATCAAGCGCTACGTATGGAAGGAGGAATAAGCAGCCTGTTGGACTAAGGAAACAGTGGTGCACAAACTTCAAACGGAACATGAAATTTTATGTCATTTTTTATAGCTTCTTTCTATTTGATATCTATATTGTCTGTAAAACAAAAGTATTTACACCAAATTTCTTATTACTGCACTTGTTTTTTAAACGTTAATAACATAATAAAGAGTTAAGAAGAAATATTCACATAAATTCCATAGCAGTACAACTATAGTGTACTAAGTGAATGAAACACATCATTCATAAAGAAAGTGGTATCCCAAAAAAAGAGATTGAGTATGACTTCAGTTGGAATTTATATTGATGGTATTTATAACCTTATAAAAGTAATCAATGAACTAAACAAAACAATATTATTTTATACTACAAAGCAAAGTTATCTAGGTACTGTATATGTTTTAAGTGTAACTAATATTCCATAACAAACTCTTATCGCATTATGCTTTTGAGGTGATATTGGTGAGCAACTTAATATCATCAGAATATTAAATTATGTTCTCGAAACCTGCTGTAGCTATAGAGCTGACATTTTTACAACACAAGGATACATATATTTTGGTTATGATGTAGGTCTAATAGTAGTTACTTTGTTAATTCATTTCCTTACAAGCATTAATTTTCCATGCGAATATTTTCAACATTTTTAATACACTATCTTCAGTAATACGTACAGTATTTACGGTATATTAGATTTACCAAAACATTGTTTCAGTATCTGTAAGGCTACTAAATAAATAGGCCTATATCTGAAAATTTCACTTTTCTATAAAATAAAGTTGAAAAAATATTCCTTTTGGATAAAAAAAAACAAGCTTATGAAAAATGAGCATTAAAATTGAAATTTACTTATACTTCTCAGACAAATAAAAAATTAACATGGATACAGTTCTAATAAGTTCTCTTCACTTTATCAATTGAATCAGTGATGGTCATCTATATATATAGCTCTCCCAAGTGGCATATAGTCCCTCACTGAAGTTAAAACAAGGCGGAGGTATTTGAGAGGCAAAAAGAAGCTGAAACTGGACCGACATGAAGCTGCTTAAGGGGTGACATATGATGATGGAGTCTTCTAGGCTCTGAAAGTTTGTGGCTCATTTCCTGTAAATAGTAATTTTAGAATATTTAATTCTTTCAAACATGATACCTCAGTCAAATATGGTGATACCAAGAAGATATTGGTGTCATTTTGAAGCTTGAAATGTCCCCCAGTGCCTGACAATGAGTAAAATAACATTAATATAATTAATAATTATCTACGGATTTTTACATGGTTTATGCAACATAAAATATTATTGTAATTTACATATATGGTAATATTTAATTAATGTAAATAAACATAAAAAATAGCCCTATGTCAGGCACTAAAAATAGTTGTAGCTATAAAACAGTGAAAAAACTGTGGCTCTATCTTAAAAACTGCATGAGCTATCATGTTTTAAGTTGCATGTCAAAATTATAAACAAAATAATTTTTAAAAACAATTTAGACATAATTTCAAGGGATCTGTTCACTTCATTCTCTTTTTGGTACCATTCTCAATTGCATAAAAATTTTACAGAGCAAAATTATACAAAACAATTTTTTTTTGTATGTATAGGTGTACATGAGCATTAAGATAAGATGTGTTATTCCAAAGTTATTAATTGTTGTCAGCTTGCCGGTGATGATAATACATTGAATATCATTTTTCCCTGACTGGCTTAGGGGATAAAATGTTTGCAACAAATGACCTAGTAATGAAATAATTGTGGAAATATCTCCACAAGAAAATCACGAAATTTGTTTTAATTTAATGTTTAGGTGAGGGGTTTGGACCTTTTCCATTGCTGGTTGTCACAATAAAAAATTAAGACACAGCGTTTCGAAGGGTGGTTCTCCCTTCGTCTTCAGGTGGAAGGAAAGAGAGAAGAGAAAAAAACCTGTGTTGGGATCGTTACGTACAGCTATTCTGTATGACTGATCGTTGATTCCTGGCTTCGGTGGAGATTATAATTAAGAAAGACCCGAAGTCACTAGCAATATGTTGGCACTAAACCAAACGGAAAGAAGAAGATGGGCGTGAAGTGGCTAAAAAATTGATGAAAGGCACACAGAAAGAGGGTGGGGAACTAAAAAAATAAACAAGTGTTATGATACCGCGATTGAAAATAAAAGGAAGATAAAAAGGAAAAAAACTAGTGACAAAGGACATGATAAAAACTACTACTGCCACATAGCGGTAGCAGACATTACTACTAACTACTAAGCTGCAACACTAGGTTGCGGTTGTCTGATGGTGGAGATGACCCCCGATGGTCTACGTGGTGTTGGTGACAGCATTCTTCCCCTTGTATTGAATATTTCTGATGTCTTGTTCAACTATGGGTAACCAAATATCCGGAAGAATTAGAATAGGTTGACTAATGGCATTGTCCGGAAAACTCATATGAGAGGCTTCCTTGTATTTCCTCTGTGTCAGAGAACGCTCAGTTTTTAGAATTGAAGTATTTTCCCACTTTATCTTGTGTCCAGATTCAAAGCTGTGTTGTACTATTCTTGATTTATCTATTAGGCATTGCTTCAAGTTGCACTTGTGCTCCTTAATTCTTGTGAACAGAGGTCTGCTCGTTTCACCTATTTACACGCGACCGCATTCACACGGAATGTTATACATGCAGTCTCTGGTATCCATGCAATTAGGTTTGGGTTTGTTGTTGGACAGGATTCGGGCTGAGTGTATTCTCTGATTTGAAGACCGCTCTGATGTTATATTTCTTGGTGATTTTCTTGAATTTTTCGGAGGTGCCTTTTATATATGAGATGACTATGGTACTCAGGGGGTCAGGGTTTTAATTTGTTTCAAAAAAGAATAAAGATGCTCCCTAGTTGTTGGTAGAAGTGATCAATAAGATAGGAAATAGATTTTAAAATTTAATTAGTGTTCGAATTTTTTTGTGTGTTCTGTAATGTTCGTAGATGTAATGTTCGTAGATAAATAAAATCCGGATGAAATAAAATTTGAACTTCTATGTACGATAGTTCGGAAACAGTCTGTGAGTCCGGATCTGGACTACTTGTTTGTAATAGTTAATTCATGTGAGAGTTTTTGTATGCACAAGCAATTCAGACTTAACGACCTTCTCACCTCTGTACTAAATACAAAGCGGATGTGTAGCAAGGCATACTGTTTATGGAAGTTGTTAAACTATGAACGTGCTTGTGTTGAGTCGTGTTCTTTTTGTTGTTGCTCACATTATCCCCGTGATTAGTGAAGTAGGGCAGAGATTCATGTGCAATTTAACATAAGAACATTGTACAAGTACTGCAATTCTGTGGAGCAAAATTTACGCAGATCACCCCCAATAAGTTATACTATGTACCATTACACTCTTCTGCTTGTATCACAGTCACTGTAAATAACCTATACTAATAATAAATCTGTAGCCAGATTTTTCTGGTAATTTTCGATTTTCCAAAAATAATTGGTGTTAACATGTATAATTAACCATCCTGAAAACGAAAATCGCGTTTTTTATTTCTGTCTGTCTGTTACCTTTTCACGCGATAATGGCTGAAGCGATTTATATGAAAATTGGAATATAAATTAAGTTCGTTGTAACTTAGATTTTAGGCTATATTACATTCAAAATAATTTATTTTAAAGGGGGGTTATAAGGGGGCCTGAATTAAATAAATCGAAATATTGATTTTAATGAAAAATGTTACATAACAAAAGTTTCTTTAAAAATATTTTCCGATAAGTTTCATTCTATACAAAAGTTTGATAGGACTGATATTTAATGTGATAAATTTTTTTATTTTATTCTATGCTCGACCATGCCGAAATGTAGTAATTATACACCTGATAACAGTCCTTTAATGCATGTCATTAAAGTGCACCTACTCATTAAAGTACAGGTGTTCAACCAATGACAACTCAGCTTACAGGTGTTCAGCCAATGACAAGTCAGCTTTGTACCGTTATAAAACCGCAAGTATCGATTATTCTCGGATATGCAATCGAAAGACAATTAGCGAAAAGTCTCGGAGGCTGGAAATCCAGTACTGTCGCAGAAGGTTATGTTCTGTTACTATAATAATTAGCGTTAATTGTAAATAATATTCAAATAAATTCAATTTGTCATCTCGTTTTTCCATTCGAATTCAATAATCAAGGTTATATCAAATTTAACGGGATTACATCAAGGTCAATGACATTTTTGTGTCTCGGGAAAAATCAATACTTTCGCGTCTGCGCACATGTCACAATTCACGACCTAGAACAAGGTCACTTCCGATCTTGTCAGATACAAATAAAATGTATACATCTGAATAATTTCAAGTTAGAAATATGGTCGAGCATAAAAAGTCGTATGAAACTCGCCTATAATGGTAATTAAGAAGCTCGTATGAAAATTATGAAACTCGCTTGCGTTCGTTTCATAAACATCCATACTCGCTTCTTAATTACTATCATTATAGGCTCGTTGCATAATGTACTAATATTGGGTTATTTTACGACGCTTTATCAACATCTAGGTTATTTAGCGTCTGAATGAAATGAAGGTGATAATGCCGGTGAAATGAGTCCGGGGTCCAACACCGAAAGTTACCCAGTATTTGCTCGTATTGGGTTGAGGGAAAATCCCGGAAAAAACCTCAACCAGGTAACTTGCCCCGACCGGGATTCGAACCCGGGCCACCTCGTTTCGCGGCCAGACGCGCTGACCGTTACTCCACAGGTGCGGACTTAATGAGATAAATGAGTTTTAAAATTACGATAACAACGCCATGTAAGGCGCTGTACTGAAATAAAAACAAATGACTTCGTCTATAAGGGGCCTTGGACAACAACAATCGATGACTTCGTCTATAAGGGGCCTTGGACAACAACAATCGAAAGCTATGAATCATAGCCTACAGAGAATGTTTCTGTGTTTGTATGAAGTAATATCGGAAGCTAATTAATTGTTTAATTATTATTTCACTATTGGAAAGTGTAGAGTCTCTAGATGGACATAATTCTACAATGTTATTACAGTAACTTCTGAAACATACAACAAGTAATATAAAATATACACATTAAAACTAAATGATATGTCAATCTTCATTAAACTATAGTTGCGTGTTATAACAATTAGGAAACATGTTTAAAGGAATTGTCATTGCACCAAATGATTGCTCTCTGGACCAAAATGACCGCATTTTAATTATTTAAATACAATTTAAATTAAGTAACATATTAAACGATTTATCCTTCTATCAAACACGAATCTTCCCTGGATCAAATGTCCTATTTTAATTATGTAATTACTTTATATTTATTTCTAACAGGTGCAGCGGAGCGCACGGGTACGGCTAGTATATTAATATAAGTAAAATAAAGAAAGTAATTAGAGCAAAGGTGACACAAATGTAAACATTTACTAGGATATCAAGGGAGTAAAACAACTCTCTACAACAGAATAAGTTAATAAGAAAATTGCATGTAATTAATTGATAATTAAAAAGTAGCAGATCACATATGAATCGGTGATTGCAGAAAGGACTCAAATCCACTTTCTTACGAAAACGAGTTAAGATCGGTTTCAATAACCCCTGAAGATAGACCTCTCGATGAACACAGAAAGGAAACTCGGTCTAGTATTTCTAAGGCCGGGTGCACACAGAATCAGACGCGACGCGACATTTTGTCTCGTGGTACTTGTCTCCCATTGATTTCTTATGATGTGGTGCACACGGAATCAGACGCGGCGCGACATTTTGTCTCGTGGTACTTGTCTCCCATTGATTTCTTATGATGTGGTGCACACAGAATCAGACGCGACGCGACATTTTGTCCCGTGGTACTTGTCTCCCATTGATTTCTTATGATGTGGTGCACACAGAATCAGACGCGGTGCGACATTTTGTCTCGTGGTACTTGTCTCCCATTGATTTCTTATGATGTGGTGCACACAGAATCAGACGCGACGCGACATTTTGTCTCATGGTACTTGTCTCCCATTGATTTCTTATGATGTGGTGCACACAGAATCAGACGCGGCGTGACGGTCGCGAGCAGACACAAGGCGACACGAAGAGACGACATCGAATGACTGCTAGAAGTTCGTCGCGAGGAAACTGTCTGATAGCTGCAGTGTACTGCGCATGCGTTATGTGTGAAATTCTAGTCTTTTCTTCCCCGTTGAGTGCAGAAAGGCCTGCAAGTCCAGGACTGAGGTACCCTTCTGCAATCAAAAGTTGGCGAACATGGGAGTCCTCTAGAATCCTAAGGCCGGGTGCACACAGAATCAGACGCGGCGCGACGGTCGCGAGGAGACACAAGGCGACACGAAGAGACAGCTTCGAATGACTGCTAGAAGTTCGTCGCGAGGAGACAGTCTGATAGCGGCAGTGTACTGCGCATGCGTTAGTAGTGGCTATGATTGCACGCTTTCATTATCTACAAAAAATACTATTGTTGTGTAGTGCACATTATTCATAATGGAGCTCGATGCGGATAAATTAGTTGATTTAGTACAGGAAAGATATATTCTGTACAATCTTTGAAACAATATCACGAGAATAATGTGGTTTCTGAAAATATGTGAAAAATTGCAAATGAGATGAAAGCACCAGGTGAATCATAATTTATAATAATAACACTGCGTAACAAATGTTAACTTTTTTTTTGCGCTAGACATGTGATATATGTTTTCTACATAATTTGAGCCTCCTGAATACGAATATGACAATAAAAACAGTTGTTGGTTACGGTTTTTGAGAAATTTTGGAATTTATATCTATTCAAAATATTGTTTTATATAATGACAATAAGGGTGTTCAGAAGATTACAGCTTTCTTTTTCTCCATTTTCTTTTACACTGGGCATCAGGTACATCATGAGCTAAAGTCCAACAATAGTCTGCTAGCATATTGGTACTCCACTGTCCTTGGTATCTTTTTTCCATAGTTGAAATTTCTTGATGGAAGCGCTCATCATGCTCATCACTGAAATCGCACAATTCTCGGGAAAAAAAAGTCAAGATGTGAGTGAAGGAAGTGAATTTTCAGGGAAATTTTACAACCCCTAGTTTAATACGCCAACAGTAAATTTTTCACTAGTTCTTCATAGTTCTCACTTCTACAGTTATCCAGAAAATTAATTCAACCTCCTTGAATGCAATCCAGACGGCTGTCTCTTTTCCTTCCAGCAAAGATTCGAAGTGATTGTCCATTATTTCTCTAATTTGTGGTCCATTGAGAACTCCCTCTTTTAATTTTGAACCACTAATAGCAGGAAATGTTAAGGAATGCGCGCTGGTCCGAGTCCTCATGGGGGAAGACATTTTCTCATGAAATTTCGGCCAATGTATGGGACCGGTGCCCACCTAGCATCGTGATGCACTTGGGGAGCTACGATAGGTAGCGAAAGCCAGATATAAGGACTGGGGGGGATCACCGTGCTAACCACACAATACCTCCATTCTAGTTGGATGATCGTCCACCTCTGTTTTGGCATGTGGACGTGAGGCCAGCAGCCGGCTGGTCGGTCTGGGCTCTTCACGGGGTGTAGCGCCACCGATTATTAATAGCAGGAAATTTTTCCTGGATATTTTTAAATGCTTCAGTTTTATAATTTATCCCTTTAACAAAATTCTTCATTAACCCTAACTTATTGTGTAAAAGGGGTAAAATTACTTCGCTTTGAGGTACAAGGGGTTGATGTATAACATTTTTCTTCCCTGGCTCTAGTGATTGTCGTTTTATTTTATAATGCATATCTCGAGCGCGAGTCCACACCTGTGGAGTAACGGTCAGCGCGTCTGGCTGCGAAACCAGGTGGCCCGGTTCGAATCCCGGTTGGGAAAACTTACCTGGTTGAGGTTTTTTCCCGGGTTTTCCCTCAACCCAATACGAGAAAATGCTGGGTAACTTTCGGTGCTGGACCCCGGGCTCATTTCACCGGCATTATCACCTTCATTTCATTCGGACGCTAAATAACCTAGATGGTGAAAAAGCGTCGTAAAATAACCCAATAAAATAAAATAAAAATAAAATATCTGGAGCGCGACTGTCCAATTCGTACAGAAAGCAACAAAATTTTGTGTAGCCTAATTGCATTCCAAAAAGCATTGCTAAAACCTTCAAATCCGCACATATAAACCATTCATACTTTGAATATTATCATTAAAGCACACTTTAAAGAAATAGCCTACACGTCCTACACAGAATACTAACACCACAGAAATATCCTGGTAAACTGAAGCGTTTTCATACGGCGAACCTGTTTCTTCCCCTCCAAATGGAACCGAAAAGGACAATAAAACAATTTCCGCTTCTAGAAGTGGATTTGACATGGTGATATATTGCAAGATATAAACTACAGTAATGTAATTAAGCTCACTGTGTAAAAAATGCACATCTCAAGTAAAATCAGGTAAACTCAAGTGAATTTATACCGCGAACCTGTTTCACTCCCTCCAAATAGACTCGTAGAAGGGCAATAAAATAATTTCCCTTTCTACAAGTGCTTCTATCATGGTGCCCTACATATACTACATTTGTTTTCACATAATGGGTCTTCACATTTGTAAAACAAAATAGTTACACACGAAATACGGTGATTTTTAAATTAAATGCATAAAAATTTAATTATATTGTGCATCTCGAAAACCCGAAGTGATGGAACATTTTGCTTGTTCTTTTTTAATTCAGGAGGTCTAAATTATTAAGAATTTGTTAGTTTTATGTCTGGCGCAAAATGACTGACGACCAGTGTAATTTGTAGTAAGCCTAATTCTCTGCTCTAAACTATCACTCATTATTGATTTAATATATTATTTTTCTTTATTGTGAGTCATGAAGTAGTCATAACTAGACATCGGATTTTTAGGCACTAAAATTGCAGTTTCAGGCGCCTAAAATAAGCTCAAAATTTGTAAAATTAGGCTCTATTTTAATGAAAATAGGCATTTTAGGCACATCAAGGTATCATACTTATTTCTTTCACTGAAATTTTTAGTTATACACTAAAATACGCACAAAAAAGTATGTTCAAACATTAAAAAAGAATACTATATTATATTTATAAACAGAGCTGCACAAATTTAATATATTGAAACTAATGAAATAATGATTATTGATATCAAGAATACTCATTTTAAGTTATTGAAATTCAGTTCCATGCTCAGACTTTATTATAATTATCTGCACAGTACACCACCAGAATTTTTTCTAAATTCTCCACAGTTAACCTTTGCCTTTTGTCACTGAGAATCATTTTGAAAGCAGAAAAACTTCTTTCAACCGAAACTGATGTGAGAGGCGCAAATTTTAAATTAGGTACAATAGAAACATCAATACTTACTGGAACATTTACACTTTCCCCCGATATCACTCTTGATACTTTTTCCAACAATGAAAATCCTACATTCTTATTTAATACGTTGTCCCACTTATTTTTACCTTTTTTCCCAGTTTGTATGTATGTTCAGCAGAATGTATGTTCACTTGAGCTTCCTTTACTATTGCTATTTGGCTACAAAGAGATTGTTTTTCACGTTCTAATTGTTCAATGCTTGCAGGTATGAAAGAAAAGTTTGATGTTATGTAGGCAATATCGTTTTTCACTCGTGAGTCATTCAGACAATCTTTCACTGCTTTCACACACGCTGCACTATCAGTTTCAGGTAATTTATCAATAACTGTGACCACTTCTTTAAAATACTCAGAATAATACACCACTGACTGAATCCAGGTTCCCCATCGTGTAACAACCGGTTGAGGTGGGAGTGGGATATCTGGAAAGTTCTCTCTGAATATTGAAATCCTGGATGGGGCTTTACAAAAACATTTTTTTTGTGTTAGAAATAAACGAATTGACAAGAGGAAATTCATTTCGGATTGTTTCAGAAACCCTGTGAAGGACATGTGCTAGACAGGTTACATGCGTGAGGTTAGGATAAAATGTTTTAAGAAGTGGAGCTGCAGCAACCATGTATGAGGCAGCATCAGTACAAAACAACAGAACTTTAGAATCGTCTATATCACCTGAGTATAAAGACTGTAGGCCTTTATTTACAAAATAAGCAATGGCTTGGCTATTCACTTTCGAAAGTTCCTTAACACATAAGAGGTGTGGAATCGAAGGTCCATCAGGACTAAGTTTTCCTACTACCATATTTGCTATATACCTATTCATAGGATCTGAGGTTTCATCCACAGAGACCCATATGTAAGAATCACCTATATCCTCCCGAATGGAAGCTAAAGTTTCATTGTATATTCTGTCTAAGTAATTTTTTCTTAGGGTCGACTCAGATGGGATATTTTGTTTGCAGTATTTTTGTAAAAACTGTCTTAAAACCGGATTTTCAATACATTTCAGGGAATGTTAGCAGCAACAAACGCTCTGGTTAAATCAGCATAGAAATTGCTGCTGAGATTGGATGAAGTAGGCTGTGTTAGTAAAGTTTGTTGCAGTTGATTTTTCTGCTGAGCTTTAGCCTTATGAGCCGCTCCTTGCACATGCTGCTTTAGGTGGCACTTCTTTTCTTGCGAAATCTAAAAATGTAAAGTAAACTGAATTAAAATAAAATCCTAATTGTTGTATTGCCGTATTTCTATCACAAAGTTAGTGGGTTCGAACAATCAAAATTTTAATGACCTGCAAATACTTTAACTATCGGAATTTAAAAGGTTAAAGTGTAGTGGTCTTAAAAAGAATTATACCTCAGGATAGCTCAGTCAATGTATAAATATTATAGGCCTACTCATTAAAATTAATAGAATTTATATATTTCAACTATTGTTACATACCTGTTTGCTACAAATCTTGCAGAATATTATTTTTCCATCATAAGTGAATTCTGAATATTCTGTTATCCATTGCCGGATCAATGTAGATTTTGCACTTATATTTTTCGGCATTATGGGGTTAAACTTCACAGGAAAACGTCCTACCGCTCAAAACTTCTCAACACAAATAAGGTGAGGGAAAGAGCAACTGTTAACGAGCATTCAAATGAACCGTTGTTATTGAGATTCAATTGGACAAAAATACAAAGTTCCACGTATTGTTGCATTTCCTAGTAGTGTTAACACTAGGAGGGTCATTCTTTTAAATATTTTGTAACGGTTTACCCTACTAATTCGCAGTTTTACGACTTTTCATAAATATTTCAAAAACACTCTTTCTCCAAAAATTGTGATTTTATGACACTCTGAAGGGCAGTACAGCTAATCGGTTTCAGACCGAAAACAGTCATTTTTATAGTATAGTATATCTCTGAATCGGTAGCAGCACATGTTGTGATTATTGCCTGCTTCAAAACTAAGGTTGGTTCTTTGTCGGCATTTATGCCTCCAAACATGTTAAATTCGGTGAAATCTATTGCGAGTGTCGTGAGATTCAAAACATTTTGTTTCCTTTATCAATGGTTTCATGGCCGGTGTGAAGCAAACTTTCCACTTTTTAAATGCCTTAAATTTCGCAGTGAATGCATGTATAAATTATAGAAAGTAAGAGTAAAATGCGAAACTTTACAGTGAGTTAGGCATTTTTAGGCGAATATTAACAAATTAGGCTCTAATAACCGTTTTAGGGCATTTTAGGGCACTATAAAACTCTTTGAATACCTTTCAATTTCCATGAAACACAAATATTAATAATTATTTTTACTTTTCTCCTAAAGAAACAAAATAGGCATTTGCCCTAGAATCGGATGTCTGGTCATAACATAAAAAATGACGTTTTAATTTTAAGACTCTTTCAATCGTATAGATTTTTAGGAGCTTGCGTCCTTAGGAAATAATAAGCAACTACAATAGAATTTTTCATATAGACAGTCCTCTATTATTGACGCCATTTTCTAGCCTAGGCCAGTTTTCCAATCCCACAGCCAGCAAATCAGTTGTCGCGAGCAGACAGTTTTAAGCTGTCGCGAGGCGTTGTAAAGCAAAACGTAGCGTCGCGCCGCGCCGCGTCGCTTCGCGTCTGATTCTGTGTGCACCCGGCCTAAGTCACTACTCACATTAACTGAAAACATGTTTTTTGACAATTAACCAAAAGCTTATATCTCACTAATACTCTTTGGCAGTAATTATTTTAAATATGCCATATATTATAATGCTAAATTAATGAGTCACTTTTGAAGTTAAACTTTCTTAGCATCATATGGGTATTGTATTATCTGTGGACATCTGTAAATTAGCAGCATTGACTGAGTACTAAATGTCGCGGAGCTGACGTCTAGCGGAGAGGTGTGGTATTACGATCACAAATACAAATATACATATTAACATGGCGGGAATCGGACTATTGTTTAAAAAGTGCGGTACTAATGTGGAATAATATATTATACACTTAAGAAATGTTGAATAGTACTCGTATTTAATGTAACATTATTATTTTATATCAAAGCTGCATATTATGAGAAATACTGCATACTTCGTACTACTTTTCGTAATTAATTGTTACATATTTTTTCTTTGCCTTAGTGAGACAAAATTAATTCTGATATTAAGAGTGAATTTACATATCCATTGCTGACAACTGCAAAATAAAATTGGTGGTAATTTAATAAAACCTTAAAATTTCCAATACATTTTAACTTCTATTCATTTATGAGGCTTAAGTTTAAAAAAGCTAACTTTTATTGTTCTATCAACACAGAGAGGAAGGCATTAGGCCTTCTAAAGAATTTTGTTGACTCACGTTTTATGATCCCTCGGAAATCGAAAGTACGATTTGAAGCATTTTGTAATTGTGTAATTATTGTAGCAGTTATAAATAGCACACATACACCCTGATATTTTAACACAGCACTAATTAATAAATCTATTTACTAGCCCAGCAACAATATACATTATAGCACATTACAGCTTGCTTCGTGGGTTTCAGCACACCCTGCCGCTAGGTAGCAGCACCTGGGCCGTTCGCGCGCAGAACTGCTAGCTGTCCGGTATTATTACAAAGGTATTTGATTCTAGAGACCTCATGTGTACCTATGATGTAGTATTAAGAACCAATTAGAATTAATAGGGCCTATTCTATTTCATTATTAATATTTTTGTTATTTAACATAAGTCGTGAATTATGTTGAAGAACATACTACAATACACTTTATGCTCGACCATGCCAAAATGTAGTAATTATACACCTGGTAGTAGCCCTTTAATGTACCTCATTAAAGTACACCTATTCATTACAGTTCAGTTGTTCAGCCAATGAGAAATCACCATTGTAGCATTTTAAAAGCGCAAGTATCGATTATTCTCGGATATGCAATCGAAAGACAACTAGCGAAAAGTCACGGAGGCTGGAAATCCAGTACTGTCGCAGAAGGTTATGTTCTGCTACTATAATAATTAGCGTTAATTGTAAATAATATTCAAATAAATTCAATTTTTCATCTCGTTTTTCAATTCTAAATCAATTTCCAGGTTATATGAAGACTAATGTTCATGTTATTCTCTAGATTATTTCAAGGTCAATGACATTCGTCCCTCGGAAAACATCAATACTTTCGCGTCTGCGCACATCTCACAATTTAGAAGGTCAGTTCCGCTCCTCACTTACATAACCATAACATGAATACTTATGAATAATTTCAAGTTACAAATATGGTCTGGCATAAAAAGTCGTATGAAACTTGCCTATAATGGTAATTAAGACGCTCGTATGAAAATTATGAAACTCGCTTGCGCTCGTTTCATAAACAAACATACTCGCGTCTTAATTACTACTCTTATAGGGTCGTTGCATAATGTACTATTCTATTTCATATTTCAAGTAAATTACTAATATAAGTAATTAACTAAGCAGTTATAACTATTAATGTCTGTTGATTGCAGAAATGACTTAGATCAAACACATTTAAAAATTAATAACGTACAAACTACCAGTGAAATTTGTTTTATTTAATGTTTAATCACTGAGTATACCGTATATGTATACTTAAAAAAAATAACACTAAGTGACCCAGAAAATTCTGAACACTTTTTCTCAGTTTTCTCAAAAGCAGATTTTCTGAACTTAAGTAGCTACTTTCTGCAATCATCGATTAATATATATTCTTAGAATATTCGTCATAAAGGTTTTCATCAATTCATCATTGTCATTTGCGTTAAACACCTATGATATCTAGGGACAGTATTTTTTGGTAATAAAGATAGGCAGGAAATTTGCTACAATTACTTTCTTTGTTATATTGACACTTCTAAAAGCATAAAATACCATATTTCGAAGATGTTCGGGTAAAGGGGGTTAAGTCATTTTTTATGCAAATGGAGTTTCGTTCCCCAGGTACGAACATAAGTTAAAATCTACAAGTGGATGTGAAAAGAAAGAAAAACAATACTAGGATTTGATGTGTTTTAGGTGTGTACAAAGTTATTTACAATAAGGATCAGAACCTTAATTTTCATTTACATCAAAACTAATTATATGACTTATCTCACTTTACACGAACACCATCGAAGTAAGCAAAACAAACTCGCGAAATTGCGCAAAATTTGAATAATTGTGCGAAATATGTCAATATTTCTATATTTCCTCTAAGTTATTGTGTACACACAATTTTACAAGCTCTATGGCTATCGAAAAAATCGATTTCAGTAGTGGATAGCAGCAAGGATTGAAGAAAGGGTTCTTTTTGCCTACACTTATGAACATCATCAAAATATAAACTAAGCATAGCAAGAGAACAAACGAACAAAGGAACTACTAAACCAACAACTAAACAAGCAAATAAATAACTAAACAAATAAAAAAGTAAACAACTAATAAATAAATAAGAAAAATAAATAAACATTAATTAAATAACTAAGTAAATAAATAACGAAATGAATGACTAAATAACTAAATAAATAAATAGGCACATTTCATCCAGAAGAATTTGGGATGTGGTGTGCATTATTCGGTCACAGAATGATTAGACAAATTTTCTTTAAATAAACTGTAAATACGATGTTAGACAATATCTTCACGGACTTTGTGGAGCATCAAACTTACATAGGGATATTTTCAACAGAAAGGCGCCACATGCTATACCTCTAACGAATTAATAGCATACATCAGTAGCTTATTTGAGAACTGTAGTATCTATGAAATTTGTGGCCTCCAAGGTCACCAGACTTGACACCAGCGCATTATTATATGTGAGGACATCTAAAGGAATGCGTTCGCACAAACAGATCACGAACCATCCAGGATCTCCGGAAAAAAAACCATCACAGCCGAAATAAACAATATTATTATGTAGATGTTGAGGCATGTATCTGACAATATGGTGAAACGTGCAAAAATGCGTCTCAAGGAGAAGGAATAACACTTCCACCGCATCCTAAAGCTAAATTAATTTATAGTTCATTATATTACGATGCTTTATCTACTGCTCTGGTCATCTAGGGCAGCTTTTCTCAAACTTTGTTGGAGGACCACTTTAAGTCAGAACAGTTCCGCGGACCACCTTACTCTTGTTCCCTTCGAAAGCAAATTTATCATTTTTATAGCATATTTTAATACCAATTTACTTATATTTTAAAATGGAAATCATTAATTAATTTAATATTAGTATTAACTAATTAAGCTAATATTTATAGAAGAAAATTCTTTTTTTTTTCTTTAATAAATATTTAATTGAAGGCTATTAGAGTTTGGATAATCTTTAAATTAACTAAAAATATATATAAATAGATGTTGGTACTCACATTAATGAGATGGATGAGCCCGCCGATTCTTGCACAGTTGTACTAAGTATATTTGGACGTATGCTGGTAAGCTGAAGTTGGAGATCGTCATATACATCGAGTCGATTTCGGTAGCCTACTTTGCGTTTATTAGAGTTAGTAATGAAAACCCTTTCTCACACAGATACGCAGAAACAAACTGAATTATAATCTTTAAAGCACCATAGTACAGTTCACTATATTCTCTTTTCACTTGTGATGTAGTCCAGGAATTAACCATATCTTCCGCTTCGAATTTCATTTCAAGTCCGGTTTCATTCGAGAGTTCAATTAACTGTTCTCTTTCACTCAATGAAAGTTTGTTAGTTTTAATATCGCAATGAAAGTGATCACGAACCTATGAAAATTCGTCATGTTTACTTGGAAAATAAGTTTTCAAATTGTGACTTCAAAGCTATATTAGTAGTGTACGATGTAAAGTAAGTGACTATTTCAATGTGCAGACTGGATGTCGGCAAAACTATTAAGAAAGTTATAAATACCTGAAAAAGTTCGGTACTTTGGTCCTCTGTTGTGAATTTGGGTGGTCCCTGGCTGGGTTACAGGGCAGTGCCAGATGTGCAGGGAAAATATGGCGAGAAACACCACATTCGTAGTGCTTTAAATCCCTCTTTTGTTGTTGAGAGAAGAGTGGGAAGTCAGTAGACGGGTAGGGTAATAAATTTCATAAAATGTCAGTACTAAGAGAAAAAGTGAAAGACGATTGCCATGTGTCATTTCCAAACTTTGAGATTTTCAGCTATAGAGTGATAAGCAATTCGTTTGAATTTTATTACTTCTTCTACCTTTTTTGAAGGACCACAAGGGCAGACCTCGAGGACCACACGTGGTCCGCGGACCACAGTTTGAGAAACGCTGATCTAGGGTCTGAGTGAGATGAAGATGATAATGCTAGCGAGATGAGTCCAGGGTCCAGCGCCGAAAGTTACCTAGCAAATCCCAACCAGGATTTGAACCCGGGTCCGCTCGTTCACGGTCAGGTAGGTTAACCGTTACTCCACAGCGGTGGAATGAGTTATTTTCCCAGAGATAATATCTCATTTATTCTTGGTTACGTTGTTTTATTTAGTCAACAGACTTAAATATAAAATGTGGGCATTGAAACACGCTGTATAAAATGACACTTTACTGTTGCGCACAATATACATTTCCATCAAAACCCCGAAATCGATTAGTAACAAAATAATTATATTTTTTCTCTTTACTTTGTATAATGTTAAAAGATAAAAGCCTAAACAAAAAGACTTGACGGCACTAATGCATGCAACTGTTTGTTATGAGAAGTCAGCATATAAACGAAATGTAAATTTAAAAAACAGAGAGCTGTAATTCACACGAAACACACACCTGAATCGAAGGAATACGATTTGTCACCAAAAATGACCCCTAAATCACTTCAATAATAATTCACAAATATAATTAACACTACCACGAGGCGAGCAAGTCAAAACTCAACACTGAAACCATAAAAAATTATAGGAAAAGGGAGAAAAAGAACCGACAGCTAATGAAGTACCCACCCCTAGGAGGTTATGACTAATGGATAGCTTACAACTCACATTTAAAATTCGTAGAGGTAGGGGAGGGAAGGAATGCGAGATTTATATCAGGATCTCTGAATATTTGATGTTCTGTGCAGCGATATCTCGCGGGGATATCTTGCCACGCAAATTACGCCAGCGACAAGGGTGACGAAAATAAGGATCGCAGCGGGATTGAAACTAGTTTTGACAGCATATTATTTTTACAAAGACGACAGGTGTGCTGCCCCAACCCCTTTCCGGTCAGAATGAGACAATATGGATCTCTTTTTTATGTCATGAAAGGCAAAAAGCTTGAAGTCATTCTTTCAGATTAATGGCGCGATCGAGTTACAAATCCAGGGTTAATAATTACACATTCAAGGACTGGCATCGAGTGTTTAACAAATGCTCTTCAATTTTTTAAGTCGACTGCAATTAATGCAAGCTGTGTTGCGTTTCGAACAAGCAGCTATTTTCTTCGAATATAATTCCGCAGTTCACACGGCAACACAACACTATAGCATACCGAACATGTTTTTTCAATTTATTCCACCTCCCTAATAATGACTATGAAAGAGGTAATTACTTATTGAATGACACTGTCTTCTACGTAAAAAGGTATTACGAAACAACGAAACCTATAATAAACACGATTAAATATTACACTGAAAAAATACAGAATTTTGACTACTGAGGAGGTATATTTCACATCTTGAAATGTTAAATCAAGACAATTATTGATTAATATAATAAGAAGACACGTTACCCAAGAGACACTTTAATGAGACTTTAGTTCAAATCCTCAGTTATCTTCGTGCAAATTGGCCATAAATTCTTTAAAGAAACTGTAGTACATATTCTCAGTTATCCTTGTGTTATGTTATGTTTTATTTAACGACGCTCGCAACTGCAGAGGTTATATCAGCGTATCCGGATGTGCCGGAATTTTGTCCCGCAGGAGTTCTTTTACATGCCAGTAAATCTACTGACATGAGCCTGTCGCATTTAAGCACAGTTATCCTTGTGGAAATTGGCCAACAATACGTTAAAGAAGCTGCAGTTCATATTCTCAGTTACCCTTGTGGAAATTGACCATAAATAGTTTAAAGAAACTGTAGTTCATATTCTCAGTTAGCTTTGTGGAAATTGGCCATAAATACTTTAAAGAAACTGTAGTTCATATTTTAAGTTATCCTTGTGGAAATTGGCCATAAATATTTTAAAGAAACTGTAGTTCATATTCTCAGTTATCTTTGTGGAAATTGGCCATAAATACTTTAAAGAAACTGTAGTTCATATTCTCAGTTACCCTTGTGGAAATTGACCATAAATAGTTCAAATAAACTGTAGTTCATATTCTCAGTTAGCTTTGTGGAAATTGGCCATAAATACTTTAAAGAAACTGTAGTTCATATTCTCAGTTATCTTTGTGGAAATTGGCCATAAATACTTTAAAGAAACTAGTTCATATTCTCAGTTATCTTTGTGGAAATTGGCCATAAATACTTTAAAGAAACTGTAGTTCATATTCTCAGTTATCCTTGTGTAAATTGACCATAAATAGTTAAAAAAAAAACTGTAGTTCATATTCTCAGTTATCTTTGTAGAAATTGGCCATAAACATAGAAGAGGATAAAAACGAAATAATTAGCTTGGAAAATATTCCAGACACCGGCAACTATATTAACTTTTAGTTAAACAAAAAAATTTTGAGACAATTAAATATTTGTAACTTTACATAGGCCTATTGATAAAATCGGTGGCATGGTATCTACAAAGATTGAACGAAGAACATTTTCTATAATTATTTCATACTTTATACCAGACGGAAATTTTGTCGAATATCTTTTTGAGAAGATTAACTCATTATGTAGATGAAATTATTG